>NC_044036.1:336524761-336845478 GCF_901765095.1 Microcaecilia unicolor | reverse complement strand
ACTAGGCCACGCCTCCACTCCAAAACTTATGCTGATAAAAGTAGGAGGGGCCTGATAATGCCATGGTCAGACCTATCCAGTTAATATTACGCACTTAACCTCACAGATAGCTGGCTTAAGTTAATCAGATTGCTCATCCCTGTACATCGATCCACTGAATGTGGTTCTAAAGTTAACTACATAAGTAGTTAACGGAATTCAAACATGCGTGGGATAAACATAAAGGAATCCTGCTCAGAAGAAACGGATCCCCAGAAGCTTAGCCAAGATTGGGAGGCAGAGCTGGTGGTGGGAGGCGGGGCTGGTGGTTGGGAGGCGGGGCTAGTGCTGGGCAGACTTATACGGTCTGTGCCCTGACAATGGCAGATACAAATCAAGGTAAGGTATACACAAAAAGTAGCACACGTGAAATTATCTTGTTGGGCAGACTGGATGGACCGTGATCCCCAGAAGCTTAGCCGAGATTGGGAGGCAGAGCCAATGGTGGGAGTTGGGGCTGGTGGTTGGGAGGCGGGGCTAGTGCTGGGCAGACTTTTGTACGGTCTGTGCCCTGACAATGGCAGATACAAATCAAGGTAAGGTATACACAAAAAGTAGCACACGTGAAATTATCTTGTTGGGCAGACTGGATGGACCGTGATCCCCAGAAGCTTAGCCGAGATTGGGAGGCAGAGCCGGTGGTGGGAGGCGGGGCTAGTGCTGGGCAGACTTGTACGGTCTGTGCCCTGACAATGGCAGATACAAATCAAGGTAAGGTATACACAAAAAGTAGCACACGTGAAATTATCTTGTTGGGCAGACTGGATGGACCGTGATCCCCAGAAGCTTAGCCGAGATTGGGAGGCAGAGCCGGTGGTGGGAGGCGGGGCTAGTGCTGGGCAGACTTGTACGGTCTGTGCCCTGACAATGGCAGATACAAATCAAGGTAAGGTATACACAAAAAGTAGCACACGTGAAATTATCTTGTTGGGCAGACTGGATGGACCGTGCAGGTCTTTTTCTGCTGTCATCTACTATGTTACTATAAGTCAACCGAAAATCTTAAAAGTTAACTGGATAAGTGATCTCTTTAAGTGGATTTCTTACTCCTGAATATTGACCTCCCTGAACCTCTCTCATTAACTGTGTAAGACAGTCATATTTCAGTGATTACTAGAAATTTGTCTTGTCTGCGTATCTTGACTATATTGTAAGCTCCGAAGACTGGGGGCTGTCCACCTGTGCGCCTATTTATTTATCAAATTTATATCCCGCTCCATTCAAAGTTATGGATGGATTAATACACAGTAATTAAACAATACAGAAAAAAAATTATTCCGTTCTCCCATCCACATACAAAACTACTAAATATCTTGATTAGGACTAAAATCAGATTTACTCACAAAATAACAGCCAGACCCAAAAAAACCCAAAAAACGTACTGATCACATGCACATTCTGGTTATTATGTTTCTTGAAATAGCAGTCTTAAGCTCTTTCTTAGACTGAGAAAAGGAGGTAATCATACGACAAAATACAGGTAATTCATTCCAAAACTTGGGACCCATTAGTCTAAACATAGATCTTCTGTACACATCCAACCCAATTAGATGAAAAGAAGAAACCTCAAGCAAGTCCTGTCTGCAAGAACGAAGAGCTCTGACAGGCTGATAAAGTCGCACGCTCGAGGCAAGCGTAGGTGAAATCAATTTATGAAGCGCTTTAAAAACTAAACACCTAGTAATGCTATAGTAAGCATTAAGTAGTAGTAACAGCAGCTTTCAGTAGACGTTGAGCTAGCATCCGACACTGATCCGCCATTGCCTGGTGGAGTTTGCTTTCCTTTGCCTGTGGGGAAATCTTTGGGCCTATTCTCTTCTGTTGTAAACGCGGAAGAGGCAACTGGGCAGCTGAGAAATGACTTCTGAGGGTGGGAGCGGAAATCTTACGGAGGACCTGGGAAATCGTAAGGATCACACTAGGGTTAGACAGTATCTGAAATTGATGGAGAGTGCAGCAGATGCCAGATAACAAGGTTTCCATGGCAACCAAGACAGAGCAAGATCGATCTGATGCGAGGACAGCACAGTGTGGTACAGACTTCATACCAAGACGCTGGCACCCTCTCAACTGCTGCCCCCTCGAAACAAGTGTGTGGTGCAAGAGCAACTTGTTAAAATATGTCTCTTGCCACTGTGAGCGAGGCAGAGTGATGCTCCCTAATGTCTAATGAGAATATTGTGCTGTCCCTGCGTGATGCCTGAGACGAGGCTGCTGTCTGCTTCAGCCCTTTAGGAGGAAGGGGGATGCTGATCGATCTTTGAACCGAAATGCTTGTGACAGTGCATTACCCAGGGACCCTGAAAGGCTGCGCTTCCCATGCAGAGTTACTCGATAGCTTTGCGTTACAGTGGTTCTCATGTGTATGCTTTCAAAGGCTCCACTATCTCTGTACAAGTGCGTACATAGTAAAGTATTAGATGACGGCAGATAAAAGACCTGTACGGTGCATCCAGTCTGCCCAACAAGATAAACTCATAGCATAAGGTATGATGCAATACTACATAAGTACATAAGCACCGCCATACTGGGAAAAGACCAAGGGTCCATCAAGCCCAGCATCCTGTCTCCGACAGCGGCCAATCCAGGCTTCAAGAACCCGGAACCGCCCCCCCCCCCCCCACAACACCCAAATTATTAATGTTCAATGGACTTTTCCCTCAGGAATCTGTCCAAACCCCCTTTAAATTCTGTAAGGCCAGCTGCTGTCACTTCATTCTCCGGCAACGAGTTCCAGAGTCTAACTACACGCTGAGTAAAGAAAAACTTTCTCCTGTTTGTTTTAAATGTACTATATTCTAGCTTCATCTATTTGATCTTGCTTTGTCCTTGCCACTTTCAGGGCACAGAGCGTAGAAGTCTACCCCACACTGGCTTTGCTTCCCAATTACTGGTGTTGCCATCTAATTGCCGCTAAGCTTGTTTCTCCACTCCTACCCTAGCTGAGATAATATTTAACTATCTCTCTGATCTCATGTGCACCATTCTTTAAATTAGTCACCTTATTATCTAACTCCTCTTACTCTCTTACCTATCTCTATGTTCCATCTTTGCTTATACCCTACACTGTCAATTAAAATGCTCTGTTACGTATTGTGTCGACATTGTAAGTGGTATACGATGCCATACTTTGTATTGTTATTTGAATATTTTTACTGCTGTAATTGTCTATTGCTCATGTTTGATTTATTCTTACTGTACTCAGCCTTGAGCGAGTTCAAAAAGGCGGTAAATAAATCCTAATAAATAAATACAGGATTCCTTTGTGTTTATCCCATGTACTTTTGAAATCCATTACCGTTTTCATCTCCACCACCTCCCGGGAGAGGACATCCTAGGCATCTACCACCCTTTCCATGGAAAAAGTACTTCCTGATATTATTCCAGAGTTGCCCCCCCCCACCCCCCCCCCCCCCCGCAACCTGAATTCATGTCCTCAAGTTGGTACCATCTTCCCATCTCTGGGATGTAGTAGATTAATGTTATATATAATACACTGAATATGGTATCACTATTTCAATAGAAGGGGTATTACTATATATCACAATACATTACCTAGCTCTCAGCATATTTTAACAACTTTTTTAACATTCAAGGGTATCCATTGTATTATATAGGATCCTTCAGATTCCTCTGTCACCACCACGCAGGCTAATAACGTGAGCCAGGCACTTTTATGATGGGCAGATATTCTTCATTTGATCCATATAATTTAATTCTTTTAAATAAACTTTTTCATTATTTTATCTTTTTATATATTGAATATATGAAGAAAGACTAAGGAAGCTAGGGCTTTTCAGCTTGGAGAAAAGACGGCTGAGGGGAGACATGATAGAGGTGTATAAAATAATGAGTGGAGTGGAACAGGTGGATGTGAAGCGTCTGTTCGCGCTTTCCAAAAATACTAGGACTAGGGGGCATGCGACGAAACTACAGTGTAGTAAATTTAAAACAAATCGGAGAAAAGTTTTCTTCACCCAACGCATAATTAAACTCTGGAATTCGTTGCCGGAGAACGTGGTGAAGGCGGTTAGCATGGCAGAGTTTTAAAAGGGGTTAGACGGTTTCCTAAAGGACAAGTCCATAAACCGCTACTAAATGGACTTGGGGAAAATCCACAATTCCAGGAATAACATGTATAGAATGTTTGTACGTTTGGGAAGCTCGCCAGGTGCCCTTGGCCTGGATTGGCCACTGTCGTGGACAGGATGCTGGGCTCGATGGACCCTTGGTCTTTTCCCAGTGTGGCATTACTTATGTACTTATGTCCTCTACTTGGCTCACTTTTATTACATAGAGCAGTGATTTAACCTATTGTGATGTCATAGTGGCTCATTCCACCAATAAGAGCCAACCTCATTAGTGATGTCACAATGGCTTGATTGTATAGAATGTTTGTACGTTTGGGAAGCTCGCCAGGTGCCATTGGCCTGGATTGGCCGCTGTCATGGACAGGATGCTGGGCTCGATGGACCCTTGGTCTTTTCCCAGTGTGGCATTACTTATGTACAAGCACTTAGCTTCAATCTGTAATGTCGCTACAGACTCCTTCTTCTCCGAGATGAGTGATCAGTTTTACTAAAGTTTTTGAAACGAGAAGAAGGAGTCCATAGCGATGTTACAAATTGAAGCTAAGTGCTTGTATTCAATATATATATTATTTTTGTTACATTTGTACCCCGGCTTTCCCACTCATGGCAGGCTCAATGCGGCTGATAAAAAGATAAAAATATGAAAAAAGTGTATTTAAAAGAATTAAATTATATGGATCAAATGAAGAATATCTGCCCATCATAAAAGTGCCTGGCTTACATTATTAGCCTGCGTGGTGGTGACAATCTGAAGGATCCTATATAATACAATGGATACCCTTGAATGTTAAAGAAGAATATATATAATATAGACAGACAGTCTATACAGCATGAAGGAATGTATAGAGTCACTGGTTTTTGATCACATACAGTTGATTATTAACGTAGCAAATGTGAACTGATCATGGTGGGAAGCAACTGCCCAGCGTTGGGCAGATCCATGATTTGTCGCGGTTATGGCATTATCACGTATCTCTTGTTTCCCAGCAGACATCCCAGTATGTGTTCCAACATGGAATTTAAAAGTTGGCCATTCTGTGTCAAGAAACACAGTTTCTTCCTGGCAGAAGAGAAACTCTTTTCTGAATTTGTAGTTTCTCCTTGGCAAAAGTATTAATAGATGCTGTGTGATGCCATCTGGCCACCCCGTTCTTTTTTTTCCACGAACATAAGATAGGCTGTGCTCAGTCAGACCAGGATCACTGGTTCTCAGCAGTAGCCAGCCTGGGCCACAGGTGCCCAGCAGTTCCCAAACAGTAGATTTCATTTCTCATCATAAATCCGGACTCTCCTGAGCCTGCTTAGCTAATAATTTTTTATGGACTTTTTCTCCGGTAATGTATTCCTACTTCTTTTGAATCTCACTGTAGCAGTCTCCTTGAGCACCATTCTCTGGCAACAGATTCAAAGCTTAATTGTCCTTAGTTAAAAAAAAAGCTTGCTATGATTTATTTTCAATCTGCTAGACAAAAATGATATGGGGCTTGAGCCAAAAAAAATGTATGAGAAGAGACTTGAAAACCTGAATATGTTATACCCTAGAGAAAAGGAGGGATTCGGGGGGAATATGATACAGTTGTTTAAATATTTAAAAGGTGTTAATATGCAAACTGATCTTTTTCAGAGATGGCGAAGCGGTAGAACTAGAGGTCATGAGTTGAGGTTGTAGGATGGGAGACGTAGGAGCAACGCCAGGAAATACTTTTTGGGTCTTTCTCTTGTTTAATCTTGGGATTCGGGGGGGGGGGGGAATATGATACAGATGTTTAAATATTTAAAAGGTGTTAATATGCAAACTGATCTTTTTCAGAGATGGCGAAGCGGTAGAACTAGAGGTCATGAGTTGAGGTTGTAGGATGGGAGACGTAGGAGCAATGCCAGGAAATATTTTTTGGGTCTTTCTCTTGTTTAATCTTGTTGATTGTGCCGCGTCACTTTCCAGATGAGGTTCTGTTAACAAGGGTTGCTTAACCTCCGACCCTCGGCACAGGCCAAGGTATCCGAGTCATTTGTAAATGGTTATAACTGGTTTTTAAAAAAAAAAAAAATTTTTTTGCTGTCGAAAGGCATCGTTTCTGCTACCATCATCAAGAGGAGACTGACTAGGAGGAATTTTTGCAACCCTCCATATTTCTTCGCTCGCACAGCGCTTGTCTGTAACATAAATTGTAAACCACTAGCCTGACATTATATTGATAGTTGCATACCATGTGCTCTTTGTTACATTTACATATAGAAGAATTGAGAACGTGCTGTGAATTACCAGATGGTAAATTACAGGAAGGAATTAAAGCAACATTACATGACCTCCAAACCCCAATGTGCATCATTCTTGTGAATTATGGCCCATTGAGACCTCACGCTGGTAAATTAGAAGTTGTTATGATACCACTTATGAATTGATGGAGATTATTTTCTCGCTGAGTGCACTTGATGTCGTATAACCAGATTATCCTCCGACACCCTTCATTGCTTATTCTTGCTATAGTCTCACGCCATGGTATTGAGATGACTCTACTACTACTACTACTACTATTTAGCATTTCTATAGCGCTACAAGGCATACGCAGCGCTGTACAAACATAGAAGAAAGACAGTCCCTGCTCAAAGAGCTTACAATCTAATAGACAAAAAATAAATAAAGTAAGCAAATCAAATCAATTAATGTGAATGGAAAGGAAGAGAGGAGGGTAGGTGGAGGCGAGTGGTTACAAGTGGTTACGAGTCAAAAGCAATGTTAAAGAGGTGGGTTTTCAGTCTAGATTTAAAGGTGGCCAAGGATGGGGCAAGACGTAGAGGCTCAGGAAGTTTATTCCAGGCGTAGGGTGCAGCGAGACAGAAGGCGCGAAGTCTGGAGTTGGCAGTAGTGGAGAAGGGAACAGATAAGAAGGATTTATCCATGGAGCGGAGTGCACGGGAAGGGGTGTAGGGAAGGACGAGTGTGGAGAGATACTGGGGAGCAGCAGAGTGAATACATTTATAGGTTAGTAGAAGAAGTTTGAACAGGATGCGAAAACGGATAGGGAGCCAGTGAAGGGTCTTGAGGAGAGGGGTAGTATGAGTAAAGCGACCCTGGTGGAAGATGAGACGGGCAGCAGAGTTTTGAACCGACTGGAGAGGGGAGAGGTGACTAAGTGGGAGGCCAGCAAGAAGCAGATTGCAGTAGTCTAAACGAGAGGTGACAAGGGTGTGGATGAGGGTTTTGGTAGAGTGCTCGGAAAGAAAGGGGCGGATTTTACGGATGTTGTAAAGAAAGAAACGACAGGTCTTGGCGGTCTGCTGGATATGAGCAGAGAAGGAGAGAGAAGAGTCAAAGATGACCCCAAGGTTTCGAGCTGAGGAGACAGGGAGAATGAGAGAGCCATCAACAGAAATAGAAAACGGGGGGAGCGGGGAGGTGGGTTTGGGGGGGAAAATGAGAAGCTCGGTTTTGGTCATATTTAATTTCAGGTGGCGTTGAGACATCCAGGCAGCAATGTCAGACAAGCACGCTGAAACTTTGGTTTGGATGCAAGGTGAGATATCAGGGGTAGAAAGGTAGATTTGGGAGTCATCAGCATAGAGATGGTAGGAAAAGCCATGGGATGAGATTAATGAACCAAGGGAAGAAGTGTAGATAGAAAAGAGGAGGGGACCAAGAACAGAACCCTGAGGTACGCCGACAGGCAGAGGGATAGAAGTAGAAGAGGATCCACCAGAGTGAACACTAAAGGTGCGGAGGGAGAGGTAGGAAGAGAACCAGAAAAGGACAGAGCCCTGGAATCCAAGTGAGGACAGGGTATCGAGAAGTATGCTGTGATCGACAGTGTCAAAAGCAGCGGAAAGATCAAGAAGAATGAGGATGGTGCTGAGTAATTGGTGCTGGGTATGATTGGGTGGCACATGCTTTGCCCTGGAAGCTACCATCTGTGATATGGCTGATTTGGACCTCCTGAGCTCGGGCTCTACTTCTTGCTGTTGTCCTGAATAGCATTCAGCAGCTGGGCTGAAAGTGGGACATGGCCTCTGAGCCAGAGAAACTGGCATCGGGGCTCCAAGAGATTCTCTGTCCTTCGTTAAGACAACTAATTGCTTGCTTCATTCTGCTTAAAAAAAAAGGCAAATCTCTCTTCCTGGTGGAATTCCTTTGTGCCAATCACTGAATTCCTTTTTATTCTTTGCCGCTGTCTGACCGGGAAAATAATTTTGGTGATGGTCACCTTTACAGCTATGAAAAATGTCAGATGAAAGCTCGTGCGTGCAGGCTGGAAACCTGCACCGTCAGCGTATTAAACCTAACTGCTTACAGCCTTAAAAATAATGTTAGTAATAGAAATATTGACAGAGTCTTAACTAGCAGATATTTCAGCCCTGTTATTTGGGCACGGAGAGAGCTGTAAATTACTCTCATTTTGCCGACTTCTCTGGTCTCTTGGAGTGCCTTGTCCTACCAACTACTGTGTAATCAGAATGAAATGACCTGTGTAATTGTAGAGGTACAGAAATGGAGGGGGAGGTGGAGAGGGGAGGAGAGATGATTGGAGACCAAGATTCTCTAACTGGAGATGATTGATTGATTGATTGAACCCACCCCACAGCTTGGATACATGTGGAACAGAAGAGGGCACGATGCATGATTGCTGCTGGAAAAGCTGGAAAGGGGCGTGATGCACTTCAGTGATTATATGTCTGAGAGCAGTATAAGATTCTTCCATGTGCCTAAGCTGCACACCAGAGCGTCCCCCCCTCCACCCAAGGTTACGAGATGCACCTTTGTATCCATGAAGTTGTTGTCCTGGTGTCTTTACTGAGCATCCCAGTTAGGCTGTTAATTGTTCTTAGTTATAAAGATGATTTCAGATGCTGAATAGGCCTGCCAATCTGGAAATGGATCATGACCCTTCAGACTCATAATGTACATTTAGCTTATTCGGGTCACTCTGCTGACTGGATATCAGGCCCACTGTATCCCACCATACCCTATAGTCCACTAAATATTTGTGTGTGATCTCCTTATTACAAATCAGTATGGAAGGGAGCAGCTTGGTTACATTGTATTGTATTGAATTCAACTCTGGAATTCGTGCCAGAAAATGTGGTAAAGGCGGTTAGCTTAGCAGAGTTTTAAAAAAAAAGGTTTGGACGGCTTCCTAAACGAAAAGTCCATAGACCATTATTAACCTGGACTTGGGGAAAATATTTCTGGGATAAGCAGCATAAAATGTTTTGTACTTTTTTGGGAACTTGCCAGGTATTTGTGACCCATCTTAGATCCCGTTTGCTGTTGATCTTGCTTCGTAATCTGTGATTGGAAATAGCTGTTTCGGCAGAGACAGACATACCTTACCTTTGGTAAACCATCTGTCCGGGTAGAACTGCTATCACCCGTTGTGTGTAATTTTTTTTAAGCGTAGCTTTTCTAAAGATTTTATCTTGGTAGGTAAGTCATATCTGGATGTCGGGTTGGAAAGTAGCCCCCCCTCCCACTCATACTTCCTATCGCATGTGGGGAGGGTGGAGCCAGCAGGCAGTGTGTGGGAATTTTATTTCGACACCCCCTCCTTACATGATTTATGGTACGGACTTTGCATACGATACAAATTGGGATTTAAGCCCAACAGGTACTGATGTTCCCATATGCTGGTCAGCCCCAGATTTTCTAAGGGAAACTTCAGGGTGTTTCTCTTTGAAATTTTGGTGTGAAAGCTCCCTGAGGGATTTTAAAATTAGAAGTTAGGAAAATGAAACTTCCCTTACGTGGCTCCTTATTGGTGCAGGTAAATGTTCATGACCTTTTTCTAAATCGGGATACGGTGGAGCAGTTTTGGATATTTTGACATATTTTGTATTTTAAGAAGTTAAACTTTCCTTTCCCGAGCCTTCTTGGGTCATGGCAGCTTCACCCCCACAGGCCTTGTGAGAAAGAATTGTAGACTGTGACCCTGCTCCAATCATATGTGCTCTGTTCTCTAAATTAATTCAAGTTTAATAAAACATTGTTTTTTTTTTTCTTTTTTTTTAAACTGAGAGGCTGATCCCAGACTACTTGCCTGGTGGTCTGAGCTCCCCACAGTGACTGGTTGTACCAGTATAACCCAGTTCTTAAGGCCATCACAGTTTATCAGCCGTGTGTAAGTTATGCTCCCGGATCACTAGGTCCTGCATTGCGCAGTGGCAGTAGAGGATAAATACTTCAGAAGCGACAGAGTGGATGTATAAAACTGTATGAATGTCTAAGGTGCTTAACTAGTACAATTTAGTCTTTTACTCTCTGCCTTCTGAGCTTTAAGACATGCATATTGTAACCAGGTACCTCTAAGTGCAGCCAAGGATAGAACAATCTCCTCTAGCCACAGGCTCCTGGTACAGTCAAGAAATAAATGTCCACCCGCAACTTCAATCTTAAAGACTTTATTTCATGCAGATTTCTAGTAGACCTGATACACAGTTCCAACAGCAACATTCACCTTCAATCTAAAACACATATAAGCCACCTGCAAGTGTGTGGCAAATAGTCCCCTTTAAGCAGTAGGCTATCAGCACATACCAGGATTCAATACAGGCTAACAGTCAGCTCCAGTCTGGGCTCTTTATCCAGGGCACAATAACAGTAGTTCAATTCCAAATAGAAGCAGTTCATTTAGTTCATCATCACAGTTAAATCACAAAGCAGCAGTTTCTACCTTCTACTCTCTTTACCTTCAGGAGAGTTCAATACTTTAGGGACTCTTCATACCCAAGGGATTTCAGCCTGCAACTGCTTCTCTCTTTCTGCTTCTCTCCCCTGCTTCAGTATTTTAGCTTCCCCCACACCCATACCAGCTGAGTTAAGCATTAGACTAATGATGAGCTCCTGCACACAGGGTTTCCTAATTCTCTTTCCCCCTAGTGGCAGCCCATCTATACGTCCTGCCAGCTTACCCCCATGTCTTCCCCCATTGCAGCTAGGAGTCCAGTCTGGGTTCTTCATCTCACCCCCTGGCTTCTTGCCTGCATTGCCTTCTGGAACTTGTATTTCAAGCTAACACTGCGTTAACCCAACTATCCTGGATGTAACTTTATCACAATATACAAATCTTTGTTCCAAGTATATATGGATACTGCCTGTGATCCTGTTAATGTGTAGAGGAAAGAAATTTTCAAAGCTTTCTGAGTGTAACAACCATGTTCAAAATTGCACCCCTCCTTCCCCCATGAGTAAGAGAACCCATGTCAAAAAGAGGCAGAGAAACGATGGAGAGAGGTCAGGGAAGACAGAGCGTGCATGGGACTTTCATTTTAACAATCCTGTGTAGACCTTCCTTGGCAGGGCTGATGTTTAAACATGCTGGGGCCTAGGGCAGAAATCTGGGAGGGGTCCCCAGAGCCCGTTAGCAGGTTGTATCTTCTTCAGCTAGTCTTTGAGAGGGGTCCCTGTAGCATGGGGGCCCAGAACAGTTGCCTTGTTTGTTGTCCGTTCCCCCCCCCCCCCCCCAATGTCAGCCCTGCTTCTTTGGGTACATTAGGCCTACTGTCTCCCTTTTGAAGGAAAGTCTTAGGCAGAGTTTCCCTTTGAAAATATGTTTGTAGGCTTGTTGGGTACACTGTACCTCTGACTCGTGGGCTGTATAAAACGTGTCCTGATTATGAGTGTATTGGCAGAATTCTTTCAAAAATGATGAGTTCGTGGTTGTGGCATTTGACTGTGTAGGTACTCGGTTGATTCCCTCACTCCCTCTCTTCTTATAACCACACGAATGATACAGATCAACAGGAAGTTTATTTCAAAGTTTATGGCCAGGTACTGAAAAAAAATGAGACCATATGGTAACTAAACGAATTACTTGAACAGTTCAACACTACAGCCTAGTGATGTGAACGAAGCGTGTGTTAACAAAGTTGAGAATGTAAATCGGCCAGATGTTCCATATACGCAACCTTAAAAACCAATACAAATAATTTAAATTGTATTCAGTACTGAACAGGAAGGCAATGTCAATTGAATAATGAAGGAATAATGTGGTCACAAATGGAAACAGAGAAAATGATAGCAGATAAAGACCATATGGCCTTTCAAGTCTGCCCACTCTTAACATCTATCTCATCCTCTCCTTAGAGACCTTATGTACTTGTCCCATGCTTTCATGAATTCATATACAGCCTTCATCGCCACACCTTCACTGGGAAGGCCGTTCCATGCATCCACCACCCCTTTCCATACAGAAGTGTTTCTGTAGATGTTAGGATCTGTTAACTGTGAAGCCCCTGTGCCCGACTGAGCACGGCGAAGATGGAGTGACACCGCACTCGGTCAGGCAGCCAGACAACCCCAAGCTTCACCTGGGAGATGACCACCGTTCCCTGAGAGTTGAGCCCTCAGGTGCAGGCGGCCACCAGGACTTCTGGAACCAGGGGGTTGCGCAACCGCTGACCAGGCAAGCAAGCAGAAAAGACACAGTTCAAGAGCCAGGAAATCCGTAGGGCAAAGAGTAGTCAAAAACAGTCCAAGGTCAAGGCAGGCAGCAAAACAAGCCGAGGTCTGGAACACTGGATCCGAAGACAAGAAGCACTGGCGTGGATCTCAAACACAAATGAGGCCGAAGCAACGAAGGACTGGAGGCAGGGCTTTAAATAGTGTAGGAATCAATCTCAAACATGTGCAGCTGATCCAGGATGGCTGCCCCCCATCAGCAGAGAAGCCCAACGCCCAAATATGGGCTTCCTTCCTGCAGCCGGCCAACCCCAAGATGGCCGCCACAAGCTGAGATGCCCATCCCATAGATGGCCAACCTATCCTGGAGAAACACCACCAAGATAGCCGGCTATCTCTGCCGGACTGCGCCTCGCCGGTGAATCGGCCGTGCAGGCCTGGAACCAGGTGAGGAACGTAAGAGTAAATTATTCCTGTCTATCCCCTTTCACTTCTATCCTATGCCCACTCATTTCAGAACTTCCTTTCAATTGAAAGAGACTCATCTCCTGTGTATATTTATACCATGGAAGTATTTAAAATGTCTAGCATATCTCCCCTCTCCCGCCTTTCTTCCAAATCTTTGTCTGTCCCTATACGCATAATGATGAAGACCACTGACCAACTCCATCCTGTTTATGTTCTCGTCTTTAGCAGTGTCTTTTTGGAATTCTCTTTCTCTTGTTATCGGGATTCGAGACGAGTTATTTCACATTTCGTAAAGTAAAGCGATGTGGTAGCTGTGTCTACTTTTAAAGGTAATAAATAGAAATAAACAAAAAGAAAAGAAAATAGGATGAAACCTTTTTTTATTGGATTAACGTAATACATTTTGTGATTAGCTTTCAAAGGTAACCCTGAGTTGTGATCTGAGGAAGGAGGGTTAAGAATAGGCATCATAAAATGTATTATCCTGTTTTGGGATCTTGCCAGGTGCTTGTAAACTGGGTTGGCCACTGTTGGAGATAAGATGCGGGGCTTGATGGACCTTCGGTCTGTCCTAGTATGGCAATACTTATGTACTTATGTAGGGTTACCTTTGAAACCTAATCAAAAATTGTATTGTTAGTTCAATTAAAAAAGGTTTTGTCTTTGTTGTCTTTTCTATGTTTTTGTTTTCTTTCTATTTATTACATTTCGTAAAATAATTAAAACATTTTTTGATAGATTATGATTTTATGATATGTTCTAGGCCAACTGGAGTTTTATTTTGATGGATTGTATATGTGATATTAATTATTGTTTTGTAAACTGCATTGCGGACCCTTATTCTGGGGATATAGCAGTCAACAGGAATCTTATTGATATTGAAGATGCGATCTCCAGAATTGTAAATGTACTCTAAATGTGATCTCACCAGAGTCTTATTTAGAGGCAGCATCGCTTCCTTTTTCCTAATGGCCATTTCGCTCCCTGTGCACTCAAGCATCCTTCCGAGTTTCACTGTTGTCTTTTCTAACTGGTTGGTCACCTTAAGATCATGAGATATGATCACTCCCAAGTTCCACTCTTCTTTCATGCACGTCACCCCCCCCCCCCCCCCAATACTGTACCTCTCGCTTGTGTTTTTTGCAGCTCTAATGCCTGACCCTGCATTTGTTAGCATTAAATCTTAGCTGCCAAATTTTGGACTATTCTTCAAGCTTCGCTAGTTCCCTCCTCATGTTATGCACACCATCAGAAGTATCTACCCTGTTGCATATTTTGGTGTCACCCCTTCTATAATATCACTTACAGAAATGTTAACAAGAACCAGGGCAAGAACTAATCTTTGCAGCGCCCCACTGATATGTTCATTTCCTCAGCGTTAACTCCATCTACCATTACCCTTTGTTGTCTTCCACTCATGTCAAAGACTATCTAAGTACACTACATCTAGTGCTTCTCCTTGATCCAACTTTCTGGTCACCCAGTCAAAGAAATGAATCAAATTTGTTGGACTAGACCTACCTCTTGTAAAGTCACGCTACCTTGGGTCCTGCAAGCCATTGGATTCCGGAACTCTCGCTATCCTGTATTTCAGAAGTATTTCCATTTATTTACTCTCCCCAGAGATCAGACTAACTGGCCTGTAGTTCCCAGCCTCCTACTTATTTCCATTTTTGTGGAGAGGAAACCACATCTGTCTTTCTCCACCCCTCTGGGATCACTCCAGACTCGGGTCAGAAAGTGGAGCCACAAGAGCACGCCTAAGTTTCCTTCAATAATCTTAGATGTATCCCACTGGGACCTGATAACTTTGTTCACCTTTAGTTTAGCTAGCTGCTCATGAGCGGTCTTCTGAAAACTGGTCAAGGTCTAGCACACATTCATTCTTATTTGTGTTTGTCTTCCGTAGTCCTATTCTCTGCCCTTCATCTGTGAGCACAGACCAAGCAATTCTGCTTTATCTTTATCAGCTTCTACATATTGCTCCCCTTTATCTTTGAGCCTCACCAATGCCCCAGTGCTACTTTTGAACTTCCTCCTGACCCTTTTTTTCAATTCATAGTTTTTATTGATGCGATCTCTTGTAGTTTATGAAGGCTAACCTCTCTTCCTTAACCCTTTAGTGTCCAATGTTCCCATCAATCTGCTCCCATATGGCTTATTACGGGAACATTGGACACTAAAGGGTTCAGGTCAGGTCAACAATAAATTTTATAATCCAGTGTTGCTCTAGTGACATCATTATCCCCCTAGCCACTTTTTGCTATTTAACCTAGTTGCCTTATCTTTTCAGCTACTACTTTTGAGAACCAAAATGCTTTTCTTTTTCTGTTGCTTTTGTTTGCTTTCCTAGCGAAAAGTTTAGATGCCTTTAAAAATAGCTCCTTTCAGTTTAGCTCTCTGCTTTTCTACTTTCTCCACATGATCCCATATAGCTACCAGTTCCTCGAGGTATCCCTCCCCTCCATTTTGACAAAGTTTTCTTGATGTCTAGGATCTATATTTTGGAATAACCCCCCCCCCCCCATCTGTGTCTTAATATTGGCCCATACTATCCAGTGATCACTAGATGCCAGATTGTCCACAGTTGCATCAGAAACACTTTTCCCTTGGTGAACACCAAATCCACTATGGCTCCAGCCCATGTGAATTCCACTACCAACTGCTGGAACAGTTCTCCCAGTAGAGAATACAGGATACTATTAGTAATACCCGGGCTGTCATCTTTTGGAGTAGCTGTAAAGGTCTCGGAGAAACAGGCAGGTCCGCATGTGTGAGACTAGAGTGATCTAAAACTAAAAGAATTGTAGATTGCGCTACTGAATGGAAGTCCACGGGAACAAGCATTGGACACAGTCTGCAAAGCATACACAGCTTAAATGCAAAGAGCAAATGAATTAGGCCAGGGGAGAGCAACCTTTGTACACGGAGGGCTGCATGAATATCGGTACTGTCCCTGGCAGGTTGGAGTCCTATATAATAATTCTCACCTCCAACAGGATGTGCTTGGGACCGTGCCTGCCGGAAGTGGTCTGCTAGGCAGGCACGCACTGACCTCAGTGACATCAGTGACAGACAATTTGGCAAGCAAAACAATCTGAGTGCTGGCCATTAGGACACAGGGTTGATAGGAGAGTTTTAAAAGACTGAAGGAACCGAAAGTGTTAAATGAGGGGAGGGGGGAGTTCTGAACGACTGAAAGACATGAACATTTGGGAAAGGAAAACAATCTGAATGCTGGCCATTAGGACACAGGGTAGATAGGAGAGTTTTAAAAGACTGAAGGAAACAAAAGTGTTAAACTGGAGAGGGGGGGGGGGTAGTTGTGAATGACTGAAAGACATGCAAATTTGGGACAGGAAAACAATCTCAATGCTGGCCATTAGCACACAGGGTGCATAGGACAGTTTTAAAAGACTGAAGGAACCAAAAGTGTTCGGGGGTGGGGGGGGGGGGAAGTTCTGAATGAATGAAAGAAATGAAAATTTACGAGAGGAACACAATCTGAATGCCGGGCATTTGTACACAGGGTAGATAGGACACTTTTTTAAAAAAATGAAGTACGTGAAAGTATTACATCTTGGGGGAGGGGTGAGGAGGAAAGCAGTGGGGTATCCGGATACTGGGCGTTAGGGCCACGGGGGTATATAGACTTTTGAAAGCCTTAAGGAACCCAAAGTGTGGGAAGGAGGAGGAAAAGGAGGGGAGAGAACGGGGTGAGGGGCATTAGGAACAGGGGAGGGGGCCCTGCCACACACTCTCATTCTCACACACACACTGTCACACAGACAGTCTCACTCTGTCATACACCTGCACATTCACTCTGGCTCTCTCTCTCAAACATACACACTCCCAGGAAAACCTTGCTAGCGCCCGTTTCATTCCTTCCAGAAACGGGCCTTTTTTACTAGTATTACATAATTTCGGAACTGGACATGCACAGAGCTCCATAGACCTTTTGTGATAAATAAATAATGTAACTAAAAATGATTAAAAACAAGCTGCTAGAGTGCCTAATCCGGAAATATTTGTAAAACACAGTATCTAAAATCACTGAAACTCTGGTTAATGATGTTTACTGTGTATATTTTCCATGGTCTCCGGGGGGGGGCCTGGAGTCACCCACTCCTGCTTTAGACCTTTGATCTTTGGCTTTGCCTTCCCTTCTTGGCCCTGTGGGATCTGGAGCTGTCCACGGTACTGAAGTTAGAGAAGTGTTATATCAAAAGCTGTGCTGGGGTTTCGCTAGCATTCGAGGCATTGCTCTACAGTTGGCTTTGTTTGCGATCTGGATTGTGCACCTCTGGTCATGCTGCTTCTAAGATGAAACAAGACTTCAAATAAAAAAATAAAATAAATGAGCAAATGAATGAATAAATAAACAAGTCAACGAAATTGATTTCTTGCTGCCCACTGGAAGGCGCTTTCCCACAGTGTCTTCTGTTTGAATCCTGCTGCCAAATGCCTTAATAAGATATCCAGGCGTAATGATAAGAGAAGGGTAGTGCTTCTTATTCTTTTCAGTTGAGCTTTTCTCATCAGGCGACTTTTTTTTAAGTGGCAGCTAGCTGTGCCAGTCCTTTGACCTTTTAAAGTAAACTGATTTTCCAAAATATAATTTCAAAGCTTTCTTTATTGGTTATGTAGTTTAATACACCAGGTGACTAATGCACGTATGGCAGTAGTTGAGTTCATATTATGATGGCTGTACTCAAAATGTCTCTATTAACCTGGGTAGCTGGATATGTAATCTCAGAAGCAGGCATGCAGCTGGTTCTGGGATGCTGGGCCTAAATGCTTTTCTTAAGTACTGCATGGTGGCCTGAGCTATAAAAAAGGAGGCATGCATTGAAGTCATGAACTTTGTTTCTTGGGTCCGATGCTGCTGTTTTTAATCTTTTTCTGAGATACGTTTGTTCTAAACTTAGTTTATGCGTGAGGCATATACTGGGTTTCCAATGCATGAAGATTCATCCCACCCGTAGTCATTGAGGCTGACGGGTCCCCAGGACAGATTTTGGAAGCTGCACATTACCAATGTAGCATCTACATGCACTTTTGACAATCAACAGCTTGTCTTGACTTACAGATGACGTCAACAAGAGACTTGCAACATCTTTCCTTGTTCTCTTTAGACAAAGGTTTAGGAAAGTAAATGGAAAAAGGACAGTGTATGATTTCCTTTGTTTTACTCCCCCAAAGAATTCCATAGTTCCCTCCCCCCCCCCCCCCCCAAACAGCTATTGTGGTTGCTGTTGATTAAATGCAGGGATGGGGTAAGTCACATTGCTGAAGAGAATCAGTGGGGGGCCTGGGACAGAGAAACTCCTGGAGCTGTGACAGCTGGCTCTGGTCCTCTGGTACAGTAGAAGTTCAGAAAATCGGACTGCTCGACGATCGAGTCAGTCTGAGTTTTCTGGATTCTCAGGCAGTTTTTAAAGATTTAAATTTAAGGACATTTGCTCTTATGCAACAGCAATTTAATGGAAGGTGTTCTGTTCCTTGGTGCCGAATGACAAACTGCACGAGCAGAGCTCAATATACAATATAAGGACGTCCCATTCTCCAAGCCCCCCCCCCCCAAACTTTTTCTTTGTAAAGACAACAACCCCGCCTTTCCTGCTTGCTCTCTGACCTGTCCAGAAATTTTTGGTGCTGCTGTGCCAGCGGCAGCCTTCCCTATTGGCTGCCTCTGGCATGCAACATGGCCTTTCCCCTTTGACCTGTCCCACCCCTTTTGACGCAGGAAGGGCCGGATGTGTCAGAGGGAAAAAACCCGATGCATGCCAGAGGCTGCTGTTGGCGCTGCAGGACCAAAGACTTCTGGACTGTGCGAGGAGAGAAGTGGGGGGGGGAGGTTAGGTTGAGACGCCTGCCTTTTTGTGGGGGGGGGGGGGGGGTCCGGGAGGAAGGAAGTCTAGATTCTCTGGCTGTTGGCATGCAAATTGAAAGGGTCCAGATTCTCGGGTAGTCTGCATTTCTGGCATACAGATTTACGGAGTACTGTATACGTTCTCCTTGTTGCTGCTCTGTTCCCCTTCGGCTGAGGAGGACATAAGAACATAAGTATTGCCATACTGGGAAAGACCAAAGGTCCATCGAGCCCGGCATCCTGTTTCCAACAGTGGCCAATCCAGGTCACAGATACCCGGCAAGATCCTCAAAATGTACAAAACATTTTATACTGCTTATCCCAGAAATAGTGGATTTTCCCCAAGTCCATTTAATAACGGTCTATGGACTTTTCCTTTATGAAGCCGTCTAAATCTTTTTAAAACTCCGCTAAGCTAACTGCCTTTACCACATTCTCTGGCAACGAATTCCAGAGTTTAATTACACGTTGAGTGAAGAAAAATTTTCTCCGATTCGTTTTAAATTTACTACATTGTCGCTTCGTCGCATTGTTATGACCCTCTGGAACAGCATAAAAATGAGTTAACAGCAGCCTTTGGTGTTTTTCTTTTTATTTTACTCAGCATTTTCCTGTAGTATGTAATTTGTCCAGGATATCTGCTAGCAGGACCAGGCAGTGGGATCTTTCCAGGCCTTTAGGTGATAAATTAGTTTTCTTTTCTCTTTACTATCTTTCACTTGGGCTGCTTGACTTAGCCTATCTCCCCTTCCCCATACAGGACAAGTCCTTGGCACTTCTGTTGATTATGGAATCGAAAGATCAAAGAAAATGAGTTTTTAAAAGGTCAGAGAATTAATTAAGGAGCTTCACATTCCTAACAGTTCATACAATGAAAAAATACCTCGGCAATTAAAGAGGTCTGATCAGCCTGCTGGCTGCTGAATGAATTTGGGGGTTCTCTGGTAGTCTTGACTTGTCAGATAATTTGTTTGAAAAGATGAATTGCACTGCTGTTTAGATGCCTGTGGTCCCTCATTATTATTTTAAAATTAATTATTGCTTTGTAGACTGTATAATTGATTAGTTCTGATGTTCTTTCCTTTCTTCCTTTGTTTTTCTGTTGGTTGGAGTGTGTGTGACGGTGTCTGGTCTGTGGTTATTACAGAAAAGCACAGTTTCCTCCTTTTTTTTTTTTTTTTTTAATTTTAAATTTAAATTTTTATTTTCAGTGGCAAATGTTGACTGCCATGGCTGTATTCCTAGGACACCATAGGGCTGATTTTAGGAGGACTGTTCCTATTTTAGTTGTTCATAGACTGATACTTAGTCATTCACGTTACATGGATTTCCAAAGGCAGGATACGCTTGTCTAAAACTACAGAACGGGCCTCTGGCCTAGTGGGTGTGGTCTGGACATGTTTGGGTGGAACTTGGGTGGGCTTAAAGGGGAAGGATTGTTCATGTCCAAAATGATATATTTCAAGAGTTAGACGGGCTACCTAGGACATCCAGGGGTCCCTGTTTGGAAGGACCAGTAACTGTACACTTATAACAAAATGTAACATGGTAAATTCAAAGCCTGTGTTGTGCATGCAGACAGCACGCCCAGCATCTGCCCTCCGTGTACTGCACACTCTCTCCAGAGCTCCAAAATACATGCTGGTATACTTCCCAAACTAATGCCCCCCCCCCCCATACCCCTTTGACTCCCCCACCAAGAGTTCCACTCCCTCTCCTGACCCTCCCCATGAGTGCCGATCCTCCTGACACCAAATCCCACCTAAGTACATCTGTGCACTGCCTCATGCCCTTTTTTTCAGTGGTGCCAGAACTGGTGGTGGGAGGCGGGACTGGTGGTTGGGAGGTGGGGATAGTGCTGGGCAGACTTATAAGGTCTGTGCCAGAGCCGGTGGTGGGAGGTGGGACTGGTGGTTGGGAGGCGGGGATAGTGCTGGGCAGACTTATACGGTCTGTGCCCTGAAAAGGACAGGTACAAATCAAGGTAAGGTATACACAAAAAGTAGCACATGTGAGTTTATCTTGTTGGGCAGACTGGATGGACCGTGCAGGTCTTTTTCTGCCGTCATCTACTATGTTACTATGACACTGAGAGTAGGCTAAAGAGACAATAATCCAGCTGACCACATTGATTTTTTTTTGTTACATTTGTACCCCGCGCTTTCCCACTCATGGCAGGCTCAATGCGGCAGGCAATGGAGGGTTAAGTGACTTGCCCAGAGTCACAAGGAGCTGCCTGTGCCTGAAGTGGGAATCAAACTTAGTTCCTCAGTTCCCCAGGACCAAAGTCCACCACCCTAACTACTAGGCCACTCCTCCACTGTTGCTACTATTTGAGATTCTACATGGAATGTTGCTATTCCACTAGCAACATTCCATGTAGAAGTCGGCCCTTGCAGATCACCAATGTGGCCGCGCAGGCTTCTGCTTCTGTGAGTCTGACGTCCTGCACTGAGCCTTTTCCGGTTGCTTCAGGGTCCTTCCCTCTCCAAACCCAGAGAACCTGACCTTGAGTGCTGGATCATCCACCACAGAAGAGAGAGCCCAGAACTTCCTGTGGTCCGTCTTCTATAATGGGTTAAAAATCTCAGGCATTGATTATTAGGGAGTTTGGCTGGAGGATTGTGCTTGGTGCCATGCGCAGAGAAGTTCCATGGTAAGTTTAGCTTCCGCGCACATATGCCTGGGAAAACTCGAATGTGAAGCACACATTGGCGTCTGTTTTCTGCGGCCTAAATATAAGCATTTTAAACTTGGACGCTTATTTGAACTCTGGAAACAGATGCCAATGTATTTCTAGGATGGGCGGGACAAATTGCTTGTTCTTTTGGCCGCTGTCGGTGACAGGGTGCTAGGCTCGATGGACCCTTGGTCTGTCCCAGCAGTACTTATGTACTGTTGGGTCTGCTGTGACCCACGCATATTTGTTTCTCACGACCAGTGCTTAAGGGCTTGCACGGGCTTCCTTCTGCCTCAAAAGTAATCAAAATCGTCAGATTTTGAAGAAAGAATCGTGAGAAATCCTCTCTTCCCTTATTAATTTTTTTTTTCAGCGGTAAGTCAGCTTTGTTTTGGACGCTCTTTTTTCTGAGCATTGGTGAGGAATACAAAATGACCTCATTTACATGCGTTTGACTACATTAGCATGATACTTGCACTGTTCATATGCACGCTAGTTGGTTCCCGCGCTCTGGGCCTCTGAACATTCTGCATAGGTAGATGTGGGCTCTAATGGCCTCTATCGCCCGAATTTACGTTTGAGAATTGGGGCCCAGGAGCATAGGGTCACAGCCTAGCGTAAAGAACACCAGTTTTTAGATGGGGGTTATTTTACTGACTATACTGTGTCTTGTGGTTGCATCCAGTGCGTGCTGCAAGTTATGATGTGGCATTTACCCAGTAGTGAGCTGCTTTACATACATTTGCATGTTTTGCATTTCATTACTATTTACCCTGCGGTGACTTAACTAGCGCTGTGTTGGAGCAAGACAACCTGCTTTAATGACCTCTAAGTCGCATTAAGGGGCAAAGAATTCAGGTTGTTGCCCTAACATAGCTTATAAATGCATAAGTATTGCCATACTAGGGCAGACTGAAGGTCCATCAAGCCCAGGATCCTGTTTCCAACAGTGGCCAATCCAGGTCACAAATACCTGGCAGTACCCCAAAGAGTAGCAAGATTCTAGAATTCTAAAGAATAACAAGATTCCATGCAGAGTTTTAAAGAGTAGCAACATTCCATTTAGAACCCCAAAGAGTAGCAAGATTCCATTCAGAATCCCAAGTACATAAGTGTTGCCACACTGGTACAGACCGAAGGTCCATCAAGCCCAGCATCCTGTTTCCAACAATGGCCAAACCAGGTTATAAGTACCTGGCAAGGTCCCAAAACAGTACAATACATTTTATGCTGCTTATCCTAGAAATGAGCAGTGGATTTTCCCCAATTTTAATAATGGTCTATGGACTTTTCCTTTAGGAAGCCATCTAAACCTTTTTTTAAACCCCGCTAAGCTAACTTCTTTTACTACATTCTCTGGCAATGAATTCCAGAGTTTAATTACGCATTGAGTGAAGAAATATTTTCTCGGATTCCTTCCCTAAATATGAAGAATATGTCCACCCCTTTCCCTAGACAAATTCTTCAAATTATCAAACTTTGGCCCTGCTGGTGGTGCAGTACTGCCAACATGGCCCATTCACTAACATGGCTTTGTAAACAAGGGGTGGGGTGGGGTTGTTTTTTTACTTTTCTCTTTGGATACTTTCCTCGAATAAAAGGCTCAAGCAGATCGATTATGACCCGACCCTTATTCTCTACATCCACTCTGGTTTCCAGTGCAGTATTCTGCGTTAGAGGTATCTTATTAACGTTTATATTGAGTTCTGGAAAGGGTCAGCCTGTTCGCACTCCGCTCCCTTCCTTCCTGCTTTACATAGATTCCAAATGTTGGAGTAACTAACCAAGAAGTGCTTTTCAAGGACTTCAGACACTACATTTCCTCAATACCGAAATGAAATCAGAGCAAACGGAGTTACTAATGATTTTTTTGTTTCTATTTGCTTTATCCAGTAGCTGAATTACTTAACTATTTTTGAAAAATGTAATTTTTTCTGCTTACCTGCTGCTTTTGAAATGAGATGCAGAAAATTTAGTTACTTAATAGA
This sequence comes from Microcaecilia unicolor, assembly GCF_901765095.1. Lineage (NCBI taxonomy): Eukaryota > Metazoa > Chordata > Amphibia > Gymnophiona > Siphonopidae > Microcaecilia > Microcaecilia unicolor. Next base: position 336,821,951 of record NC_044036.1, on the reverse strand, counting down.
CACTGAGCAATCTTGGAATCTATATGAATATTGTTAGTGGCTGCGGAATCGAAGCCACTAAATTTTAAATTGATGAGAGGATTAAGTGTTTTCTCAAGACATATCCTGCCGGAGGTAAACAATCTCAGAAGATCTCGAATCCTTATAGCTGACAGATTGAGGGATGAGCTTAGTTTCATACAAAACAAAACCATTATGTGGCTGAAAATGAAAACTTTAAAAATGAGGCTCTCAAAGTTTATCAGCTATAAGCGGTCTTTGATCTTTTCCAAGTGATTCTCATACTGCTTTTGGCCATGAGTAGAGATGGATAGACTTTAACTACGAATCCTTCAGTACGTGAGAATCGAGAAGGTATTGAGAGAGAACATTTGTTTAAGCACTCCGTTCAATTTTAAAGCAGCCTAAAAATCTCAGGAAAGCTACAGTGAGGTTTATATGATTTTTTTTTCTCCTAAACTTTCTCTTTTATCCTAGTTTTTGTTGGGTGGCTTTAAATAGATCTACACAATAGAACAAGGTCAACGTTACATAGACCTGCAAAATATTTGCTTTGCTGAAATTCTCCATGGAAGGGAGAGAGGAACTGATGGAAAGCATGGTAACCAAACAACTCACTGATTATATAAACAAATTCTCAATATTATATGAATCACAATCAGCATTTCGCCCCCTCCGTAGCACTGAAACAGTACTAATTACTCTCCTAGCCAAATTCAAGTAGGAAATAGCAACAGGTAAAAGCATCCTTCTCCTCCAATTCGACATGTCTAGTGCATTCGACATGGTAAACCATAATATACTACTAAGACTCCTAGATTACTTCGGGATTGGTGGAAATATACTTAGTTGGATCAAGAGTTTCCTAACCACTAGAATTTATCAAGTGAAATCAAATTCAAACATATCATCACCATGGAAAGCAGAGCTGCGGAGTGCCTCAAGGATCACCACTATCACCGATCCTTTTCAACCTAATGATGACCCCACTAGCCAAGTCCTTATCTAACCAAGGCCTCAACCGTTTCATCTATGCAGAAGATGTCACAATATACATTCCTTACAAACATGATCTCATAGAAATCACCAACGAAATCAAGCTCAGCTTGAACATCATGGACTCATGGGCAAATGCATTTCAACTAAAACTCAATACAGAAAAAACACACTGTCTCATCCTCTCATCCCAATACAATGCGAACAACCCCACAAATATAAACACCCCAGATTACGCCCTCCCTATCTCAGACAGCCTGAAAATCCTCGGTGTCACAATCGACCGTAATCTTACATTAGAGAGCCAAGTGAAATCCACAACAAAGAAAATGTTCCACTCAATGTGGAAACCCAAACGTGTGAAACCATTCTTCCTGAGGGAAACATTTTGCAACTTAATACAATCAATCCATGTAGACTACTGCAACAGAATTTACGCAGGATGCAAAGAACAAATCATAAAGAAACTTCAGACCGCTCAAAACATGGCAGCCAGGCTTATATTTGGAAAAACGCGATTCGAAAGCACCAAACCCCTCTGTGAAAAAGTGCACTGGCTCCCAATCAAAGAAGGTATTGCTTTCAAAATCTGCACCCTGGTTCATAAAATTATCTACGGCAAAGCCCCGGGATACATGACAGACCTCATAGACCCACCAACCAGAAACACATCTGGATCAACACGAACATATCTAAATCTCCACTATCCAAGCTGCAAAGGACTCAAATACTAATCAACATATCCATCCAGCTTTTCCTACATAAGCACACAACTATGGAACGTATTACCAAAAGCTGTGTAAACAACGTACGACCACCTAAACTTCCGGAAATCACTAAAAACTAACCTGTTCAAAAAGGCATACCCTACTGACCCAACTTAAATGCCTGTACCCTGCAACACAACGAAACCAAAGCTCGTAATGGACATATAATAACTCTTCCTCTCTACGATTCTCTAATGTGTCTGTACACACGAACCTTATTCTACCACAACATTACTGTATTTGTTCATACCGGAATTGACGAACGCCTTTACGGTACTATGTAAGCCACATTGAGCCTGCAAATAGGTGGGGAAATGTGGCATACAAATGTAACATAAATAAGTAGAGTTTTCAAACCGCTTAATGAATAGATGTGGTGGTAGAATTATTCTTTAAAAATATGGATAGATAGAATAAAGAAAACAGACTGAGATGTCCTTAGCAGTTGGGGACAGGTTGTGGGATGCTGTAGGAAAGGTCTGGCATGGAGAGAGAGCAGTATGTGTGGTGACCAGGACCGGAGGGATGAAGACGATGAATCAGGCTGTTAGATGATAACTTTATGGAAGGAAAGAACAAGGATTGGCCTTTGTGCTTCTGCACTTCAGCCATTAGTGAGACCACAAGAGATATCATTGGAATCAATATGGACAGCCCTTGAAACCTTGCATAAGGTTTGTACTTCTTTTGTTTGTTTCCTTAAACAATGCTATGCAAATTAGAGAAGTAAAAAATTGTGTTGAAACTATTCCTCCCAAGCAGACTAGCTTGAAAGCTGAGGTGACTAAATTACAGGAGAATCAAGCTCAGTTTGTAGGAGATAGACTCTTGCTTCATCGAAAGGCGGAAAATCTGGAAAATTCAATGAGAAATTTAATTCTAAGAATACTTAATTTTCCATATTCAAGATTTTTCACCTAGGGATATGTTTCATAGATTCTTAAAGGAGAACTTTAAGTATTCAGAGAATTCCACCAGTTCAAAAACTTTATTATATCCTGACTATTCCATCAAAGTTAGAACAGGAAAAGCAGGCGGAAGAACCTTCACAAGATGTATCATCGGACAGTTTGGATGTTTCTACATTGATTGAACAGACGGATGAGGAAGTTAAAACTAGATCTACACTCCTAGTTTCTTTTCTGTTCTTACAAGATAAAGAAGCTTTATTGAGGTTATACTTTCAAAAAAACTCAACCTACCTTTCTAGGAGGACTAAGAGGAAAAGTTCAGATCTTCCCTGATGTTTCTAAATGGACTCCAGAAAGGAGGAGGACGTTTATAGGAGTGAGACAAGAAGTGCTATCATTAAAAGCTCGCTTTCAGCTCCATTTTCCTTGTGAATGTATTCTTCTTTTTAAAGATACGTTTTTTTTTAAACCTCTCCAATTATGTAGCTTTTTGAATTCACAAGGTAGCTCGGGCTATACCCCAGTTGTTCAGCTGACAAAGATATAATTGAGGGAAGACTATCTGTCCTTTCTTCTTTATAATCTTTATTTTTTTAATCCAGCTTCCCTTGGAACACTGTAATGGATCCTCCATATTTGTGGACTACTTAGCCAAGTTTTTCCTTTGTGCTTTTTGTAAATTAGTGTTTTGATATTTTTCTTTTATAGCTTGGTATTTTTTCTCTTTCAAAGATGTATCTTGTCTTTGTAAACTTAATTGCATAAATAAAAAATCAAACAAACAAACAACTCCCCCCCCCCCCCCCCCAAGGATTGGCTATTAGATCAGGGAACAACTACCGCAGCTTCTGAAAGTATCAAAAAAACTTCTTCCCAAAGACTGCTACATAACAAATCGCCGATCTTTGATCCCCTAACAAACTCCAGAACTATCAGTTATAACACAGCTACATGACAATCACTGATCGTGGATCCCCTAATGAACTCTAGAACTATCAAATATAGGGAAAGGGAAATGGGACTTGATATACCGCCTTTCTGAGGTTTTTGCAACTACATTCAAAGCGGTTTACATATATTCAGCTACTTATTTTGTACCAGGGGCAATGGAGGGTTAAGTGACTTGCCCAGAGTCACAAGGAGCTGCAGTGGGAATCAAATTCAGTTCCCCAGAATCAGAGTCCACTGCACTAACCACTAGGCTACTCCTCCACTATAATATTCTCCATTTTATCCTCTATTCCTTTGCTAAAATTCCTGTTTGCATTTTTGATATTGTGATGTCATAAGCGAAAGGGGGAAAGAGAAAGGGGACTTGATAAACTGCCTTTCTGAGGTTTTTGCAACTACTTTCAAAGCGGTTTACGTATATACAGGTACTTATTTTGTACCAGGGGCAATGGAGGGTTAAGTGACTTGCCCAGAGTCACAAGGAGCTGCAGTGGGAATTGAACTCAGTTCCCCAGGATCAAAGTCCACTGCACTAACCACTAGGCTACTCCTCCACTCATTCCACCAATAAGAGCCAACCTCATCAGTGATGTCACAATGACTTGATTGCCCAATACTTGGCTTACTTCTGATATTGTGATGTCATAAGGGAAAGGGGGGGAAAGGGAAAGGGGACTTGACATACTGCCTTTCTGAGGTTTTTGCAACTACATTCAAAGTGGTTTACATATATTCAGGTACGTATTTTGTACCAGGGGCAATGGAGGGTTAAGTGAGTTGCCCAGAGTCACAAGGACCTGCAGTGGGAATTGAACTCAGTTCCCCAGGATCAAAGTCTGCTGCACTAACCACTAGGCTATTCGTCCATTGACTACAGTCACATCTTATAATGCTTTATATCCACTGTATTCACCTAGTGTCCTACTTATCATATTGTAACTGTTGTTTCCAATAACAATGTAAACTGTACTGAACCCTAAACAGGGGTTGTTGCGTATATACAAGATCTAAATTGAAGTGAATTGAGGTTGACCGTTTTTTAAAACAACTCTCTTTATTCAACAGTCTTGGTAAAACAAACAAACAATAGCAGTATAAATGATCTTTATAAGAAGATACGACATTTCTGAGCAGCCAGAATGTCCAAATAAAAATAATCAGGAAACATAACATAATGTAGCTGCAAATTACCCATTACCATAATCATTAATCTTCATATCCATGGTGGTGTACTCTTATCTTCATGGGAATACAATACAGTCCAGATCCAAGACTGGTTGGTTGTTTTGAAAACTCTACACAGTCCGTCGCGTATCCAGTGCAGTTTGTTTCAACAAAGAGGTGTGCAATAAAATAAATACGGTAGTAAACATGAAGCAATAAAAATAAGAAAAGGAAAAATATAACGGCATCCTGTTACCAACAGCGGCCAATGCAGCTAACAAGTACCTGGCAAGATCCTAAAACAGTAGCCATTCCTTATGCTGATTTTTATTACTTTCAGTCGGGCCCTTCTTCCATTTTCTGAAGGATTTTCTTTTAGCTCTAATAGCTTCCTTCACCTCACTTTTCAACCATGCCGGCTGTCGTTTGGTCTTCCTCCCTCTTTTTTTAATACACGGAATATATTTGGGCTGGGCTTCCGGGATGGGATTTTTGAACAGCATCCATGCCTGATGTAATTTTTGGACCTTCACAGCTGCTCCTAAGTCCCCCCCCCCCCCCCCCACTGTTCTTCTCATTTTATATAGTCTCCTTTTTGTGTACTCATCTGGGGTAAATTGTAGACGATGTTCTTCAAAGAAATATACTGCAGTGACTGGATGCAGCAGTTTGGTTTGGATTATTGCCTTCAAGTTACTGTCATATGGGGCTAACTTAAATGGGGGGGGGGGGGGGGAGAGGGGATATAATTTGATATACTGCCTTTCTATGGTTGCATTCAAAACAGTTTTATATTATATACAGGTACTTATTTATACCTGGGGCAATGGAGGGTTAAGTGACTTGCCCAGAGTCACAAGGAGCTGCAATGGGAATTGAATCCAGTTCCCCAGAATCAGAGTCCACTGCATTAACCACTAGGCTACTCCTCCACTAGCAACATTCCATGTAGAATCTCAAATAGTAGCAACAGAATCTCAAATAGTACCAACATTCCATGTAGAATCTCAAATAGGGAAAGGGAAATGGGATTCAATATGCCACCTTTCTGTGGTTTTTGCAACTACATTCAAAGCAGTTTACATAGTATATACAGGTAATTCTTTGTACCTGGGGCAATGGAGGGTTAAGTGAGTGGGAATTGAACCCGGTTCCCCTGGTTCTGGGCCACTGCACAACCCATTAGGCTACTTTTGCACTATAAAAGTCACCAAAAATTGTTTGCGTAAATTTGGGCATGTGTAATTTAATTGAACACGTATACCTTGGAGGAAAGGAGAAACAGGGGTAAGCCGCTTTGAGGCTGCACAACCGTGGTAAAAGGCGGGGTATAAATGATCTAAATAAATAAATAAATGATTCAGATGTTCAAATATTTGAAAGGTGTTAATCCACAAACAAACCTTGTCTGGAGACAGGAAGGCGGTAGAACTAGAGGACATGAATTGAGGCTGATAGGAGGCAGACTCAGGAGTAATGTCGGGAAGTATTTTTTCACAGAGAGGGTGGTGGATATGTGGAATGCCCTGCCGTGGGAGGTGGTGGATTTGTGGAATGCCCTGCCGCGGGAGGTGGTGGAGATGAAAACGGTAATGGAATTCAAACTTGCTTGGGATAAACACAAAAGAATCCTGTTTAGAAGGAATGGATCCACAGAATCTTAGCGGAGATTAGGTGGCGACGCCGGTAATTGGGAAGCAAAACCGGTGCTAGGCAGACTTCTACAGTCTACACCCTGATCATGACTGAATAGATAGGGATGGGCTGCAGTGTAAATTTTAAGGGGTTTCGACGTTAACTTCCGAACTTAGTACAAGAACAGTACTGGGCAGACTTCTACAGTCTGTGCCGTGAGAAAGGCAAGGACAAATCAAACTCGAGTATACATATTAAGTATCACATACCCTGTAAAATTAGTTTGTTCTTGGGCAGACTGGATGGACCGTACAGGTCTTTATCTGCCATCATTTACTATGTTACTATGTAATCCACTTCCCTAACTGCAAAGGCATAAAATACAAAGTACTGCACGCGTCAACCTTCTCTTATATGAGCACGCAACTCTGGAATACACTACCACGCAACCTGAAAACGATCTACGAACTAACGGACTTCCGCAAACGATTAAAGACTTATCTCTTCGAGAAAATTTACTGCAAGGATCAAAACACATGAAGTCCATATACACTAACAGAAATGCATCAACACACTCTCTTCTGAATTCTCCTACCCGTATCTTCACCACAATTAATACCCCACCCACTTATAAAATTGCTACACCCTAAGGTTCTCGTGCTATTGTTATATCGCCCTATCTTTTCCCCATTGTAACATTCCACTGTTTATACGCTCTAAATGTTGTTTTGACTTGACTTGTCTTCCCACAACTCCTCATAATGTAACCCATAATTGTACTGTAGCACATTGTATTTCCATCATTCAAAATGTATTGTAAGCCACACTGAACCTGCAAATAGGTGGGAAAATGTGGGATACAAATGCAAGCAATAAATAAATAAAATAAATAAAAATAAGCTAATTAATGCCAATAATTGGCTTTTCAAGCAATTATTGGTGCTAATTAGATTTAATTGGCATTTACGTGTGTAAATTTAAGTGTAGGATCTGTGCCTAAAATTTACGTGCAGTCTGAAAAAGGGGGTGCAGAAATGGGAGTGTCATGTGTGTAACGGGGGCGTTCCTAAAATTAACACATGTTACAGAATAAGGGGAATACAAGCCTTCTGCTCAGTGTGCGGCGGCCAGAAAAGCAAACAGGATGCTAGGAATTATTAGGAAAGGGATGTTGAATAAGACCAAAAATACTGTAATGCCTTTGTATCGCTGCATGGTGCGTCCGCACCGTGAGTGTTACATTCAGTTCTGGTCGCTGTATCTCAAAAAAAGATATAGCAGAATTAGAAAAGGTTCAAAGAAGAGCAACCAAAATGATAAAGGGGATGGAACTCCTCCCGTATGAGGAAAGGCTGAAGAGGTTAGGGCTCTTCAGCTTGGGCCTCCGAGCAGTGCCGGGGAGGCGGTCTTCTGTACTCGTTCCAAAAGTACAAACACTAGGGGGACACTCGAGGAAGTTACATGGAAATAAATAGGAGGGAATGTTTTTTCACTCAACGAATAGTTAACAGCGGTTAGCTTATCTGGGTTTAAAAAAAGGTTTTGACAAATTCCTGGAGGAACAGTCCGTTGTCTGCTATTGAGACAGACATGGGACGCAACTGCATACTCAGGGAAGTCTTTGGGGTAAGATTCAGCAAGGGGGGGGGGCTTCAGAACGGCTTTTGAGCTGGGGGGGGGGGGGTACACTTCGCGAATGCTCTACGCAGCCTCTTTAAGATACAGCCTATATGCCCTTTTATAAAATTACCCTCTTTCTGTCCTCATGCACCTTGATATTGGGGAAGAGAGGCCTGCGGTGGTAACCGCTAAGTCCTCTGCTTTCCCGTCACAGATTTGAATAGCAGTGCCTCCATTCCTTGACATTTGCTTGCTCTAGTCTTGGCCATATTGTGTGAGTCTCACAGTTTTCTAATAGATGTGAACACTGTCATTAGTAACAGTTGCAGATTTTCTTAGAGCAACAGAAGACCACCCGATGGAAGATAAAAATCAAAACCGGCCAGGGATCTTCTGAACCCTGCTACGCTGGCAGGCAGCAACTTAGAAGCCTTTGAGATAAGACCTGGAAAATCCAGGACTGAGTCAGATTCTCATGATGATACAAAGCTACTGCGTTTCAGAGAAGATTCCCACGCTGGCTATTATGTTAGAAATTGTAGTTTTAATCTTCTTAAAGATATTTTAACATTTCAGTGTGTGCTAAGATTACATGTGAGGCTACTTGGGGCTCAGCTTTTGTCTGTTGCAAACCTTTTTTTTGTTTTTTTTTTGTTTTCAATTTTTAAAAAGAGCTATTGCACTAATAAATACTGGGATTTGCTGATCAGAGCAGGAGCTGTAGGTGGAGATGAAAGGTTGCAATGAAAGATGGAAGTAGTATGTGGGTGACATTTGGGGATTAAGTTGTTGATCTCCATTCATTCCCAGCCAGCAAATATCTATAGTGCTATAAATTTCTCCATTCTTCTCCTTAACAATGAGCAAAAAAGTCAATGACTGATAATGGTGCCACTATTTCACTCCTTAGTAATGGTTGAGCTGATATCATAACATGACAAATTTGAGCTGAAGTCACTAAAGAAATCTACTGTAGCAGCATTTTTTTTGTTACATTTGTACCCCGCGCTTTCCCACTCATGGCAGGCTCAATGCGGCTTACATGGGGCAATGGAGGGTTAAGTGACTTGCCCAGAGTCACAAGGAGCTGCCTGTGCCTGAAGTGGGAATCGAACCCAGTTCCCCAGGACCAAAGTCCACCACCCTAACCACTAGGCCACTCCTCCACTGTTGCTACTATTGGAGATTCTACATGGAATGTTGCTATTCCACTAGCAACATTCCATGTAGAAGTCGGCCCTTGCAGATCACCAATGTGGCCGCGCAGGCTTCTGCTTCTGTGAGTCTGACGTCCTGCACGGAATAGCAACATTCCATGTAGAATCTCCAATAGTAGCAACATTCCATGTAGAATCTCCAGTAGTATCTATTTTATTTTTGTTATATTTGTACCCTGCGCTTTCCCACTCATGGCAGGCTCAATGCGGCTTACATGGGGCAATGGAGGGTTAAGTGACTTGCCCAGAGTCACAAGGAGCTGCCTGTGCCAGGAATTGAACTCAGTTCCTCAGTTCCCCAGGACCAAAGTCCACCACCCTAACCACTAGGCCACTCCTCCAACAATGGTGGAAAGAAGAGCAAACAACAGCCAGCATGGTTAAAAGGTGAAGTGAAAGAGGCTATCAGAGCCAAAAGAGCATCCTTCAAATAATGGAAAAAGGATCCAAATGAACAAAACAAGAAGCAACATAAGCAGTGTCGAGCTAGATGCAAAGCATTGATAAAGAAGGCTAAAAGAGAATATGAAGAACAACTGGCCGTGGAGACAAAAACTCATAGTAACACCCTTTTCAGGTACATCAGAAGCAGAAAGCCTGTGAAGGAATCTGTGGGATCGTTAAGTCATGAAGGAGCTAAGGGGCACTTGGAGAGGACAAGGCAATAGCAGAGAGATTGAATGAATTCTTTGCTTCGGTCCTTACGGAAGAAGATGTAAGATATCTATCTACCTGTGCCGGAAATGGTTTTCAAGGGTGACGATACAGAGGAACTGAAAAAAATCTAAATGTACCTGGAAGATGTACTGAGCCAAATTGAAAAGTTAAAGAGTGATAAATCACCTGGACCGGATGGCATGCACTCTAGGATACTGAAAGAACTCAAATATGAAATTGCTGCTCTGTTAGTGATCTGTAATCTGTCATTAAAATCGTCCATAGTACCTGAAGATTGCAGGGTGGCCAACGTAATGCCTATTTTTAACAAGGTTCTAGAGGTAATCCGGGAAATTACAGACTGGTAAGCCTGACTTCAGTGCTGGGGAAAAAAGTGCAAACTATTATGAAGAATAAAATTACAGAACACATAGACAAACGTGGTTTAATGGGATAGAGTCGGAATGGGTGTAGTCAAGGGAAGTCTTGCCTCACCAGTTTGCTTCATTTCTTTGAAGGCATAAATAAACATGTAGATAAAGGTGAGCTGGTTGATGTAGTGTATCTAAGTTTTCAAAAAGCTTTTGACAAAGTTCCTCATGAGAAACTCCTGAGAAAACTAAAAAGTCATGGGATAGGAGGCAAAGTTCTTCTGTGGATTAGGAATTGGTTATTGGACAGAAAACAGATGGTAGGGAAAATGGCAATTTCTCTCAGTGGAGGAGGGTGAACAGTGGAGTGCCGCAGGGATTTGTACTGGGATCAGTGCTATTTAACAGATTTATAAATGATCTGGAAATTGGAACGACGAGTGAGGTGATTAAATTTGCAGATAACACAAAACTATTAAAAGTTGTCAAAACACATGCAGATTGTAAAAATTGCAGGAAGACTGGGCACCCAAATGGCAGATGAATTTTAAAGTGGACAAATGGAAATTGATGCACATTGGGAAGAATAATCTGAATCTTAGTTACCTAATAGTAGGGTCCACCTTAGGACTCAGCACTCAAGAAAAAGATCTAGATGTCTGTGTAGAATCTTCTGCCCAGTACGCAGCAGCGGCCAAAAAAGCAAACAGGATGTTAAGAATTTTTAGGAAGGGGCTGCAAAGTAAGACCAAGAATATTATAATGCCTCTGTATTGCTCCATGGTGCGATCTCACCTTGAGTATTGTGTTCAATTCTGGTTGCCTTATTTCAAAAAGATATAGCAGAATTAGAAAAAGTTCAAAGAACGACCTGAACTGTAGCTACATAATGCAAGGTTCTACATTAGGAGTCACCGACCAGGAAAGGGATCTAGGGCCCAGATGATCAAAAGCCCTGCGCTGTTCCAAACAGCGCCCTAAAAAATAGCGCCGGGACAGCGCAGGGCTTTTCTGCATCGATGATCAAAGATAATGCATGCAAATCTAAGCAGCGCTATTATCTTTGATTATCATGTTTAAATTGCGGGAGAATTGTGCCGAGCATGCACCTGTCAAACAGCATGCCGAACAACGAGGCCGCCGCCGCCGCGCAAACCGTCTAGTGACGGGGGGGGGGGGGGGGGCTGGAGGTCCGGTGGGTTTCCAGCATCCTCGCCCCCCCCCCGAACCCAATCCTTAAGTGGCCGCCTCCCGAAAAACACTGTCCTACCCTCCCACCCACCGACGGCGGATGCACTGAGCGGGGCTACAGACCATGTAAGGGAGCGATTCCCTTACATGGTCTGTAGCCCCGCCCAGTGCATCCCAGGATGCAATGGGTGGGGTTGGGCGCTGCCATTTTGGGCGTCGACTGACTGGAAGAGGAGGGAGGCAGGCAGGCTGCGTCCCTCCTCCAACAAAAGGTAGGGGGGGCAGGGAGGGGGGGTGTCACGACACCATAGCACACCACGGACCACCAGGAAATCTAAGGACAACGCTGGGGGGAGGATTTGGGGTGGGCTGGAGGTCCACCGGACCTCCAGCCCCCCCTCCCCCGTCGATGGATCACAGTGGGAGATCCTTTGGCCGGAGGCGGCCAATCAACGATTTCTGGGGGTTTCGGGGGCTGGAGACCCACCGATCCTCCAGCCCCCCCCCCCCCCCCGTCGGTGGGTGGGAGGGTAGGATAGCGTTTTTTGGGAGGCGGCGTGGGTTTGGGGGTGCTGGAGACCCACCGTGAACTTGGGGGGGGGGACCGAAGGTCCACCGGACCTCCAGCCCCCCGTTCGAGTTTGCCTTGGTGGGGAAGGGGGGCCTGCCAGCATGCAACTGCTCACCATTCCTCCCCAATGATCCGCAAAATCTAACACCAGCTCGGAGCTGGCGTTGATTTTGCTGTGGCCAGCGACCCAATCTTTGGCGCGCTGGTCGCTGATCATTGGGGATGAATGCGTTAAGCGCCAATTAGCATGCATTTGCAAGCTAATTGCGCTAGAAGCCCTGTTTAGCATGCATTTGCATGCTACTTGCGCTGAGAGCCCTCGAGTGCGCTGTTTCAGGCGCTCGAGGGCTCTGATCATGGGTCGGCTGCAAACTCTGGCGCTAGTATGGCGTTAACAGCCTCTAGCGCCAGAGTTTGCTTTTGATCATGAGGGCCTAGGTGTCATCGTTGCTAAGAAAGCAAATAGGATGTTAGGTATTATTAGGAAAGGGATGGAAAACAAAATTGAGGATGTTATAATACCTTTGTATCACTCCATGGTGTGATCGCACCTCAAATATTGTGAGCAGTTCTGGTCACTGCATCTCAAAAGAGATATATGGCAACGAAAATGATAAAGGGGATGGGGTGACTTCCCTATGAGAAAAGGCTAAAGCGGCTAGGGCTCTTCAGCTTGGAGAAGTGACAGCTGAGGAGAGATATGATAGAGGTCTATAAAATAATGAGTGGAGTGGAACGGGCAGACGTGAATTGCTTGTTTACTCTTTCCAAAATTACTAGGACTAGGGGGCACACAATGAAGCTACAAAGTAGTAAATTTAAAACACATCGGAGAAAATATTTCTTCACTCAATGTGTAATTAAACTCTGGAATTCGTTGCCAGAGAATGTAGTAAAAGCAGTTGGCTTAGCAGGTTTTAAAAAAAGGTTTGGATAGCTTCCTAAAAGAAAAGTCCATAAGCCATTATTAAAATGTAGTTTGTGGGAAATCCAGTGCTTATTTTGTAGGATAAGCAGCATAAAATTTTATGTACTGTTTTGGGATCTTGCCAGGTACTTGTGACCTAGATTGGCCACTGTTGGAAACAGGATGCTGGGTTTGATGGACCTTTGGTCTGTCCCTGTATGGCAATACTTATGTACGAAAATGATAAATGGGATGGAACTTCTCCCATATGAGGAAAGGGTAAAGAGGTTAGGGCTCTTCAGCTTGGAAAAGAGACAGCTGAGGGGGGATATGGTTGAGGTCTGTAAAACCCTGAGTGTTGTAGAACAGGTAGAAGTGAATTGATTTTTCACTCTTTCAAAAAGTACAAAGACCAGGGGACACTCGATGAAATTACATGGAACTAATTTTAAAACAAATAGGAGGAAATATATTTTTCACTCAAATAATAGTTAAGCTCTGGAACTCGCTGCGGAGGATGTGGAGCAATGGTTAGCATATCTGGGTTTAAAAAAAGCTTTGGACAAGTTCCTGGAGGAAAAGTTCATAGTCTCTTATTGAGATGGACATGGGGGAAGCCACTGCTTGCCCTGGGATTGGTAGCATGGAATGTTGCTACTAATTGGGTTTCTGTCAGGTACTTGCGACCTGGATTGGCCACTGTTGGAATCAGGATACTGGACTAGATGGACCATTTATCTGACCCAGTGTGGTGGTTCTTATGTTCTTATGAAGCTCGGATACTGCCTTAACCTAACTGAAATGACCAGTCTTTGAACAATCCCTTACGCCCCTTAATGCTTGGAGGTGTTTCGTGTAGAATAAACATGGCACTTATTGAAACCTGCAGCGTGTTGTACGTGAGGGGAACGCACCTCTTTGATGAAAGGAGGTACTGATAAAGCACTTTGTAAACTTGGAATGTGATTACCTCTGTTCGCTGATGTTGACAAATACCTTTCAGGCAAAATTTGTCTTAAGTTTCTAATCTGGGTGCATTGAGCTTTGCATGAATAGATTTAATTTTCTCTTCATTTCTCAGTTTGTATAAGCCTGATACATTTCTACAGTGCTCCAGGCTTTTAATTTTCTTCCTCTTTGTGCAGGGAGGAAGGAGCTAATGGGTAATTTTATTTAGATGTCTGGCCTCGAATTGTATAACTAATACTGTAATGTTCAAATTCTCATATTCATGCTGGAAGTCCTTCACACTGTTACGCTGTCTTTTATCTATCGGTCTGTTTAAAATCATCTTAACATTTGTGTTCATGCTTTCCTCTGAACAAATTTCGCCTTTTAATAAGGTTTCTTTTCTGCCTATGAAAAAAAGCTTTGGGTGAGGCTCAGCTCCAGGGAAATCGAGAGCAAAACCAGAAGGGTGATGAGTTAACAGACCTTTGAGCAGTTTTTGGAGGACTCAGTCTCTGACATTACTGAGAAAGCTACATTACTAGTTTCATTTCTTTTTTCAGCAAGATCTGAATGCTGTAATGAGACTTTATTTCAAAAACTCTCAGAAATAATTTTGCGGTTAAATTGTGGGTTTACCCTGATATAACTAAAACTACTCAAGGTAGGCGTAAATCCGTCTTGGATTTTAGAGAATGAGTCGAGGCCCAGGGTGCGACATTTCTGCTGACGTATCTGTGCAAAAGTATTGTACGTTCGTCCAAGACAGCATCTGGTATGGATATGTGGTAGCGGTTTCCGAATTTGGCTCGATTAGAAATGATTGGTGCAGCCCCAGTGTGGGTCAGAGGAAGGCTAAACGGGCAGTGTATTTCTCCTTACCTGCCCAAGCAACCGCAGACTTACAGCCAACCCTCGAAGCCTTCAGGATAGTATCTAGTAAAGAGGTTCCCATCTTTGGGACAGCTCCAGTAGATTTGAAGCGCAGAGGGAGTGCCTTTCAGCCCTGAACATCGAGCGGCTCCTCCACGCCCCATAAGTGTCTCGGCCGTAGGAATCCCTGCTTTGACCCCTAAGCCAGGGAAGGAGGAAGATCCCATGGCATGCTTGACTATCGTTAGTTTACTATCTAGCAGTGGCGTGGCTGCACTGAAGGAGCAGAGGACTTCTCTACCAGAGCGGCAGTTGGAGGTGAAGTCCGCAGAGGTGACTTGGACAAACGTTTAGAACGCAATCAAAAACCTGGAGTCTTTTTTTTTTTTTGGCTTTTGCGGGTAAAGTGACTGACATTGTCGGTCAGGCAATAATTCAGGCTTCTCATACTACTAAGATAGCCTCTATAGAAGAGAGCTTACAAACGTTGCAGTTGATTTCTAATACCCAGATGCAGGAAAGAGAACCGATTATATAGGAAACTAGAATATTTAGACAATCAACAAAGAAATTACAATCTTAGGTTTCTTCCCTAAGTCTTCAGTATTGTCTGCTTCTGAAATGGCTCAGAAATAGATTAGGGAAGGTTTGGGGGCTAATTCAGATAACATGCCTCCTACTGTTCGTGCTCAGTATATTGCCGGGATAAAGTCTAGTATAGCTAAATCTTCTAGACTGGAACGAGAGATTGGTGGATATGTCAAATTTAACTGAATTTCTGGAAATCTCTCGGGAAGAGGTGACTGAGAAAACAACGCTGATAATGTTTTGTTCCGGAACCTGTCCACAACATGGTTTTGAAACTATTTCAAGAAAATGGATGTGCAATTTTTTTGGATCAAAGGTACAGATTTTTCCTGATTTTTCTCAGATATTTCAGAAGAGCCATAAAGACTTTTTGGCCTTGCGACCAGCAGCCCAAGCCTTGAGTGCTACGTTTACTTTGAATTTTCTTTATAGATGCTTTATTTTTTGTGGGGGTAAACAAGTATTTATTTTTTGATCCTAATTGTTGCAGTTGATTATGTCAAACGAAGAGCCCATGGTATCAACGACTACTGTCCCCAATGTTCTTGCTTAGTTCTGGCTGATGTAAAACCTCTTTCCTATCTGTATTGAGTTGATTTGAATTTTTCTTTATTTCAATTGTTTCCTTGATCTTGGCCTAAATTTTCTTTGTTGAATCTCGTGGTTGAAAGCGATCGCTGTAGGGAAAATATTTAGATGATTATATATGTTAATGTGTTTTCTTTCATTATTATGTGATGGATGATATATTATAAAATCCAATAAATATAAAGTTTTAAAAAAATGTTTGTTTACCAATGATTTGTGACTTCTTTTTTGCCCTGGCAGTGTCCTTCTGATTTTTTTGGGCTTCCATCTCAACTGGAACTGGCCTTTGTAGATGTACTGTGCCATCAGCCTTCCTTCACAACTAGCCAGGGTTTCTTCCTTATGTCTTGTCTCACTTCCAGCTCATCCAGCCTAGTCATTGCAGCAGTGGTCCCTTTGCAAAGATGTGGCCACCAGGTTTTACCATAGATCGGTAACTAGAACTCCCTTTACTTGTTGCCTGGGAGTGGAAGGCCTGGCCTGGCCTAGAAGTTGAGGTTAAGTGCTTGCACATAGTAGTACACAGCTAACACTGAGTTACATGTCTCCACCACAATAAACCGTCAAGAAGGAAACTCTTCCTCTGAAGGAAATAAACTTAACACTCTAGGAAGGTTCAAAGAAAGGAAGGGAAAGGGAATTGGACTTGATATACCGCCTTTCTGTGTTTTTTTGCACCTACATTCAAAGCGGTTTACATTGTCCATAGTCACAAGGAGCTGCAGTGGGAATCGAACCCGCTGCACTAACCACTAGGCTGCTACTCCACTCCAAAATGATTTAAGGGGATGAAACCTCCCTCATATGAGGAAAGGCTGAAGAGGTTAGGGCTCTTCAGCTTGGAAAAGAGATGGCTGAGGGGGGGGGGGGGGTATGATTGAGGTCTACAAAATCCTGAGTGGTGTAGGACGGGTAAATGTAAATCGATTTTTTTATTTCCTCTTTCAAAAAGCACGAAGACTAGAGGACACTCAAGGAAGTTACATTGTACTACTTTAAAAATGAACAGGAATAAATATTTTTTCACTCAATGAATTGTTAAGTTCTGGAACTCATTACTAGAGGATGTGGTATCAGCGGTTAGTATATCTGGGTTTAAAAAAAGGTTTGGACACGTTCCTGGAGGAAAAGTCCATTGCTAGACATGGGGAAAGCTACTGCTTGTCCTTGAGATCAGTAGCATGAATGTTGGGATTCTGTCAGATACTTGTGACCTGAATTGGCCACCGTTGGAACCAGGATACTAGGCTAGATGGACCATTGGTCTGACCCACTATGGCTATTCTTATGTTTTCTAGTGGAGTGGAGGAGTAGAGTCTGAGAAGCCTAGCTCAAATCCCACTGCAGCTCCTTGTGATCTTGAGCAAATCTCCTAACCCTCCATTACCTCAGGTACAAACTAAGATTGTGAGCCTTCCATGGACAGGCAAATACCTACTGTACCTGAAAGTACACTGCTTGAATAGCTTTCGAGATTGCAGGCAGAATATAAGAAATTAAATAGAAAGTAAAATAAACAACACTGAAGTATCAACTTGGCTTAGGAAGCCTGGAAGGAGATTTGGAAGTTCAGGTGATTGTGGCTCAAAATAACAGAGAAACAGAGAACATGCAGCCTGATAAGGCCTGTAAAACCCATCTAATCCGCACACGTTGCTTTGTTGTGCAGTGCTGGAGATTGTAGCTGATCCTGAGAGGTTTGGTTCAGGACTGAGGAACTTCTGTGCTCATCCCAGATCTTACTGGATTCTCTTCCTGTCTTTCATGAAGACATTTCTGCCGTTTTTATTCAAAGTCGTTAAATCGCGGGAGGATTGTGAAAAATTACAAGCGGACCTTATGAGATTGGGAGACTGGGCGTCTAAATGGCAGATGACGTTAAATGTGAGCAAGTGCAAAGTGATGCATGTGGGAAAGAGGAACCCGAATTATAGCTACGTCATGCAAGGTTCCACGTTAGGAGTCACGGACCAAGAAAGGGATCTAGGTGTTGTCGTTGATGATACATTGAAACCTTCTGCTCAGTGTGCTGCTGCGGCTAAGAAAGCAAATAGAATGTTAGGTATTATTAGGAAAGGAATGGAAAACAAAAATGAGGATGTTATAATGCTTTGTATCGCTCCATGGTGCGACCGCACCTCGAATATTGTGTTTAATTCTGGTCACCGCATCTCAAAAAGATATAGTGGAATTAGAAAAGGTGCAGTGAAGGGCAACGGAAATGATAAAGGGGATGGGACGACTTCCCTATGAGGAAAGGCTAAAGTGGCTAGGGCTCTTCAGCTTGGAGAAAAGGTGGCTGAGGGGAGATATGATAGAGGTCTATAAAATAATGAGTGGAGTTGAACGGGTAGATGTGAAGCGTCTGTTCACGCTTTCCAAAAATACTAGGACTAGGGGGCATGCGATGAAGCTACAATGTAGTAAATTTAAAACGAATCGGAGAAAATGTTTCTTCACTCAACGTGTAATTAAACTCTGGAATTTGTTGCCAGAGAATGTGATAAAGGTGGTTAGCTTAGCGGAGTTTAAAAAAGGTTTGGATGGCTTCCTAAAGGAAAAGTCCATAGACCGTTATTAAATGGACATGGGGAAAATCCACTATTTCTGGGATAAGCAGTATAAAATGTTTTTTTTTTTTTTTACATTTTTGGGATCTTGCCGGGTATTTGTGACCTGGATTGGCCACTGTTGGAAACAGGATGCTGGGCTCGATGGACCTTTGGTGTTTCCCAGTATGGCAATACTTATGTACTTATGTTGTCATTCTTGAATCTTTTAGAATTTCCTTTCCCCTGACCAGTGTTGCTGTTTGTTCACTGTTTGTACCATTGAGGAATTTGAAGGTCTGTATCATTTTGCCCCTCTCTCCTAGCATTTACAAGTCCATTTTTCCCTCACCTTAGAAGCTTTAAAACTATATAAAGAATTGGGGAGAGGAGTGGAAAACATGCAGCTGCCTTCAGGTGTGCTTTTAGAAGAGCTGTCCAGTGACAAAATGTTCCTTAAATTCCAGGGGCTACATTTAGCTATGGCATGTCAGTCTTTCTGTCTGAAAATCTACCCGAGTGGTTCATTATTGACTTAGCAGATCAGACGGATTAAAAATTCTAGACCTAGTCTTTAGTGGAGCGCGTGATCTGGGTTGGGAGGTAATGGTGATGGGGGCCCGCTTGATAACAGTGATCATAATATGATCAGATTTGATATTAACTTTGGAATAAGTATACACGGGAAATCCCAATACCTTAGCGTTTAACTTTCAAAAAGGAGACTACGATAAAATGAGAAGAACGGTGAAAAAAATAACTTAGAGGAGCAGCTACGAGGGTCAATATAGTAAATTTAAAACGGAGAAACCTTTTCTTCATTCAACGTGTAATTAAGCTCTGGAATTCGTTGCCAGAGAATGTGGCAAAGGCGGTTAGCTTAGCAGGGTTTAAAAAAAAAAGGTTTGGATGGCTTCCTAAAGGAAAAGTCCATAGACCATTATTAAAAATAGTCTTGGGGAAATTCCACTGCATATTTCTTGGGATAAGCAGCATAAAATGTTTTGAGCTTTTTTGGGATTTTGCTAGGTATTTGTGACCTGGATGGGTGACTGTTGGAAACAGGATGCTGGGCTTGATGGACCTTTGGTCTGTCCCTGTGTGGCAATACTTATGTACTTAATTTCCTATTGACATGGTTCCTGCAGTGGGATTTCTGTTTGGTACCTTTTTAGAAACTAAAGGCACTCAGCACTCATTATTGTATGTATGTAGATAATGTACAGTTTTTTTTCTCTTTTGATGACCCTCCAGAGAAAGATGTGGGTGAGAGCTAGTGATTTCTACCATTGCTGCATGGTTCAGGCAGAATAGAGTTGCTTTAAATATAGTCAAGACTGAAATAATAATCACCAATAGGTTTTCACAGCATAATAACAGATCAGATATTTGTGGAAGGCATAGAATAAGGATTGTACAACAAGTGCTTAGCTTCAGGCTATTGTTAGATTTCAAACGATCCGTAAAGCCATAGCTTAGGACTTTAGTAAATGATTCCTTTTTAAATTACAACTTCTTAGCAAATTGAAGACAATTATCCCAGCAGATAACTTTAGGTTGGCTTTACAGAGCATGATTCTCTCGAAATTGAATTACTGTAATTCGCTCAATCTTGGGTTCCCAAGTAGGTCAAAGCATAGCTGTGGGCTTATTGGTTGGCCATCCTCATCGCCACACCATTCCATCTTTGATAGACCTTCACTGGTCAGCAGTAGAATTTAGGATTCGATTCAAGGTCTTGTTAATTAAGCAAAATGCGTCGCACTACCTCACGTCTAAAAATACGCAAGTCAAATAGACTATTGAGGTCCTAAGGGGCTGCGTAGCTTTCTGTTCCATCTTTACAGACAGTGTGTTTTGAGGAAACGAGGCCGTGCACTTTCTCCATTGCCGGACCAAAGGAATGGAACGCACTTCCAACAGAAATGAGAAGGTAAAATGATACTGGGAAGTTTAAAAGACAAGTTGAAGAGCTATTTCCTTGGAATTGCTTTAGGGCAGAGAGGGGAGGGAGGCCGCAACTGGAGTCATGATGGGGAGATGTTGACAAAGTTGCAAGGTTGATAGCATTTGGGCAGATAGGAGTAATTAAAAAACATAACAACGGCTCCAGTGGCATAGGAGGAGGGAGAGCAGTGGACCTACATCATTAATGTGCCAAATTGCTGTTTGGTGATGTTATGGATGTTGGCTAACAGTTTGCTTTAGATTTTAGAATACGGTTTTATTGTGTGTGTAATGATTGTGATATTGTGTTATTGTTTTAATGGCTGCTTTTAAGTTATAATACATAGTTTCGTTAAGAATGTTTAAACTATGAGATGTGGCTTCAGGTTGAATATCAAACATATAAACGGCGAGTGACCGTACTCACTCGCAAATGCGCAGTAGAGACTTCCCTCTCTGCCCCGCCCCCGCTTCAATACGTGATGATGGAGGGAAGTCTCTACTGGCATGCTGCAGACGTCGGAACCGCTCCCCCTCCCCCCTCCCCCGGAGTCACCGCCGCCCCTCCATCTGGCCCGAGCACTGTGAACTTACATCACCACGCAGCAGCAGGCACATCAGCAAAGCTGCCGTCGGGCTTCCTTCTCTGCCTTTGTCCCGCCCTCGCCGACGTTACGTCACACGAGGGCGAGACAAAGGCAGAGAAGGAAGCCCGCCCCGACGGCAGCTTTGCTGATGTGCCTGCTGCTGCGTGCTTGCTGATGTAAGTTTACAGTGCTGCTCGAGCCGGGTGGAGGGGCGGCGGAGACTCCGGGGGGGGGGGGGGCTCGAAACCCCCCCATTCCAAAAGTAGCCCGTTTTCACTGGCTCAACAGCTAGTAAATAAATAAATAAATGAAGTGAAAGTGTCTGGCAGTCGTTAATTCCAGTATTCATTCTACGCAGTCCCCCTCGCTGCTCAGAAAAGACAGGTCCGTGATTGTTTTCTTAGAGTCGTTTGGGGGTGTCGATCATATTTGTAGCTCCTCTGATGGAGGATGTGTGAGAAATTAAAATACCAAACCCTGGCAGTTAATAATAATAATAATAATATTATTATTATTAAAAAAACACAATTTGCCTTTTAGCAAAGGGCTGTCTTCTCTTCAGTCCAGCATCTGCTGACTGGGTTAATGGGGGAGCAGAAGCTTTCATTATGTTCTTTTAGAAACGTGTGTCAAATGGGCAATTAGTATGCATAGGTCAGGTCAAAATAAATTATGCAAATGAGAAAAAGGGAATGATTTACTGATTGTTGGCCTTTTTATCTGCTCCTATTCTTAATTAAGAATTTCTCATTACTGCCTTTGATTGTTCAGGACATTATTTGATAAAAGTGACTGCTCTGCTTTTCTCCAGTGGTTACAAAGCTGCTTTGTCTCATGGCTCCAGGGGTGATGGGAGGTGCTGAGTTATTTGTGTGTTATTTGGACTGGTAATGTGTTCTGCATGGATTCGTCTCTCTGACTGCAGCTTCTGCTTGCTCCAGGCTTTTTTTTTTGTTTTGTTACATTTGTACCCCGCGCTTTCCCACTCATGGCAGGCTCAATGCAGGGCAACAGAGGGTTAAGTGACTTGCCCAGAGTCACAAGGAGCTGCCTGTGCCTGAAGTGGGAATCCAACTCAGTTCCTCAGTTCCCCAGGACCAAAGTCCACCACCCTAACCACTAGGCCACTCCTCCACTGTTGCTACTATTTGAGATTCTACATGGAATGTTGCTATTCCACTAGAAGTCGGCCCTTGCAGATCACCAATGTGGCCGCGCAGGCTTCTGCTTCTGTGAGTCTGACGTCCTGCACGTACGTGCAGGACGTCAGACTCACAGAAACAGAAGCCTGTGCAACCTTCTACACGGAATGTTGCTAGTGGAATAGCAACAATCCATTTAGAATCTCCAATAGTAGCAACATTACATGTAGAATCTCCAATAGCAGCAACATTCCATGTAGAATCTCCAATAGTATCTATTTTATTTTTGTTACATTTGTACCCCGTGCTTTCCCACTCATGGCAGGCTCAATGCGGCTTACATGGGGCAATGGGAGGGTTAAGTGACTTGCCCAGAGTCACAAGGAGCTGTCTGTGCCTGAAGTGGGAATCGAACTCAATTGCTCAGGACCAAAGTTCACCACCCTAACCCCTAGGCCACTCCTCCACTGTTGCTACTATTTGAGATTCTACATGGAACGTTGCTATTCCACTAGAAGTCGGCCCTTGCAGATCACCAATGTGGCCGCGCAGGCTTCTACATGGAATGTTGCTAGTGGAATAGCAACATTCCATGTAGAATCTCCAATAGTAGCAACATTCCATGTAGAATCTCCAATAGTATCTATTTTATTTTTGTTACATTTGTACCCTGCGCTTTCCCACTCATGGCAGGCTCAATGCAGCTTACATGGGGCAAAGGAGGGTTAAGTGACTTGCCCGGAGTCACTCTTCCCTCCCCCCAACCCCCCCCCCCCCCCGATTCCATTGTCGCTATCTGTCACATACATGCACAAATTCCGTCGCCACTTGTCTTTCTGCCCTCCCCTGCCGGTGGCGATACTGGATGTTTATATTATGGCCCTCTCAGTAAAGCTTTCTTTTCCTCACATTTCATCTGAATATTCCTCCTTCCATCGTCTTTGAGGTTTGTTTGTTTTTTCTTACGGAACCTGCCACCTTGTTAGTATTTGAATATTTATTTTTCATTTATGACCATACCCCGTTTGTCCGTGAAGGATTTGCTGAGAGAGGGAGGGAGGTAGGAAGGGATATTGAGGACAATTCTATAAATTGGAGCCTCAGATTAGGTGCCCCAATGCTGCGTTCTCGGCGCCAATTCTATGATTGCATATTAGCGGCAAGATTCCGTTATAGTATATCAACGTATGTTGGCATTAGCATGCCCTCTTATGCCATGTCAATAGCAGGCGTAAGTTGGTGCACTTAACTGCGCCAAGTGGAGCACGTAATTTGTAGTAGTCTTTAAACTAAGTGCATAACTGGGAGACACGCCCACAACCCACCTATGCTCTGCCCATGTGTACATCTCCCCCCCCCCCTTCAGTTAGCGCCTAAGTACCATAGCACCTATCTGATAGAGCGCACATAGGTATCTAACTATTAATTTAATGGGCCCTGTGACGCACATACTTGGCACCTAGCTCTAGGCAGACCATATGAAACTTGCAAGCTTTATTCACAACTTTAGCTCCCAGGTTTTCTGCACACACATCCGACATGGCCATGTTTCGCCAATGGTGCTGCTTCAGGGGTGAATGGATACCAGCAGGTGCACAATTCCCTCCGAGCTGAGCCGGAGTAGGAGGCGGTGCTTCAGTATTGTGTTCTCAGTCACTAGGTTCTCTAGAGTCCTGTATAGGGTTACCATATGTCCGGATTTACTCGGACATGTCCTCTTTTTGAGGACATGTTGGGGCAACTGGGTGGGCAGATTGCTAGCCTCCCCTCCCCTTACTTACTAGTGCCCTGGTGGTCTAGTGACCTCTTCCGCCTTCGGGACAGGAAAGAGCCCCCTCTTTCCTGCCCGGAGCGCTGCCCTTCATGCATCCTTCCTGTTGCTGATCTCGGCGCCGATTCAGAATGGCCGCCGAGAGTTGAAGTGACCTTGCAAGACTTCAACTCTCGGCGGCCATTTTGAATCGGCGCTGAGATCAGGAACAGGAAGGATGCATGCAGGGCAGCACTCCGGGCAGAAAATAGGGGGCTCTTTCCTGCCCCGAAGAGGTCACTAGACCACCAGGGCAGTAGTAAGGTAAGGGGAGGGGGGAGGGGGGAGGGGGAGTGACAGGGTGTGTGACAGGGGGGAGGGGAAATGTGACAAGGTGCGGAGCGAGGGCGTGAAAGGGGACAGGGTGGGTGTGAAAGAGGGCGTGGTGGGGTGTGGTGGGGGCAGGGCACGTGTCCTTTTGTGGGGACAAAATATGGTAACCCTAGTCCTGCAGAACTTGCTTGTCCCTCACTATTGAAAATGTGGTAGTGAAACAGCGCCCTCTACTGTAGCTGGAAGACTCCCGCTGAGCTTAGAGGGAACAGTGAGTAGGTGTAATAGTCCAGACTTCAGCAAACAGGTAAAAACTGTATCTCTGACCTGAGTTTTCATGTAGTGAGACTCTTTGGTGAAACACGGCCATGTCAGGTGCGTATATATAAAACCTGGGAGCCATAAGGCCTGCACATTTCGACCAGTCTGCTCTTTTTGTTGATACCCATATTGGATCTTGCAAACCGTTCGCCTTTGTGTTTCCTTGGGCCTACCTCTGTGCTCCAGCTTATAGACTTGCCCAGCATGTCGTGAGGGGAAGTTCTAAGGGCGAAATACCAAAAAGATGTGGACAAATAGTTTGCATAAAATAAGATGTTCCATCCCGTAGAGAATCCCTGCACTGAGGAAGGGAAGCGATATAGTGATTAGACCTATTGGCCGAGAACTAGGGAAGCCAGAGTCAAAATCTCACTTCTGTCACGCCTTGGGAGAAATTCTATAAAGAAGACGTATAGATGTATAAATGCCAAACATCTAGCCATGGGCTAGTCTGTAAATACACG
Source organism: Microcaecilia unicolor (assembly GCF_901765095.1). NCBI lineage: Eukaryota > Metazoa > Chordata > Amphibia > Gymnophiona > Siphonopidae > Microcaecilia > Microcaecilia unicolor. Next base: position 336,796,903 of record NC_044036.1, on the reverse strand, counting down.
CTTATCTTAGTGCGCATTTTACCAACGGATGGGGCTCACACGTCTACCTGTAACTTGAAGAATACTGTAAATTGCAGGTGTATCTCCGGCATCTAGGAGTAAACATTTTACATCAGCTCTATGGCTGACCTAACAGTTGTCAAACACAAAAAAGGGGGGTCCAAATCTCCCGTGAAAACAGAACAAACCACAAAAAATGGCGGAAGATAAACCAAAACAGACCAAAAACCAAGGGAGTAAGAGCGCCAGAAAAGTTTAATGGGACCCTACACGGTCTGTGTTTCGGCCAGCAGGCCTTCCTCAGGGGTTCGTTCTCCCGCCTTAGCTTACGCCGTCTTCTATCCTTAAACAAACCTCCTTCAGCCTGCCTCTGCCTCTCTCTCTCCAATCCCGCCTCGGTGACGCCACTTCCGCTCCTGAACCTAACAGTTCCCATCTAATTGCATGTGCGCATATTTATTCGGTTATGCTTGTATTGTGTAAAGGAGAGTAGACATTGAGCCAAGTAGGTGTCTATCAAGTTTATCCAGTCCTACCCTAGCTGAGATAACATTTAATCATCTCTCTGACCTCATGTGCAACTTTCTTAAATCAGTCACCTTACTTTCTAACACTTCTTACCCTTACCTATCGATATGTTCCATCTTTGCTTATATCCTTCACTGTCAATTAAATGTTCTATTACGTATTGTGTTGACATTGTAAGTAGTAACTATGCCATACATTGTGTTGTTATTTGAATATTTTTACTGCTGTAATTGTCTATTGCTCATGTTTGATTTATTCTTACTGTACACCGCCTAGAGTGAATTCTTTCAAAAAGGCGGTAAATACATCCTAATTAATAAATAAAGTTGACCTGGAGCAAGTTACTTGATCTCCCATGGCTTCAGGTGCCTTGTAGACTGCAAGCTCTTTGGGGTAGGTCAAACTGTACCTAAATATTATCCCTACTGTACAACCAGTAGTGCTATAAAAATAAGTAGGTATTATAAGGCGTTTTGTGTTAATGTAGCTCAGATTCTACTACTACTACTACTACTACTTATCACTTCTATAGCGCTACAAGGCATACGCAGCGCTGTACACCAAACATTGAAAAAGTCCCTGCTCAAAGAACTCACATTCTAAATAGAACAGTCAAACAAACAGAACAACTAAGAAGTAAGGGAATTAAAGAGGTGGGGATAAAAGGGTACAGGGCAAGCGAGTAGTGGTTAGAAGTCAAAAGCAACGTTAAAGAGGTGGGCTTTTAGCCTGGATTTGAAAACGGCCAAAGATGGGGTTAGCCATACAGGCTCGAGAAGTCTATTCCAGGCGTGAGGTGCAGCGAGGTAAAAGGAACGGAGTCTGGAATTAGCAGTAGAGGAGAAGGGGACAGACGAGAGATTTAGCCACAGAACGGAGTACCCGAGGGGGGGCGTAGGGAGAGACAAGAGTGGAGAGGTATTGGGGAGCGGTAGACTGAATGCACTAGTAAGAGAAGTTTGAATTGAATGCAGAAACAGATAGGGAGCCAGTGAAGTGACTTGAGGAGAGGGCTAATGTGAGCCTTCCGGAAACTCCCCAGCCCGTAGAGTCCCTTCAGTAGCACTGCAGGGACATGCTCCCCTTCTTTTAGGGCCCTTTTACAAAGAAGTGGGAAGCACAACACAGGCTTACCGCTTGCTAAAAAGGAAGTACCACCAGGCTACCGCAGGAGCCCAGCGGTAGTTCCCTATCCAGTGTGTCACTCACTGCCTGGTTACTGCCAGGTTAGCCTTCCGCCTCAATGGGTGGCGGTAAAGGCTCCCACCCACCCCCGAGATGACCGTGCGGCGGCAAGTCTTTACTTGCCAGACGGCCATTTCCTGCAGAAAAGAAAGACTTCCTTTTTACCCGCTGCAGTAAAAGGGGGCCTCGACGTGCATCGAAACCACACGCCAGCGCAGGCCCCCTTTTTGCCGCAGCTTGGTAAAAGGGGGCCCTAAGCGAGCAAGCAGCGGAGGGCTGAATTTTTCCAAGTTTTGCTTTTTTTTGGCTTAATCTTACTGTAGCAGCCTGACCTTTTTTTTTCTGTCTTGTTCTTCCCTGGACAAATGTGCATTTCTCTGCTAAAGTGGGGGGGGGGGGGGGGAGGGGGGGGAGACAACAAGCCATCTTAAGTAGGCAGCTTCACAGCTCTGGTTTCTAGGAGACAGGCATTTCGTATCAGTGCACTGTATAACGGATGACTTCTATATCTGCCATAGATTTAAGACAGAAGGATTGAAATCAATTTTTAACCACTGTGGATGGGCATAACGACCTGTCTAATTTGTCTTTGCATATTGACTCAGTTTTCCTCTTATACATTGTAAGGAAGGATTACATAGCAACAGATAACATCATGTTTCTCTCGTCGCATGGGTAGTCCGCTGTCAGAACTCACATGTGAAAGTGAAAAGGTGTCTCTTCCAAACACGTTCTCCTCTGGTCTTCTTTTTCAGGGTGTCGGGAAAGACCCCCATGCAACCTTCGCATCGCAGCACATCCCCAGGCCCGCGAAGGAAAAGGATGAGAGTGAGCCGCTTCATTTGCAAGCCGAAGGCGCCGAACTTTCCATCCGGATAGGTAGAACTGGACTTTCTGCAGGCAAGCATGCTGTCATATACCAAGCCAAAGTCTGTTTTTCTCAGATTTGGAACGTGTGTCCCTTCATTTTTCTGAAATTTTGAATTCATTTAAGCAACGCACTTTTTCCCTTTCTTCTTCGTCTTCCCCCTCTCGAATTGCTCAAAGCGTTGGCAGGCTGTTCCCTCAGTCCCTTGACCTTGTCTCAAAACCATTTCCACACCGCCTCTTCAATTTATTAATAGCAATTAGAATCTTAATTAAAAATAGAAGCCCCAGATGAGAAGATGTCACCCTGGGAGGGTCGTTCTTGTGAATCCTTGTTTTGTTACACTCTGTATTTTTTGGCTGGTGGGTGTTGCTCCCCACTCCACTTCATAGAGGGGCACTTCCTTTGCCAGGCCTTGATGTGCAGCAGTATCTTAGATGATTCCCTGACCACTACGGCAGGGGCGTAGCCAGACCTCGCAGTGGGAGGGGGTACGAGGTGGGGGGGCACATTTTGGTCTGCCGCCCTACCGCCGCCGCCTTCCGCTCCCCACCCACTGCTGCAGCAAATACCTTGGCTGGCAGGGGTCCCCAACGCCGGTCTCCGGTGCCGCTGCATTGACTTCCCCTCACGTCCTGCAAGCTCCTTTTAGTGGTGCCAGAGATTGGCGCTGGACAACGCTTCAGCTTGCTGGGGTTGGGGACCCCTGCCAGCAAATAGAAGGGCCCACAGGAAATTTTTTTTTTTTTTTTGGGGGGGGGGGGGGGGACCCAGGCCCCCGTGGACCCATGTAGCTATGCCACTGCACTACAGTTTTCAGCATATCCAAAACGAATATGCATAAGAAAGATATACCTGTACAGAGGCGGTGCATGCAGGTCTTCTGATGAATATTCATTGTGGACATTCTGATTTCCAGACTGATAAGCTCTTGATAAATGCTCTATTCTATGCTAGTCATTGATCTTAAATACCACTTTTACTTTTAAAAAGGTCCCAAAGTGGTTCAGAAAAGTAAGATCAAAAAAGAAATACACACTCATAAAAACTTAAGAATAAAAATAGCAAAATAGCCTCAATTATCACTAAAATATTATACTTTTTCAAACCTTTTCTGAGTACAAATTATGAATCAATAAACCTAATGGACTCAGGAAGAGCATTCCAAAATGAAGCCACCTTGTAAGAAAAAGATTGCTCAAGCATCTTCTTTTTTAATAAACCCCTTAAGCTTAAAAAATCCTAGATGTTCAGCCATTCATGTCACTAGGCTGAACCTCCTGCTTTTTTAAACAGGAATGCCAAAAGATGTCAGCTGTAATCTGATTTCCTGGACACTGAGGTTGCTTTGTGTGTTGTCAGGCCTGGTGAACTTTACAGGCCATACATACAGCCTGTTCCAAAGCAGCTTGAGGCGTCCCAGGGTTTACCCTAAATGTAAGGAGACACATATGTGACCATCTCTGGAAAAAGGTGACTAAAGGCACCGGAAACAAAAAGTGAGGTTTTAATGAGTTTTGTTAAAGCAAACAATTTGTAGTACAACAGTCCAAATCCCATCCTTTTATGCGAAAAAATCAAAAAGTTATGGAACTTCAGACGTAACGTTTTCAGGCTGCCTATGGAAACATCAGCCATTCTCAACAGTTTGAATCCAGTACTTAAATAGGAGTAGCCATACTGGGTCAGATCAATGGTCCATCTAGCCCAGTATCCTGTTTTCCAAACAGTTGCCAAGCCAGGTCACAGGTACCTGGCAGAAACCCAAATCGTGGCAACATTCCATGTGGAACCCCAAAGAATAGCAAGATTCTGGAATCCTAAAGAGTGACAAGATTCCATGTAGAACCCCGAAGAATAGCAAGATTCTGGAATCCTAAAGAGTGACAAGATTCCATGTAGAACCCCGAAGAATAGCAAGATTCTGGAATCCTAAAGAGTGACAAGATTCCATGCAGAATCTCAGAGCAGCAACATTCCATGTAGAACCCCAAAGAATAGCAAGATTCTGGAATCCTAAAGAGTGACAAGATTCCATGCAGAATCTCAGAGCAGCAACATTCCATGTAGAACCCCAAAGAATAGCAAGATTCTGGAATCCTAAAGAGTGATAAGATTCCATGCAGAATCTCAGAGCAGCAACATTCCATACTACAAATCCCAGGACAAGCAGTTGCTTCCCATGTCTGTTTCAATAGCAGACTGTGGACTTTTCCTCCAGGAATTTGTCCAACCTTTTTAAAACCCAGATATGCTAACTGCTGTTAACTATTCGTTGAGTGAAAAAATATTTTCTCCTATTTATTTCCATGTAACTTCCTCGAGTGTCCCCCCTAGAGTTTGTACTTTTGGAACGAGTACAGAAGACCACCTCCCCGGCGCTTCTCGGAAGCCCAAGTCCTACTTTAGTCACCTTTTCCAGGCGGTCACGCCCCATTATATCAGAGCTGTTGAGAGGGGGTGGGGGGGTGGGAAAAATTCCCCAGGGCCCAGCCTCCAAGGAGGGCCCTGCACCCGCTTGGCGCTAGCAATGACTCTCCTGCTCCCGCCTGGCGCTAGCAATGACTCTCCTGCTCCTGTATGCTGCACAGCAGAGTTATCACTTTGCTCTGCTGACCACAGGTCCTTCTTCCTGCCGTGTCCCGCCTCCTGGGTAAAGTACTTCCTGTTTGAACATGGCAGGAAGAAGGACCTGTGCAGCAGAGCAGAGCTAGCAGGAGAGAAGACAAGCAAGTAAGCAGGCTCGGGGGGTGGGGGCGGCGTGCGGGCCGTGGGGTGTGGTGTTTGCCCCTCGCCCGGCTTTGTCTCTCGGAGGCCCTGCATTATAGAATTACTATGCTGACGCCTGCAAAATGTCTCTATATTGTAAGCTTTCATGTTATTGCTGATACACATGTCACCGTTATAGAAGGCCGTTTTTTAAATTTACATCAGTGCCTCATTGCCTGGCAGTGGAAGTCTTACCTGCATTTCAGAGTGAAAACGTAACCCTTAAGCTGTGTAATTAATTTGAACGCAATCTGATATTGTTCAGATATTGCAAATCTAAGCAGCTAAAGGGTTAAATGAGTATTTGGGGGGGGGGGGGGGGGGGAATGAATGTAAATCTAAAATCTATCTCCAGTCTGGCCTGGGAGGGGGTGAGGGGAGGAACTGAATCATCTCCAGAGGGAGATCAAGGGTCACAGGCCCAGACTGTGGCAGCCACTTTCCCTTGAGAGTCCCTCAGGGGGTGAGTCATCCAAAGTTGAACATCCTCCTTGATCTGTGATGGTCTGTGATGCATCGCATAAGTGCAGTGGGTCTGTGTGGATGAGAGAAGGATATGGAAGTGGTTTTGAGGAAGGTAGGTGCTTAAAGATACTGATGACTCTTTCTTCCCCGGGGCTAAACAAAACAAATCGATACCAGGCTTATTCTCTTCAGTGATTTTCTTGCCTTTTGTCTTTCACACTTGGTAATTGCTCCCATATTTCCAGAAGAAGACAGCTTTGAAAATGATTGCACATGAAGTCCAGTGACCTACAAGCGTGCAGGGAGACCTTGAGCATTGCGTTGGGGGCTGTAAGGGGTGGCTCATCCGCTGTCTTCTTGTGGAAATGTTAAGGCTGGCTGGTTTGTTTACTCTTTCCATTGCCTCTGTCTGCTCTTGCTCGCCTCTATTCAAGGGCAAGGTCTCTGTGAAGACACTCTGTCTGTGGGGGTGGGGGGGGGGGTGGTAGTGGTATTTTTGATATAGGGCATCATAAGTTAGGTGCCAAAACAGAAGATAGAGGTAGTTGAGTGCCAAAACGGGGGTAAAACAGCAGTTATGCGTGTAAGTGAACTTAGTTATTATTCTTCAGGGCCACCGAGAGGGGGGGCATGGAGGGGGCTAGATTCCATGGACCCAGCCTCCAAGGGGGGGCCTGGCACCTGTCTCTCTCCTGCTCCTGTTTGTCGGGACCCGGGTGATTGCGTTAACCAATAACCTGGTCCCAGCACACAGGAAGCAGGATTGTGACAGACTGGGGGAGGAGTGGACACAGGAAGGTAAGGGGTGGGGCAACAGCTATGGCGGCTCTGTCTCTTGGCAGCCCTACTATTATTTAACTGGGCACTTAAGTGTTTTCCCGTGTAACTGCAAATGGGGTGTTTCCACGAGAGGGGCCTGGGCGTTTCCAGTATTTTACTACTACTACTTATTATTTCTAAAGCGCTACTAGACGTACGCAGCGCTCTACACTTGAACATGAAGAGACAGTCCCTGCTCGACAGAGCTTACAATCTAATTAGGCCAGACAAACAGGACAAACAAGAGATAAGGGAATATTAAAGTGAGGATGATAAAATAAGGGTTCTGAACAAGTGAATAAGGGTTAGGAGTTAAAAGCAGCATCAAAAAGGTGGGCTTTTAGCTTAGATTTGAAGACGGCCAGAGATGGAGCTTGACGTACCGGCTTAGGAAGTCTATTCCAGGCATATGGTGCAGCAAGATAAAAGGAATGGAGTCTGGAGTTAGCGGTGGAGGAGAAGGGTGCAGATAAGAGAGATTTACCCAGTGAACGGAGTTCCCGGGGAGGAATGTAGGGAGAGATGAGAGTGGAGAGGTACTGAGGAGCCTCAGAGTGAATGCACTTATAGGTCAATAAGAGGAGTTTGAACTGTATGCAGAAACGGATAGGAAGCCAGTGAAGTGACTTGAGGAGAGGGCTAATATGAGCATAACGACCCTGGAGGAATTTTAGTCGTGCAGCAGAATTTTGATCAGATTGAAGAGGAGAGAGATGGCTAAGTGGGAGACCTGTGAGAAGCAAGTTGCAATAGTCTAAGTGAGAGGTGATAAGAGTGTGGATGAGGGTTCTGGTAGTGTGCACGCTTGATAGAATACTCACATTTACTCAGGCACTGCCACATTTAGGTGCCACCATTTGCACCAGCTGTAGGCTTGGCATAAGTGGTGGCGCCTAAAGTCGGGCATATTACTGCGTTTTTACGCCAGTATTCTGGTGCAAACGTGCCGTTGAGAACACTAGCTCTGCGTCTAAATTTTAGGGTCCTTTATTGCATTGGCCCCCTCTGTGTACAGTGAACCTTTCGTCACATCAAGGTAGATAACTCAGACCAAACAGGTTGCTCTGGAGAACCGTTTCAAAGATTGGATGCTTCACCTTAAAATAACTGCTTGCTGCACGATGGAAATTTCGGGAGGAGACTCCGTTTTCCGACTGAGTTAGTTGTACTAGGCGCGGCTGGAGGGAGAATCTCCCGTCTGTGCACAGTTCTTGAGAGAGAAGACTCATTTTAGAGATGATTTAGCGTCTCATGGGAGCAGTACGAATGTGCCCTGTGAGTGCGTAGAGGCTGCAGGGGAAAGTGATTTCCGTATGTGACCGAAGGCTGCAGGAGCTTTAATTTAATTTGGGCATTTATAGTCCACATAACCGTTAAGTTCTAGGCAGAGTACAATCAACTAAGAATTAATAAAGTGTCTTCTTACATAGAACAGGATTACAGTGTACATGGTGTAATAACCCGAGGTTCAGAGCCACTCGCAGCCCTCTGGGCAGCCGTTTCACGCCCTCAGGCTTGTCTTGCAGCACAGATCAGGTCAGGGTAGTAAAATGAACAGGTCCTGGTTTCTAGTTCTTTATTTTCAGCACAAGATTCCAGACTTTCAATCCATGATAAAATTTAACCAGAATAAAAGAAAACTAATCCAGATCTCTAAAGAAACATCCTCAAAGTCATTGCAGCCATGGAAAACAATCCTCTCACAGTGTATCCAGTTTGCAAAGTTTAACACGTCAAAACACTGTGGTCCTGTCAGTGAGCCCTTTCCCTCTGGAAGGGCCAATAGCGTAGCCAGATCTCAATATGGAGGGGGTACACAGCCCAAAGTGTGGGGGGGGGGGCACATTTTATTTATTTATTTATTTGTTTGTTTGTTTATTTATTTAGATTTTGCTCACACCTTTTTCAGTAGTAGCTCAAGGTGAGTTCCATTCAGGTACTCTGGATATTTCTCTGTCTCAGGAGGGCTCACAATCTAAGTTTGTACTTGAGGCAATGGAGGGTTAAGTGACTTGTCCAGGATCACAAGGAACAGCAGTGGGATTTGAATGAGTCACCTCTGGATTCCAAGGCCAGTGCTGTAACCACTAGGCCACTTCTCCATCCCAAAGAATCTTGTTACACTTTGGGGTTCTACATGGAATGTTGCTACACTTTGAAATTCTGCATGGAATCTTGTTATTCTTTAGAATTCTAGAATCTTTAATTATTTTTAGATTTTGCTCACACCTTTTCAGTAGTAGCTCAAGGTGAGTTACATTCAGGTGCTCTGGATATTTCTCTGTCCCAGGAGGGCTCACAATCTAAGTTTGTGCCTGAGGCAATGGAGGGTTAAGTGACTTGCCCAAGATCACAAGGAGCAGCAGTGGGATTTGAACTGGCCACCTGAAAACGACCTACGAATTAACCGACTTCCGCAAACTATTGAAGACTCATCTCTTTGATAAAACTTATAGCAAGGATCAAAACACATGAAGTCCATACACACTAATAGAAATGCATCAATACACTCTCTTCTGAATTCTCTTCCCCCGTACTCTCACCACATTTAAAACACTACCCACAGATAAAATTGTTATACCCGAATGTTTCTTACTATTGTTCTATCGCCCTATCATTTTCTCATTGTTACATTCCATTGTTCTATTCCCCTAATGATATTTTGACTTTGTCTTCCCATAACCCTCACTATGTAACCCATTATTGAATTGTAACAAATTGTATTTCCATCATTCACAATGTATTGTAAGCCACACTGAGCCCGCAAATAGGTGGGAAAATGTGGGATACAAATGCAATAAATAAATAAATTGTAAGACCTGTGCTCTAACCACTAGGCCACTCCTCCACTCCATTTTGGCCTGCCCCGCCGCCTCCTACTCACACACCTTGGCTGGCGGGGGTCCCCAACCCCCGACAGATGAAGCGTTTGTCCATCGTTGGTCTCCGCTGCATTTCCTGCCCTACTTTTCCCCTCACATTGCATGCATGCTTTTCACTAAAATGAACGTGCACGCAACGTGAGGGGAAGATCAGGACAGACAATGCAATGGAGACCAGCACTGGACAAATGCTTCAGCTGGCAGGGTTTGGGGACCCCTACCAACCAAACCAGGGGGCTCAGTCCCCCGTGGCCCCCCATAGCTGCGCCACTGGGAAGGTCTGCAGCTCACCTCCCACTCCCATCTGATTCTAGGGGCATTTTCATGCCATCCTCTGTGTAGTCTATGAGTTCTTCAGCTCTCAGAAAGTCACTAGCCTCTTCCGGTTTGAGCTGGGCTGAGAGGAACTCCTCCTTCCCCTCTCCCCAGAGAGCAGGGATCACATATTGTCTCTTTGTCCACGGGAACTGGGCTTTATTTATTTTATCCAAAGCGGGTAACAGGTTAAAATACATAAAAACTTACGTGGAGACAGAGACAATCACAAGCTCAGATTTAGCTTTGGTAATTGCAATCCTATCTCCAAAGGGTTTTCCTTGTGCTTCCCTACCTCCCCCCCCCCCCTCCCCGGAGTACGCTCTGGGTCTTTCGTCTCTCTCTTGCATTTAGAATCCCAAGGGTTTTCTAGGGGATTGGGCTTCTTAATTTCTTTCCTCCTAGCAGGGATCACTATTCCTGCTTCATCACAATATGAACTAGTTACGTGATTGGGATCATATTAAAAAAACTGGAGAATTGATTGCTTGTGATGTGATTGGAGTCTTATACAGTTGCTGGCGAATAGAGGTGGACATGGTGACTGGCTATCAGTTTGATATCGTAGATCTAGGTGGAGTAAATCACTAAGAATTAAACAGTAAACAGTCGTCTCGCATAGAACCGTGCCTTTTCTTTATTGAGGCTCCTGGAGGAGAGGGGCCACGTTATCCACACAGAAAAGTGAGCTGATTTCTTTCTCTGTTGCACTTGGCCCATAAAATCCTTGTGTTGTTAAGTTTCCCATAGGAGTTGAAAAGGAGGCGAAGGAACGTGTGTCCTCTCCAGTCCTGTGTTACTGGGATACCGAAGGGTCGTTCCTGCCGGTAGCTGCGAGTCTCCATCTGCCGTATGAAATGATCCTGTAATCGATGTACCCTGAGGTAGACGAAAGGCTCTGAAGAGGCGACTGCTTCCTGGGGTTACCAGCCGATTCCAGTTTTTCCAGGACTGGCTGATCTAGTTCAGATTTTGGGCTGTTGGTGAAGCAGTTTTGTCTTGATTTCCCAAGGAAAAGCAGCATTAGCTCAGAGCATGGAGAAGGCTGTTTAAAAAAAAAATATTTATGAAAAGTATTAAACATACAGGCAAATATTGGGGGGGGGGGGGGGAAAGAAAATAAAGACTTATGCATAGCAATATGAACTATAGGAGCAGCAAATCATCAAATAACTAAAAAGAAAATGAAAAAAAAAATCTATCAGTACTCGGGCATGATTATCTCTGAAAATTCCCCCCTCCCCTTTCCCCCAAGTAGACAAATCAATGAAGAAGGCAGTTTAAAAAGCCATGTTCAGTGATAACGGTGCTCGGTAAACAGAAGTGGGCTTTCTGTGAACAAATACGCACAGACTGGTATAAATCTGGTCCAGTCTTCTATCTTTAGGCGGTTTTTGAAAGTAAAAAATATACAGCAACCTTTTGAAAATGAGTGCAGACTTCACAGGTTAAAAAGTACGTGTGGCCTTTGCACTTAACCATTTTGAAAATGAACCCTGGCTAGAATTTTTCAACGGGTCATTAGAAAAAAAAAAAAAAAGCTCGATCAATCTTTGCTTTTTTTCTTGTCTAGCAACATTGTGGACAGCGCTTCCTTCCTCTTACATGCCTGCTGTATTTCAGCAAGGAGCTACTTTGTGAATGTGGCATTTCTGAGTAATAATTGCCTTTTGGATTGAGTAGTAATGGTGAGAGGTTAGGAACAATTAGTTCTGTGATCCTGTGTAAATCAATTAACAACTTCCTCCTCGTTCTGCAGAGGGGCCCTGTTTATGTATGTGGATTTGGATTATGTAGGAAAGTGGTCCATCTGTTGCCGGGTACTGCGGATTGCGAGATGGTTTTAGTTCCGTGCAGCTCGTTAAAACTACATGTATGCACATTAGAGGATGGTCATATGCAGAACTGAACACACACTTGATTGGAGAGGGACTTGTCTTTTTGCCATCCTGTTCACGTACGAGTGCCGGAAGACTGATCTCGTCACTGGACTCAGGAGGGGCAGCCATAAGAAACGTGCTGGAAGGAAACGGTACCGACGTCATTTTTGAAGCTCTGTTCGCAGTAATTAGTGCTGTGGCTGATGTCGATTATTAAAACAAATATTAAAACATATCCAGACTGTGGACCATGAACGTGGGCATTTTAGCTCGTCACTGAAAAGTTCCTTTTTTGTAGGTTGTGAGAAGGAAGAAAACCTTGGAAATTCAAATTATTCTGCAGTTCCAGTTTGGTTTGATAAATCTAGTTGACATTCAGGTCTTGGAACACCTACATCTGCAACTGGAAGTTACCTGTTGGCAGCCTGCAAAAATCTTTCGGAACATGCTTCCCAAATTCTTGAAGCTCCCAGTGGTCACCTTTTGGGCTTCAGCAGACAGATTTCCTTTGACTTTGTAGACAGACAGAGTGTGGCTTTATGTTAGCAGTGGGGAAGCTCCGTGGCAGCTCTCCCGGGAAATTAATATGACTTTGCAGAAGAGCTGAGTGTTCCTATAAAAATGATTCTGAACTAGCCAAAGTGGGCGATGTCACATGCGTTCTGTGATGAAACGGTGACGTGTTAAGAGAGCTGAGTGTTCTTGGCAGTTCAGGCAGTGTGGGAGAAAGATGAGCTTCCATTTTCTGTTAATTGCTATCCAGCAAGCTGCAGTGACATTTTCTCTTGCCTAAACCTTCTCTTGGCCATTGGGTTACTCTACTTGGGTGCCTTCAGGAGGATAAAAACACCTTTCTGCTTCCTTCCTGTGTTCCAGATTTCTTTGAAAAAATAAGTTTGACTTTCACTTGCCTCCCAGCTGCAGTCTCCACTTCTCGACAATTTTATTAACCAACTTTCGCTAAAGAAAGTTTCACAAGTCACCTGTCATTGCCTGATGGTTTTATTTCCTCCCTGTCAGTGTGTACATTTCTACATGCAGTTGGGTGCAGGGCCTTGGTTTCTGACCCGCTTATTTACTTAAAAACTTATATTGTGCCTAGAACTAAGTGGATTACAATAAAACATGCATAATAATTCAAATCTCAAAATACAAAAATCAGACACACAAAACTCAAATTACAGTATACAAAATGAATGTGTTAAGCCCCGTTGCCTGCACAAACAAGTGCGTCTTCAGCAATTTATGAAAAGATGTCATACGGCTACACAGTCTTCAAACCTCAGGTAGAGCATTCCAAATCTGTGGACCATCAAGTGAAAAAAAACCTGTATTCCAGGTACGGGCACAGGGAGTGTTTTCTTACTCCGCATTTTAGAATTATACATTCCCTAGTCCTGCTTATTTCGTTGTTCTATTTATTGAGATTTATTAACTGCCTTGATGAGGAGATTTACTCAAGGCGATGTACAGCAAGTACAGTTTAACATAAAACTTACAATTTTGTTAACATAGCAATAGTAAAATAACCAAGAATAAACATAAATGACGAAAACAGTAAATTGAAACCTAATAATAGAACTACCGTGAAACAGTATAAAAATATACACATTTAACAGAACTGAAATTCAAATACCCGAGATATAATACAATGTTAACATAATACTAATGATACACTTAATAAGCATTAGAACATTCAACTAACATAGATATGATGCTAAAGAGTTTCTACAATATGGCTTCCCATATAGCTGAGGGTCCAAGAGCAGATATATGATGGGAACGAGATGCATGGTACAGAGTCAGTTGGGATAATCTGATGGTTAGCTAAACTCAAGGCAAGTTCTTTGTAGAGTTAAGCAAGAGATAAGGAATTGATGTAAGTTACAGTGTGTGTAGCAAGCTAGTCCAGGTGCAGAATGGTTGTATAGTCAGTCACCCTATGTATTAACGGCTTAGGAGAAAAGCCAGGCTTTCACCTGCTTCCTGAAGTAGAGGTAGTCTCGAGTTAAAGGTAACCCCTCCGGGAGTAAAGTCCAGAGCGTGGGGGCTACTCCTGAGAAGGCTCACTAGTGGGTATCGCATCGTACAATTTCTTTTCACGAAGGTATAGATAGTGATGATCCTTGAGAGGACCTTAGAGGTTTTAAAGGTGTGTAAGTACTTTGGCCCATTTTGTCTGAGGACTTTGAAAATCAGAGAGTTTAAAATTTAGCCCTGTAAGGTACTGGTAGCCAGTGTAGCTTTTGCAGGAAGGGTGTGATGTGGTCACACCACTTGCAGCCTTCTATCAGTCATGCTGCAGGATTCAGAATTAGTTGGAGCGGAAACAAACTTTTTTTGGTTTGGCCAGTGTACAGGACATTACAGTAGCCTAGTCGTGGTGTTGTCACGGCATAGACCACTGTGGTCAGACTCATCTTTCAGTATTTGCAGAGAGATTTCGAAGTTACCTTAGGTGATAGAGGCAATTTTGGGAGGTTGTTTGAATTTGTGGGATCAGAGTGAGTGATGAGTCTAGCAGTATCCCAAGATCCTTGGCCTGTGATTTTAGGGGGAATTCATACATCTCAAAACGTATTTTGAAGTTGGGTATTTGTCCACTTGAGTTTGGTAACCAAAGAATCTCTGTTTTGTTTGGGTTCAGGCAAAGTTTGTCGTTGTTCGCCCATTCCTGAGTTGTGCTTAGGCAGGTAGTCAGTTTACTCAGAGCTGTGGGTAGATCTGGTTCAATGGGTAGGAGTAGATGCACATCATCAGTATAGATTTTTATTTTTTGTTACATTTCTACCCCGCGCTTTCCCACTCATGGCAGGCTCAATGCGGCTTACATGGGGCAATGGAGGGTTAAGTGACTTGCCCAGAGTCACAAGGAGCTGCCTGTGCCTGAAGTGGGAATCGAACTCAGTTCCTCAGGACCAAAGTCCACCACCCTAACCATTAGGTCACTCCTCCACTCCATCTCCATCTCCTCCACTGACCATCTCACCACATTATCCAACACATAATCCAGGGCCGCCAGGGTGAAGTCGAGCAGAAATAGAGGATCAGAAGCCTGAAACAGAGATGCAGGAATTCAGCACTTGAGTGCATAAACAGGCCAGGTTTTTCAGATATCCCTCATGAATATGCACAAGAGAGATTTGCGTACAGTGGAGCTAGCATCCATGCAGATCTTCTCATGCATGCATATCCATTATGGCCAGGATGAAAATCTGGCCTGTCTGTGGCACTCGGGGTCTGAAACTCCTGTATATCCCTATCCTAACCCATGAATTATCAGTGGCATAGTATTTACTTGGTTCAAATCCTGTCTGTCAGACAGACAACAATCAGTTCTGTTCAGCAACAGCACATCGTTAGATTGGGCACTGACCTGTGGGGTGCCACAGGGATCCATCCTGTCTCCCGTTTCATTTAATATCAACATCAAGCCTTTCTCTGTGTTGCTTCGGTCAATGGACACAAAGGGGAGTGGCCTAGTGGTTAGGGTGGTGGACTTTGGTCCCACACTTCAGGCACAGGCAGCTCCTTGTGACTCTGGGCAAGTCACTTAACCCTCCATTGCCCCATGTAAGCCGCACTGAGCCTGCCATGAGTGGGAAAGCGCAGGGTACAAATGTAACAAAAATAAAATAGATACTATTGGAGATTCTACATGGAATGTTGCTACTATTGGAGATTCTACATGGAATGTTGCTATTCCACTAGCAACATTCCATGTAGAAGGCTGCACAGGCTTCTGTTTCTGTGAGTCTGACGTCCTGCATGTACGTGCAGGACGTCAGACTCACAGAAGCAGAAGCCTGCGCGGCCACATTGGTGATCTGCAAGGGCCGACTTCTAGTGGAATAGCAACATTCCATGTAGAATCTCAAATAGTAGCAACAGTGGAGGAGTGGCCTAGTGGTTAGGGTGGTGGACTTTGGTCCTGGGGAACTGAGGAACTGAGTTGGATTCCCACTTCAGGCACAGGCAGCTCCTTGTGACTCTGGGCAAGTCACTTAACCCTCCATTGCCCCATGTAAGCCGCATTGAGCCTGCCATGAGTGGGAAAGCGCAGGGTACAAATGTAACAAAAAAAAAAAAATACCTGGACTTCCTTTACAGACGGGACAGTGTTCATCCCACAGCGGTCTGCCTATTTTTTAAATGCCCGGATGTTCAGCACTAGGCCATATC
Organism: Microcaecilia unicolor; assembly: GCF_901765095.1. Taxonomy (NCBI): domain Eukaryota; kingdom Metazoa; phylum Chordata; class Amphibia; order Gymnophiona; family Siphonopidae; genus Microcaecilia; species Microcaecilia unicolor. Next base: position 336,781,010 of record NC_044036.1, on the reverse strand, counting down.
AGGATATCGGCATTAAATATTCAGCTATTTGATGGCCACTGGCACTCGTCAGTTTACCACCGATATTCAGACCGGGACTCGAACTACCCGGTAAAGTTAGGTCGGCCTTTTTGCTATCCTAAATTTGTCTGCATAGTTAGCAAGTTAGTGACTGAATATTGCTTCCAATTAGGTAACTCCTGGCGCCACAGACTCCACCCCTGAACCGCCTGGATTTTCAGTAGCACTATCTAGGTAAATGCTGCGGGAAATCGAGGTTAGGTATGACCTGGTCGGCAGGATTTATCCAGGTAGGAGCTTGTCCCGTTAAACATCAGCCTAACAGTTTATTTTGATAAGAATATTTCCACTGTGAGCTCCACAGTGTGCCGTATGTTTTTCCTACCCCAAAGTCTAGTGATATTTGAGCACAATGACGAAAGTCAACAGGTGGAGTTAAAAACAAAAACAAAAAAAAACTGGGTTAGACTGATGTATTTAGATATTTAAACTGATCCATGCATTTAGACAAATACAAGCTTTTTGCTTTACAAAGTAGGGGAGCATATTGGGTAAACGAAGGGGAGAGGAGGCTATGGGAGAATAATCCTTTCAAAATTTCTTTGATGGTATCTGTTTCAATGTTTACGTGATACTGGCTTTTTTGGCTTGTCATCAATAAAAATGATTTAACCTAAACTGATCATGCAATTGTTTCTCATTTCTAATCGTGCTGGCTGGCTGCCTCTCCGATTGCATGGCGCTCTCTCTCTCTCTCGCTCTCTCAGAGCCCTTGTCTGTCTCTTTATCTGGCTGTAAAATGTTCGTAACTGGGCATCTGATGCACCTTGTCAGAAGTGAACCCTGCAGCACTTCTGGTGATCTCGGAATTATTCTTGGGGAACCCCTGATTCTTCTTTTTGAAAGATACCGGATGAGAATTAAAGCCAGATTGCAAGCTGTCTCCACCTGCAGCAACGCTGACGTGAAAGCCCTTAGGAAGTGATCTCCCTCCAAGTGGGACAAGCACACTTGTTAGGAAGTGCCTGAAGGCATGTGACCTAGGACAACAGCAAGAAGCATCAAAGCCAAGCGTAGGATTGCGGGACTGTGTCTCTTCCACACAGTATAGATCTGCTCTTTACTGGTTTGACGCTGGTTGGAACCAGTAATACAAGTGGAATTTGGGTGGGGGATGGAGGAGGCAGCACATTTTAGTTGTATATAACAGTGCTGTGACCCCACGATTGCGGGCAAATAGAACTGTGACCCCTTGGAGGTGCAGCATAATAACATAGTAACGTAGTAGATGACGGCAGAAAAAGACGTACCTATGGAGAGTCCGCCTAGGTCTTGACTCCAATGGCAGGTTTTGTGACACCATTTGGATTCCTGACTTAGTTTGGGAAGCTCTGGTATATTTTATGTGCTCTAATGGTATCTTCCTCATTTTTTTTTGTGGAGGATCGAGCGGGGCTGTGGTTACTCGAGCCATTTCCACCTTAGGTCTTTAGATTTGGGGCGGGGGGAGGGGGGGATTTTGCCATGCAGCGTTATGTCCTTAATGCACATTAAAGGAATATAGTGCTCACTAAATGATAAAAGCCAATTCTATACATATTCAGGATAACGGGGAGAGGAGGGGTGGGGGTGTCTTTAGAAAGACCGTGGGGACTTGAAAAACTGCTGTCGCGCGTGAACGTAGCTACGTTCACATGCGACGGCGGTTTCAAGTGCCAAGGTCTTTCTAAAGACTCCCCCGTTATTCAGTGATATCTGTACGCATACTACAGAGACTCCTGAGGCAGGCCTGTGGCCGAAACACAGATCTGTGTCGAGTCCGTAATAAAGTTTTCCATTTTCACCCAGTAGTCCCAGTCTCTGGAGTCATTGGTCCACTTTCCACTTTTCTGTTTGTTGGTTACATGGGATTTTGTTGTTCATCACCCTGGTGGATTCTTCCCCCCTTGATGAATTTACCTCCCCCCCCCCCCCCAAGTTTCCACTTGTTTTCTCTTTTTGTTGTTTTTTACAATTTGAAAGGGCGAGAGGGAATCCAGATCTCGAAATGCCGAAATGTTTTCTTAATTTTGTACTGAAATATAATTTAAAAAAAACTATTTTTGAGGGAAAGAGGAGGAACTAGAAACAGAGAAAATGAGGGCAGATAAAGGCTGTTTGGCCCATCCATCCCTCTATCTCGTCTTCCCCCTAAATGCACAGATTTGATCCCTCTCTTCCAAAGGAAGAGCAAGAAATAAGATTTTAGTTATATTTCTTCGTTGCCTGTGTATCTTTTTTTGGCATTTTGTGGCTTCCTGGGTTCTGGTTTTCATTTGAAGTTGGATGTAAATTGCAAGCAAGGGAGGGTGGGCAATGAAGCAACGTTTAGCGGGATTGGTAGCATCCTGTAAGGTTGCGCATTGCATGCACGAGGAAAGGAATGTACTTTTGCGTTCCAGGCTGGAAACAGATAAGCAAACTGCCCGTTTTCTTATTCTAACCTTTGGAAAGTGTTGCTGCAGGCGGGCTCCTTGGGGGCCTGGCTTTGATTCCCGGTTCTTGACCTAAGGTTTAATTCTATGTGCTCATTTTGAATTCATTCCCCCCCTCACCACAATAAAAAATATTTTTGTATCAACTTCTTAATAGCATGGTATATGACAGAGGATGGTGATACATGCCTTCCGCGTAGCTCTGTGTATGGATTTTTTCCTAAAGGAAATGCTTGCAAATACTGGTATTGATTGTTGAGACCGAACTTGTGTGCCCGCCATAATTTGCTGTTTAAATCATTTCTACTCTGCTTGACACGCAGCCCCTGTGGCTGTCTTTGTTTCTGGCCAGCAGATTCCTCATGTTTCTTTGGAAGCGGCCTTTGTTGATCACAAGGCCTTCGTGTACAGTTACCCAGTGAGTTTTCCCTCTGAACTCGGTCCAGTCATGGCAGCAACAGGCTTAGGCTTCAGCCTAGAAAATCTGCCAATGTAGGCCCTACGTCCAGGCACGATGGGGGGTAATTCTGTGAGGAGCTGCCTAGATTAAGACCACAAGAACACATAGAAATGGCAGGATTCAAGTCACGTATGTGCATATTTGTCACGTATGCGCATAAATGATCATTTCCAAGCCGCACCTTATTCTGTAAGTAGGTACCAGTGTTTGATGGTGCGTACTTTGCAGGGAGGTAGTCACATGGTGGGGGTGTGGCAGATGTCTGTACGTACATAACATTCTGTAATGTATGAGCGTTCTTTAAAAATCTAGACGCAAGGTTGGCATAAGTGGTCATGCCCTAAAATACAGGCACCTAATTGACCTGTTGCGTTAGTATTCTGTAAAGGAAAGTAGGCATCTATTTTTCCTTATGGAATAGTATCCAAATAGCCGCCTTCATGGTGCCTAAAAATATGAGCCCCTGTATAGACTTTTTCCTTTATGGGCTCCTCCTATATATGTTTCTCCTTTGTGTTTCCCAAGTATAGAGTTCTCCCTTCTGCTCCCCTATATAGGTTTCTCCTTTATCGGTTCCTATATAGATTTTTCCCTTTGTGTTGTATAGGTTTCTCCTTTATGAGCCCCTGTATAGACTTTTTCCTTTATGGGCTCCTCCTATATATGTTTCTCCTTTGTGTTTCCCAAGTATAGATTTCTCCTTTCTACTCCCTTATATAGGTTTCTCCTTTATGGGCCCCTATATAGATTTTTCCCTTTTTGTTGTATAGGTTTCTCCTTTATGAGCCCCTGTATAGACTTTTTCCTTTATGGACTCCTCCTATATATGTTTCTCCTTTGTGTTTCCCAAGTATAGATTTCTCCCTTCTGCTCCCCTATATAGGTTTCTCCTTTATGGGTTCCTATATAGATTTTTCCCTTTGTGTGGTATAGGTTTCTCCTTTATGAGCCCCTGTATAGACTTTTTCCTTTATGGACTCCTCCTATATATGTTTCTCCTTTGTGTTTCCCAAGTATAGATTTCTCCCTTCTGCTCCCCTATATAGGTTTCTCCTTTATGGGTTCCTATATAGATTTTTCCCTTTGTGTTGTATAGGTTTCTCCTTTATGAGCCCCTGTATAGACCTTTTCTTTTATGGGCTCCTCCTATACATGTTTCTCCTTTGTGTTTCCCAAGTATAGATTTCTCCCTTCTGCTCCCCTATATAGGTTTCTCCTTTATGAGCCCCTGTATAGACTTTTTCCTTTATGGGCTCCTCTATAGGTTTCTCCTTTGTATTGCTGTTGAATGATGTTGGACACTTGTTACTGATAGGGGCTCTGAGCTCTGCCTTTGTAGTATATCTACCTCTATTTGGCCCAGGGAACAAAGAGACTCTGGCAGGACCCACTGTGCTCTGAACTAACTACCACACCAGCCTTGCCATTTGAAAAAAATCTATCCCTGACCCTTTGAGGTTTCGGCTCTGTTGAATTTTGACCTCTGTTGGATCTGTCACACCAGGTGTCTTCATTCACAAGTACCTGGGGGGGGGAGGGGGGAGTGTGGGGGGGGGGCAGGGGTCATGCATTGTATTTTTGATCTTCTTTTCATTTAACCCAGCCGTCTTTGATAGTCCTCAGTACAGGGCTCTCCTTCCTTTGAATAGTAGGTGTTAAGATTTAGCAGTGGCTGGATTTCAGTTGACATTGCAGTATATCTTGAGCTTCCGCTGGCTGAGGAACATGAACTGAGCTCTGGAATGAGATCGCTATCTTTTGTACATTAGTGTCCATCACTACCTCTGGGCTGACCCTCAGCATTTCTAAGTTTAATATCAGTGTGAAAGTGAAAAATAATGGCTTTTACCATGATTGCAATCTTCCATAAAATCAGCATGATGATCCTAGAGTGCTCTCATTTTTACCATGTTTGCCGGTGTAATTTATAGGAATGAAATGCTATTTGCTGATAACAATGCACACCCTCTTCTCAGATTGCCCACAATGTTTAAAGAAGGCACAGTCTTTCTTTCCCAACAGTATGCCTTCTTCTACTAACCTATAAATGTACTCACTCTGCTGCTCCCCAGTATCTCTCCACACTCGTCCTTCCCTACACCCCTTCCCGTGCACTCAGCTCCATGGATAAATCCTTCTTATCTGTTCCCTTCTCCACTACTGCCAACTCCAGACTTCGCGCCTTCTGTCTCGCTGCACCCTATGCCTGGAATAAACTTCCTGAGCCCCTACGTCTTGCCCCATCCTTGGCCACCTTTAAATCTAGACTGAAAGCCCACCTCTTTAACATTGCTTTTGACTCGTAACCACTTGTAACCACTCGCCTCCACCTACCCTCCTCTCCTCCTTCCCGTACACATTAATTGATTTGATTTGCTTACTTTATTTTTTGTCTATTAGATTGTAAGCTCTTTGAGCAGGGACTGTCTTTCTTCTATGTTTGTGCAGCACTGCGTACGCCTTGTAGCGCTATAGAAATGCTAAATAGTAGTAGTAGTAGTGTTGTCACTCAGTTTACAAGTGACATACAGTCTCTCTTCTGAACAAATGTTCTTTCTGGAAATAAACTTCATTTTCCATTTAATTGGCAAAATAACCACTTTCTTTCCATGTGTAATAGGAACAGAGAAAAAGGAAGGCCTATCAGTCTGCCTGTCTTATACCATCTACCATCCCTTCCTCTCTTTAGAGAATCTGATAGAAACATAGAAATGTAGTGATGGTTTTCAGTAATTAAGTGGTAACTTACAATGCTGTTTTAAATTGGACACATGCCACTGAACCCTGGCAGAATTTTAATGCTTTGGCCCCCAGATTTCCACGTCCACTGCTGAAGGATCTGTGGTTCTGGGATTTAGCTCAGTGGCTGCTTTTCTTGCACGAGCAATCCAGTTCCAGACTTCCTCACAACTGCCACTCTGAGAACAGTAGCTAAGAGCGACAGCTTCCAATATCTCCTATACAAGTGAAGTCAGACTTCATTTTGAGCCGCACAGGAGCTGTAGTTAGCGAGAATGACTTTCTGCGAAGTCTAAATACAGCTAAGTCAGAGTCCCCTAGACCTGCATTGAGGCTGTGTTAAAAACACACATAATATTTTTTCCCCAGAAGCACTAAAGAGAAGGTGCTCTTACGAGCCTTCCTGTGGATTTTAACAGCAGCTTCTGTTCAGTTCTGGTCGCCGCATTTCAAAAAAGATATAATTAGAAAAAGGTACAGAGAAGGGTGGCGAAAATGATAAAGGGGATGGGATGACTTCCTTATGAGGAAAGGCTGAAGCGTCTAGGGTTCTTCAGCTTGGAGACAAGACGGCTGAGGGGAGATATGATAGAGGTCTATAAAATAATGAGTGGAGTGGAAAGGGTAGACGTGAATCGTTTGTGTACTCTTTCCAAAAATACTAGGACTAGGGGGCATGCGATGAAGCTACAAAGTAGTAAATTTAATTTCCATATCATCAAGCTGATCAATCCATAGACTGGTGGGTTGTGTCCATCTACCAGCAGGTGGAGATAGAGAGCAAACTTTTGCCTCCCTATATGTGGTCATGTGCTGCCGGAAACTCCTCAGTATGTTCTCTATCTCAGCAGGTGGTGGTCACACACAGCAGCAGCTCTGGCTAGGCCTCCAAGCCTAATTTTTAGGTTTTGTTGAGTGCCTGGGGTTGAGGGCTCTTTTGAGCAAGTGCAAACCTGGTGGTGCCAGGTCCCTCCTTTTCTCCCCCCTCCCGCTGGCTCCGTTAAAAAAAAAAAAAAAAAAAAAATTTTAAACGTCCTTAAAGGCGTTTATTTCGACGTTTATTTAAACGTTCATTGCAGCTACTCACTGGGACACCAGTTCGTTACAGCTCGGAGCGGACAGCAGGTAATTTTTACCTTTTTATAGCGGGCAGGGGGTTCCCCGATTCTTCTCCTCGTGGCATATGGCGTCGGAGGGCGAGGGCGCAAAGGGTCGCTCCCCGGATCGCTTGAGCGCTTCTAGAGGGGATGCGGGGGTCTTACAGCCTGATTCGCCCTTGTTGGGTGACAGTTTCGTGACCGATGAATGTCCCGGTCCTTCCTCCGGCGTGGCGGTTTTTCCTGCCATAAACGCCCATCCCCCGCTCCTCGCCTCCGCCATCTTGGCCGGCCACGCGGCTCGGACGGCTTCTTCGTGGGCCGCCCTTGAGGTTGGAGACATTAATGCCATGAACGCCCTTAATTTGGGCGACGGCACAAAAGCGGCTAAAGTTAAGCGCCGTTCTTCCCGCGCGGCTCCTTCGCGGAGTGTCGCGCCGGACGCCATTTTGGATGCGCAGCATGTCTCTCCCCCGCTCTTGCGAGCGCCGGTTGAGGGTGCGTCTAGGGCTGTTGCCCAGGCTGCGGAAGTGCACAGTCTGGGGGGTTTCTCCCCCGAGTTTGTTTTGCTGCTGCATCAGGCTTTCCTCATGCAAAATGCTGCCCCTGCTCCCTCGTCTGGTAAAGAGGTTGAGGTTCCCAGAGGTAAACGCCCTCGGGTTGATTCCCAGGCCTTGGAGGACTTTGTCTCCTCCGATGTAGATGAGGGCAGCGTGTCTGAGGTCTCCCAACGGTCCCTTGCGGATTCCTTGGAGGAGACGGATCCCCGCTCGGATGGAGCGGATGACCCCTCTGCAGCGCGGCTTTTTAGCCCAGAGGATTTGCCCAACCTGTTGTTACAGGCCATGGACACTTTGAAGATTTCCTCTCCGGAGGACGTCTCTCCCTCAGCCCCTGTTGGCTCTGCCATTATGCTGGGGACGAAGCGCCCGCCTAGAACCTTCCACGTGCATGATGCCATGCACACCTTAATTTCGGCTCAATGGGATGTCCCGGAAGCGAGCCTTAAAGTGGCTAGGGCTATGTCCCGCCTCTATCCTTTGGCTGTGAGTGAACGTGAGGCCTATCTGTGGCCTACCGTGGATTCTTTAATCACTGCGGTGACTAAGAAAACGGCGTTGCCGGTGGAAGGTGGCACGGCCCTAAAGGACGCCCAAGACAGAAGATTGGAGGCGGCCTTAAGGTCGTCCTTTGAGGCGGCTGCTTTAAGTTTGCAGGCCTCAGTTTGCGGCTCCTATGTGGCCAGGGCGTGCCTGACTATGGTGCAGCGGGCTTCCCCCTCGGATCATTCCTTGAGGACTGATTGGCCGGCCCTGGAATCGGGCTTAGCCTATTTGGCAGACTTGCTGTATGGTGTCTTGAGGGCCTCAGCTAAAGGCATGGCTCAGACAATCTCTGCGCGGCGGTGGCTTTGGCTGAAACATTGGTCTGCTGACCACGCCTCTAAATCCCGCCTGGCTAGATTGCCTTTTAAAGGCAAGCTGCTCTTTGGGGTCGAGCTGGACAAAATCGTGACCGATCTCGGCACGTCTAAGGGCAAGAAATTACCAGAGGTCAGGGCTCGGGCTAGTACTCGTCCCGGTACCTCCAGAGGACGGTTGCAGGAAGCCCGTCGGTATCGCCCGGGCAAGTCGGGTTCCTCTGCCCCCTCTTCCTTCAAGAGGAATTTCTCCCCCAAGCAGCATTCCTTTCGCAGAGACCGCCGTCCCGGAGGTGCTCACTCCGGTCCTCCCCCAGGGTCTCGTACCCAATGACGGGGCCTTGGTCCACCCCCCAGTGCAGATTGGAGGACGGCTGTCCTCGTTTCTGGGCGAGTGGACCACAATAACTTCAGACGCGTGGGTGCTGGAAGTCATCAGAGACGGCTACAAGCTAGAGTTCTGCCGACCCTTAAAAGACGGGTTTGTACTCTCCCCCTGCAAGTCTCCGGTCAAAGCTGTGGCAGTGCAGCAGACCTTGGACAATCTGATCCGCCTGGGCGCGGTCGTTCCTGTGCCAGAAAGTCAGCTTGGCAAGGGACGTTACTCCATTTACTTTGTGGTACCAAAGAAAGGAGGTTCTGTCCGGCCTATCCTCGACCTCAAAGGGGTCAATCGGGCCTTGAAAGTGCGGCACTTTCGCATGGAGACTCTCCGCTCTGTTATAGCGGCAGTGAAGGCAGGAGAGTTCTTGGCTTCCCTGGACATCAAGGAAGCGTACCTGCATATTCCTCATCAACGCTTTCTGCGTTTTGCAGTCCTGGGACGACACTTCCAGTTCAGAGCCCTCCCATTCGGGTTGGCTACTGCTCCGCGGACCTTTTCCAAAGTAATGGTGGTCATCGCGGCCTTCCTACGAAAGGAAGGGGTACAAGTCCATCCTTATCTGGACGACTGGTTGATCCGAGCCCCCTCTTATGCAGAGTGCGGCAAAGCTGTGGACCGGGTAGTTGCTCTTTTGAGCTCCCTGGGATGGATCATCAACTGGGAGAAGAGCCAGCTGCGCCCGACTCAGTCCCTGGAGTACCTGGGAGTTCGATTCGACACCCAAGTGGGCAGAGTGTTCCTGCCAGACAATCGGATTGTCAAACTTCAGGCTCAGGTGGACCAGTTCCTGGTAGCCTCTCCTCTTCGGGCTTGGGACTATGTGCAGCTGTTGGGCTCTATGACGGCCACGATGGAAGTAGTGCCCTGGGCCAGGGCTCATATGAGACCACTTCAACACTCTTTGCTGCAGCGCTGGACTCCGATGTCGGAGGATTATGCTGTGCGACTTCCCTTGGACCCAGCAGTGCGCAAGGCGCTGAGCTGGTGGATGCAGACAGACAAGTTGTCTGCGGGAATGCCTCTGGTGACCCCAGAGTGGATTGTCGTCACGACGGACGCCTCCTTGTCGTGCTGGGGAGCCCACTGCTTGGGAAGGACAGCGCAGGTGCTCTGGTCTCCTGCAGAGGCAAAGTGGTCTATCAACCTCCTGGAACTCAGAGCCATTCGGTTGGCGCTTTTGGAGTTCATCCCGGTACTGGTGTTGAAGCCTGTACGGGTACTGTCGGACAATGCCACGGCTGTGGCCTATGTCAACCGCCAGGGAGGTACCAAGAGCGCCCCTCTAGCCAAGGAGGCTATGAATCTTTGCCAGTGGGCGGAAGCGAACCTGGAGCAGCTTTCAGCGGCCCACATTGCCGGAGTAATGAATGTCAAGGCGGACTTTCTCAGTCGCCATACCTTGGAGCCCGGAGAGTGGCAGCTATCGGCTCAGGCGTTCTTGGACATCACGAAGCGCTGGGGCCAGCCGAGCCTAGATCTGATGGCGTCATCGGCCAATTGCCAAGTGCCGCGCTTCTTCAGCAGAGGACGGGACCCTCGATCCCTGGGAGTAGATGCTCTTCTCCAACAGTGGCCGACACAAGAGCTCCTCTATGTGTTCCCGCCCTGGCCCATGTTGGGCAGGGTGCTAGACCGGGTGGCAAAGCATCCCGGCAGGGTAATCCTGGTGGGTCCGGATTGGCCCAGACGTCCCTGGTATGCGGACTTGATCAGGCTCTCAGTCGACGATCCTCTGCGGCTGCCAGTGGAGCAGGGCCTGTTACATCAGGGTCCTGTGGTGATGGAGGATCCCTCCCCCTTTGGTCTTACGGCCTGGCTATTGAGCGGCAGCGTCTGAGGAAGAAGGGCTTCTCAGACAAGGTCATCGCCACTATGCTGAGAGCGAGGAAGCGCTCTACTTCTACTGCTTACGCCAGGGTTTGGCGTATCTTTGCAGCGTGGTGTGAAGCAGGCTCACTTTCTCCCTTCACTGCTCCAATTGCTTCAGTGTTGGCGTTCCTGCAAGAAGGTCTGGAGAAAGGCCTGTCGCTCAGTTCCCTTAAAGTCCAGGTAGCAGCTCTGGCTTGCTTCAGGGGCCGCCTGAAGGGTGCTTCCCTGGCTTCACAGCCAGATGTGGTGCGCTTTCTCAAGGGAGTTAATCACCTGCGCCCTCCTCTGCACTCAGTGGTGCCTGCGTGGAATCTCAACCTGGTGCTAAGAGCATTGCAGAAGCCCCCTTTTGAACCCTTGTCGAGGGCATCTCTGAAAGACCTGACGTTGAAAGCAGTCTTTTTGGTGGCTATCACTTCAGCCAGAAGAGTTTCCGAGCTCCAGGCGCTCTCATGTCGAGAGCCTTTTCTGCAGTTCACTGAGGCAGGAGTGACTATTCGCACAGTGCCTTCCTTCCTGCCCAAGATTGTTTCTCGCTTCCATGTGAATCAGCAGCTCTGTCTCCCTTCCTTTCGTAGGGAGGACTACCCAGAGGAGTACTCTGCTCTTAAATATCTGGATGTGAGACGAATCATCATCAGATACTTGGAAGTGACCAATGATTTCCGGAAATCGGATCATCTGTTTGTCCTGTTTGCAGGTCCTCGTAAGGGTCTGCAGGCTGCTAAGCCTACAGTGGCAAGATGGGTCAAGGAAGCCATTGCAGCGGCTTATGTGGCCGCGGGGAAGGTGCCGCCTATCCAGCTGAAGGCTCACTCCACGAGAGCTCAGGCGGCCTCGATGGCAGAGGCCGGATCCGTCTCCTTGGAAGAGATATGCAAGGCGGCAACTTGGGCTTCGGCTCATACATTCTCCAAGCATTACCGTTTGACGGTGGCTGCACGGGCGGAGGCCCGGTTTGGAGCTTCAGTGTTGAGGTCAGGGATTTCAATGTCCTGCCCTGGGTGAGTACTGCTTCGGTACATCCCACCAGTCTATGGATTGATCAGCTTGATGATATGGAAGGTAAAATTATGTATAATCATACCTGATAATTTTCTTTCCATTAATCATAGCTGATCAATCCATAGCCCCTCCCAGATATCTGTACTGTTTTTATTCTGGTTGCATTTCAGGTTCAAGTTTAGTCTTCAGTTACTTCAGAAAGACTTCGCGTTCAAGTTCTTCCTTCACTTGGATTCTTCAAGAGTTGAGACGAGTTTGTGTTACAGTGAGCTGCTGCATTCCTCTCCCCTCCGTTTTACGGGGCTGGATTGAGATTTAAATTCTGCCGGCACTCCCTCCCGCTTCGTGCGGCTGTAGGGCAGCTTTGTACCCCTCCCGCTTCGGCGGTGTTTGGGTCAGTCAGCTCCTCCCGCGGTTGCAGGATAAGCCAGATCCCCCCGCATCGGCGGGTGTGGTGTCCCTCCCCCGCTCCGCGGGGATGAGCTGGACGGATTCCCCTCCCCCACTTGTGTGGGGATGAGCTGGGTTACTTCCCCTCCCCCGTTTCGGCGGTGGTGAGCTGGGCAGAATGTCCCTTTGTGGGTGTAATTCTCTAAGTGCTGAGTCCTGCGGATGGAGCTTTGATATCGACATACTGAGGAGTTTCCGGCAGCACATGACCACATATAGGGAGGCAAAAGTTTGCTCTCTATCTCCACCTGCTGGTAGATGGACACAACCCACCAGTCTATGGATTGATCAGCTATGATTAATGGAAAGAAAATTATCAGGTATGATTATACATAATTTTACCATGAATCAGAGAAAATGTTTCTTCACTCAACGTGTAATTAAACTCTGGAATTCATTGCCAGATAATGTGGCAAAGGTAGTTAGCTTAGCAGTGTTTAAAAAAAGGTTTGGACGTCTTCCTAAAGGAAAAATCATTATTAAATTGACTTGGGGAAAATCCAGTGCTGATTTCTGGGATAAGCAGCATAGAATATATTGAACTTTTTGGGGATCTGGCCAGGTATTTGTGACCTGGCTTGGCCACTGTTGGAAACAGGATACTGGGTTTGATGGACCTTCGGTCTTAGTTGCAGTGTGGCAATACTTATGTACTTGTCTTAATGGTGGAACTTGCCTAGGAAATGTGTTACAAAAAAAAAAAAAAGGATTTACTTTGTTGACCTAGGTGGATTTTTAAAAAAATTCCTAAAGTATACCAGAATCCTTTCAGGGCTTATGAAAAAGTCATACCATGTTGATGCTTAAACTCTAGTAGCACGTAAATGCATCTTACAATACTGGACGTCGCCTGAACCTCCGATTTACTGGCGTTGGAGGAATCAACTACACCTTTTGGTGTCTTGGGAGGCTAAGGAAGCGTGGGGGTCTCTCAAAAGTTAAGGAACATTTCACTTTGATTTGAAACCCCTACCTGCAGGCTTTTGGTCCCCGAAGCTGAAGTTTGATCCTTAATAGCTTATAACATATTGATTTCCTCCTGCTGTTCAGTCCACTTTCTTGCATGGGGGGGGGGGGGGGGAGCTGGTGTATCTCATGTTCTTATTGGTTAGATTGTGGCTCTGACGACCATCAGAGCCCAGACCCTTCAAGACTGATTTCATTATATTTCGAAGTGTGAGAATGCGTAATGTGGGACACTGGGGAGGAGGGTAAGCAAGGGAGGTTTCGGAGGATTTATCTTTGGCTTCTTGTTTGGGGGAGGGGGTGGGTTTCATGTACAAACTGTGAAAATGTGTTCTTTGTTGATTTGTTCGGTGTGATGTTCAATAAAAATCGTTTAAACATAAAAAATAATTCCCAAAGGAGTTAAAATTTTCTGTAGATATCAGAGGATGAGCTCTTAGTGTGAAAAAGGGCTTATTAAAATGTAGAGAGTTCTGAAATGGTGGTAAAGTGACTCTTGAGAAGTTGATCTGAACACTTGGCAGTGGTGGATGTGAAGAGCAGAGGAAAGAGTTCAGTTTAGTTCAGGAAGGGACAGAATTGAACGCTGTGTTTGAAGTGGTTTTTCGCCTTGGCAGTAAGTGCCTCTGTGACATTGCTTTTCTTGTACCTAGTTGTGTGTCCCTGACAGTCATAATTAATGGCGCAGTCCAACAAATTTGACTGCTGTTAGATGCAGCATGAAAAGATAAGAAGAAAATACATGTGATTAAAAATTGCAGTACTGTGGAAGGCCTGGAGAAAGCTTTTTTTTTTTTGCATGTCAAGGCAGAAGAATAAAGTCTGTTACGTTTTAAGAAAAAAGGACCCATGTAGTCTGAAAAGCTTGTGCAGAGAGTATCTTTGCATCATTCTTGTGTTGGGCCGGTGATAGGTATCAGAATTGGCACAAACGAAAGGGGCTTTGGATGTGTTTAATTGAATCTGACCAATTCTATTCTATTTAACCAATTAAGGCTCAAGGCAGATCACAATACAAGAAATATATATCTATAAGGAGAACTAAAACATAAGAATATTTTCTTAATAGATATTGGGAAAACAAACGAGCGTTCAGGTGATGTCAAAAAGAATGAATACATTTGGGTTTCTGCCAGGTACTTGTGACCTGGCTTTGCCACTGTTTGGAAAACAGGATACTGGGCTTAGATGCACCATTGGTCTGACCCAGTATGGCTACTTATGTTCTTATGTTATGTTCTTATTTGGAATTCTGAATGGAATCTTGGCACTCTTTGGGGTTCTACATGGAATGTTGCTGCTGTTTGGGATTCTGAATGGAATCTTGGCACTCTTTGGGGTTCCACATGGAATGTTGCTGCTGTTTGGGATTCTGAATGGAATCTTGGTACTCTTTGGGGTTCTACATGGAATGTTGCTGCTGTTTGGGATTCTGAATGGAATCTTGGTACTCTTTGGGATTCTACATGGAATGTTGCTGCTGTTTGGGATTCTGAATGGAATCTTGGCACTCTTTGGGGTTCCACATGGAATGTTGCTGCTGTTTGGGATTCTGAATGGAATCTTGGTACTCTTTGGGGTTCTACATGGAATGTTGCTGCTGTTTGGGATTCTGAATGGAATCTTGGTACTCTTTGGGATTCTACATGGAATGTTGCTGCTGTTTGGGATTCTGAATGGAATCTTGGTACTCTTTGGGGTTCTACATGGAATGTTGCTGCTGTTTGGGATTCTGAATGGATTCTTGGATCGGTTTGTTTGCCCCTCCCCCAAACTTAAAAGGTGTTCCTCTGCCCCCTGTTATGCAAAATAGTGCTAGTGCCACCTGACCAAGGTCAGCCTTGACAAAGATCTTTCAGTTCCGTTTGTACCACTGCCTATATGTAGATACACCTTTATTTTGAAGTGCGAGATTTTGTTATAGATTGGAAAATTGAGTTAGGATTAGCTAAAATTAATTTTTGAAAGGTTATTGTTTCAGAGTTGCTTGTTGACCTGTGTTGAGGTTTTATACAGTTTCTAGCTCACACTTGGAACAATTCTTACCTTCTAACTTGGTAATTCAAGACTCTCTTGTCAAAGAGAATGTGTTTTCTGTGCATCAAATGAAGAGGCAGACACCAAACCCAAGTCTCTAGAGCCTCCTCGTCCATTAGCAGAGTCAACTTGAGAAGAGGGAGGTCACCACTTGCATTGTACTGGAAGGGACTTTTTCCCTTAGTAACGACATATGCTCCCTGCACCAGCTAATTAGGTTTGGTGCTGAAAGCTGTTTCTTAGATATGTGAAAAGATACATGTTGTCTGTCTGGCATGAGAAGGCGAGATTTAATGTGTCCCCTTCAGTAGACATCATATAATATACATTATACTTGATTTTAAGAATAAAAAATCTCAGTCAGTTGCATATAAGTACATAAGTAATGCCACACTGGGAAAAGACCAAGGGTCCATCGAGCCCAGCATCCTGTCCACGACAGCGGGCAATCCAGGCCAAGGGCACCTGGCAAGCTTCCCAAACGTACAAACATTCTATACAATCAAGCCATTGTGACATCACTAATGAGGTTGGCTCTTATTGGTGGAATGAGCCACTATGACATCACAATAGGTTAAATCACTGCTCTATGTAATAAAAGTGAGCCAAGTAGAGGACATAAGTACATAAGTAATGCCACACTGGGAAAAGACCAAGGGTCCATCGAGCCCAGCATCCTGTCCACCACAGCGGCCAATCCAGGCCAAGGGCACCTGGCAAGCTTCCCAAACGTACAAACATTCTATACATGTTATTCCTGGAATTTTGGATTTTTCCAAGTCCGTTTAGTAGCGGTTTATGGACTTGTCCTTTAGGAATCCGTCCAACCCCTTTTTAAACTCTGCTAAGCTAACCGCCTTCACCACTTTCTCCGGCAACGAATTCCAGAGTTTAATTACACGTTGGGTGAAGAAAAATTTTCTCCGATTTGTTTTAAATTTACTACACTGTAGTTTCATCGCATGCCCCCTAGTCCTAGTATTTTTGGAAAGCGTGAACAGACGCTTCACATCCACCTGTTCCACTCCATAGGTCTCTACCAGTGGAATACTGGGTGGGAGATCCTGTTGCAGACAAAATCAGGACTCTTTGAAGTTGAAGTTTAATTATTGCTAAATCAGGGGAAAGTCTGATGCCACACAACTGGCCAGATCTCTCTGTTCTAAAGTAAAATTCCAGAGGAAAGATAATGTCCTCATCTTTATTATTATTATTATTTATTGCATTTGTATCCCACATTCCCCCACCTATTTGCAGGCTCAATGTGGCTCACATAGATTTGTTAACATTGTCATTACAGGATATCAGATCAGATACAGTTAGTAATGTGTAGCGATTAGGAAGGGAAGAGAAAAGAAGGAAGAGAGTGATTAGGGTAGTTATAGAGTTGGGCGTTCATAATTGAGTGGGTTGGTGAGGTGACTTAGTGAGGCTGTAGGTTCTCATTGTAGGCCTTGTTGAAGAAGAATGTCTTCAGAGACATCTCATGTTCTGCTCCTATTTGAAAGGAAGCAGGCTGCCCGTTTATATAGTAAGATGACGGCAGATAAAGACCTGTATGGTCCATCCAGCCTGCCCAACAAGATAAACTCATTACATATGGTGTGATGTGATACATCATATGTATACCTGATTTTGATTTATTTGTATATATTAGGCATTGCTTATAGCCAGTTTTTAAATAGGATAGGACCAAGGAGGTTGGATTAACAGGAGATGGCATGAACATATGTAGCCCATTATACGGACTGAAGCCAGTGGGCAGAACTTGCCACCAACTTCGTTTGTCCCACAGAGAAAGCAAATGACATTGAAAACAATAGCAAACTAGATTTTACGTTCTGTTAGGAGCGGATTGGGGGGGGGGGGGAGGAGGGATGGGGGGGATCGGGGAGAAGAAGGGCTGTAAGGGGAGTTGGGGGGGCTTGGTGACTGTGGCAGTGTGGGAAGCAGTTTGTTTGCTTCCCCCCTTCACAGATCCCTTGAAGGCTTCCAACCCACCCACCCACCCCAACTCTCTTTTTATCTCCCCCCCCCTAACAGAGAGAATGCAAAATCTAGTTTGTTTTCAATGATGTTTGCTATTGTTCTGGACAAACCAAGATGTCTGCTGTCAGATGAACCACCTTCAACATTTTGACATCATGCCATTTCCTGTT
This sequence comes from Microcaecilia unicolor, assembly GCF_901765095.1. Taxonomy (NCBI): domain Eukaryota; kingdom Metazoa; phylum Chordata; class Amphibia; order Gymnophiona; family Siphonopidae; genus Microcaecilia; species Microcaecilia unicolor. The sequence continues at coordinate 336,763,949 of NC_044036.1, read as the reverse complement.
AATCCAACCTCCTTTGTCATTCTGTAGTTATCTGTGATGGGTTCTTCTGTCTGCAGCATGCTTCTCTATGAACCGTAGTTTAACACTATATCTTGGTGCATGAGCCTTTGTAACATCAAATTTTCACCAGTTTAAAAGTATTTGCAACATCTCTCTCAGCTTGGTGCTGAGGTCTCTTGGCTTCTCTTCGTATACAGAGTGAACTAGTTGAAAACAAACTACAATCTGCTGGGCAGAAACTCTTGTTCAACATTCTAGAACTGACTTCCTTTGTTTGATTTTGCATTAAAGAAGATTTTGGTTCAACAGTTCTGAGCCTTCATAGTGATATTCTATACTCTGGTTTAACTGACAGTCAGGCTCAGTGTTTTGTGAAAGCACTTTTGCAAGGACCTGTAACATCTCTTATTGGCATTTCAACAAACTAAGGGCCTTATGTACTAATATTAATGTGTGTTAGTTCGAGTGAAGCGCATAGTTAGCAACTAGGCTCCAGTGAGAAGACGTGTTAACTGCTTAACATGCATTAGTAAATGAAGCCCTAAGATTACATAGTAACATAGTAGATGACGGCAGAAAAAGACCTGCACGGTCCATCCAGTCTGCCCAAGAAGATAAATTCATATGTGCTACTTTTTTTATTTGTACTGTCCTCTTCAGTGCACAGACCGTATTAGTCTGCCCAGCACTATCCCTGCCACCCACCACCGGCTCTGGCACAGACCATGTAAGTCTGCCCAGCAGTATCCCCGCCGCCCAACCACCAACCCCGCCTCCCAACCACCAGCTCTGGCACAGACCGTATTAGTCTGCCCAGCACTATCCCTGCCACCCACCACCGGCTCTGGCACAGACCGTATAAGTCTGCCCAGCACTATCCCTGCCACCCACCACCGGCTCTGGCACAGACCATGTAAGTCTGCCCAGCAGTATCCCCGCCGCCCAACCACCAACCCCGCCTCCCAACCACCAGCTCTGGCACAGACCGTGTAAGTCTGCCCAGCACTATCCCCGCCTCCCAACCACCAACCCCGCCTCCCAACCACCAGCTCTGGCACAGACCGTATTAGTCTGCCCAGCACTATCCCTGCCACCCACCACCGGCTCTGGCACAGACCATGTAAGTCTGCCCAGCAGTATCCCCGCCGCCCAACCACCAACCCCGCCTCCCAACCACCAGCTCTGGCACAGACCGTGTAAGTCTGCCCAGCACTATCCCCGCCGCCCAACCACCAGCCCCGGCACAGACCGTATAAGTCTGCCCAGCACTAGTCCCGCCTCCCAACCACCAGCCCCAGCACAGACCGTATATGTCTGCCCCACACTAGCCCCGCCTCCCAACCACCAGCTCTGCCACCCATTCTAGGCTAAGCTCCTGAGGATCCCTTCCTTCTGCACAGGATTCCTTTATGTTTATCCCACGCATGTTTGAATTCCGTTACCGTTTTCATCTCCACCACCTCCCGCGGGAGGGCATTCCAAGCATCCACCACCCTCTCCGTGAAAAAATACTTCCTGACATTCTTCTTGAGTCTGCCCCCCTTCAATCTCATTTCATGCCCTCTTGTTCTACCGCCTTCCCATCTCCGGAAAAGGTTCGTTTGCGGATTAATACCTTTCAAATATTTGAACGTCTGTATCATATCACCCCTGTTCCTCCTTTCCTCCACGGTATACATGTTCAGGTCAGCAAGTCTTTCCTCATACGTCTTGTAACGCAAATCCCATACCATTCTCGTAGCTTTTCTTTGCACCGCTTCAATTCTTTTTACATCCTTAGCAAGATATGGCCTCCAAAACTGAACACAATACTCCAGGTGGGGCCTGGATTGATCCTTGAACTTTGTTTCATGGAAAGATTTGTAATTCATCTACGTCATAGGTGAAAATTCTTTGTGTTCATACAGCAGTGATGGTTATTTTCCGTGAAATGTCATATCAATATCAGTAGATCAGGAAAGCAATCATCACAATCCAGGCAATAAGGGATTCCCATTCAAGCTACTGCTGCAGCAACAAGATAGCGTCCTGAACAGTAAAGGTCATGTAGATGCAAGGAGACCTAGACGATCTTAGGGAATTGTCATCACTGCAGTTTGTTGCTTGATGCTCTCCAGAAACTGCCTCTTAAATTTTCCTTCTTGGTCTATTGAAACTTCGGAGGACTGTTTTTTTTTTTTTCCTTCTTCCGGCTCTAAATTGATTTCACCTGTTTGTGTCAGTAAACTTGTTATTACTGTGGTTAAACCACCTCTTGTATGAGAACTTTGAGTAACCAGGCTACTAATCATCGTTGGTCTAGGACAAAATGCCCTTCCACTTCCCCTTTTGAATGACCATTTTCCTGGGATTGCAGCACATTTTCTCTGGATCTGTAGCATCTGAAGATGGCCTCTTGGCATAGGTGTGGTCTGGGGTGGGCTTGAGGGGTGCTGATGCTAAATTGGTCCTCGGGCCCACCAGTGGTCAGTTTGACTTTTATACCATTTGCTTCTCCACCAAAATAAGCAGGAAAACTACACCTATGCCGTTGACCCCTCATTATGTGAAATAACTTGTCTATGGACATGTCTGGCTAGGCTTTTTTTTTCTTTGCATGCATGAATGTACTTTCCTATTATATTTGGTGTTCCTTTCTGCTTCTATTTATATTTAACTAGTAAAAAAGGCCCGTTTCTGGAAGGAATGAAACGGGCGCTAGCAAGGTTTTCCTGGGAGTGTGTATGTTTGAGAGAGAGAGCCAGAGTTAAAGTGCAGGTGTATGACAGAGTGAGACTGTCTGTGTGACAGTGTGTGTGTGAAAAAGTGTGTGACAGGGCCCCCTCCCCTGTTCCTAATGCCCCTCACCCCATTCCCTCCCCTCCTTTTCCTCCTCCTTCCCACACTTTGGGTTTCTTAAGGCTTTCAAAAGTCTATATACCCCCGTGGCCCTAACGCCCAGTATCCGGATACCCCACCGCTTTCCTCCTCACCCCTCCCCCAAGATGTAATACTTTCACGTACTTCATTTTTTAAAAAAAGTGTCCTATCTACCCTGTGTACAAATGCCCGGCATTCAGATTGTGTTCCTCTCGTAAATTTTCATTTCTTTCATTCATTCAGAACTTGCCCCCCCCCCCCCCCCCCCCCCCCCCCCGAACACTTTTGGTTCCTTCAGTCTTTTAAAACTCTCTTATGTACCCTGTGTGCTAATGGCCAGCATTGAGATTATTTTCCTGTCCCAAATTTGCATGTCTTTAAGTCATTCACAACTCCCCCCCCCCTTCTCCAGTTTAACACTTTTGTTTCCTTCAGTCTTTTAAAACTCTCCTATCTACCCTGTGTCTTAATGGCCAGCATTCAGATTGTTCCCAAATGTTCATGTCTTTCAGTGGTTCAGAACTCCCCCCCTCCCCCCATTTAACACTTTCGGTTCCTTCAGTCTTTTAAAACTCTCCTATCAATCCTGTGTCCTAATGGCCAGCACTCAGATTGTTTTGCTTTGCCAAATTGTCTGTCACTGATGTCACTGAGGTCAGAGCATGCCTGCCTAGCAGACCACTTCCGGCAGGCACGGTCCCAAGCACATCCTGTTGGAGGTGAGAATTATTATATAGGATTGTATTTGTTAATTGTACACCGCCCTGTGATGCCTACGGGAAGGGTGGTATAGCAAATCGAAATGACCCATAAACCATGGTTACATAGGGAGGCTCCTATGGAAAGGGATACATGTAAATAATTCAAGGACCATCATCTGCGGTTTTAATTTGACACTAGAAATCCCCCCCCCCCCCCTTCCCCTGTCAGTTGGAAAAAAACAATAAAATCCCCCAAAACAGTTTCCTCCAAGTAACCTTTTTAATGTTAATAAAAGTATAAATCTGCAGGTCTCCACTCGGGGCATTTTATTTCTGCTATAAAATGAGCCTTCTCATTAGTACTAATGAAAAATGAAAGACGGAAAATTACCATGGCAACCTGGAGATGTTTTCTGTTAGAGTTTCATTTGCACACATTATTCTTCAGACAATGGACTGTTTCTTTCATTTTTGAAGATGTTATGACTGGAGTCCTTCTAATAAATTGACTTTTGCTGGGAATGTTACAGTAGCAGATAGAGTATTATGATTTGTGATTGTTTTTATTATTTGAGATGATGAAGGGACTAGTGACTGTTGTAACTTGGGTTTGGACTGCGTATTTGCGCTCCTGTTTCCATTTGGTTTAAAATTAATTTACATAATTTGTAATTATTTATAGTGGGATCCTTAACATCTGCATCTGCCACTTCCTTAATTTGATTGTTTTGGATATACCAGTGCAAAGCAGTAGAAAATTCATTTATTGCATGACTAATGACGTTTACAGCTGATGGGGGGGGGGGGGGGGGGGGCTCTGTTGGCCATATTCTCTCAAGCTAAGAGAGCATGAAGGCAGCTTTTTTTGATCAGCAGTGAAATGTTCTGTGACACAGAAGTAACAAGCTGACCCCACTATCATTTATCAAGATTGTTATCCAGAGATTCCTGTACCCTTCAGAGTTCTTGTGTACAGACCCCTGATGTAGGCTTTATGCCGAAACACAGTCCTGTGTCGGGTCACGGGAGAGCCTTGCTGATCACGCTACTCCTTTGTTGGTATCTGTTGACGTAGTGGATTACAGTCCTCCGATGACGTAGTGGATTACAGTCCTCCGATTTTTGCGGTGTCCCTCCAATGCAGTGGGGTTGCCACTGTGTATTCAATTTGATATTCAGTTGATATTCAAAACAGACGGGAACCAAGGAAGCCTGAAAGGGTCAAAAATAGATGGGAGTTCGAGTTTTATATTGTCGTTGTTTTGCTAGCTGCATGAGTTTGACAGTTCATGTGGCTGAGGTTGCAAACAATTCAAAGTCTTATTATAGGGCATCCATGACAGGTCACTTGTGGCTTGGGGGAGAAGCCTAATGGTCAGTTAGTGGTTGACAGGATTCCAAGTTTTGGTCCATTTTGAGTCTTTGGTTTGTAGGATCTCCGGCGATTGAGGATGAACTAGGGGTTGGACTATTTTCCTCTGTTGGAGTAGCCTTAGATAGTTCAGACCTAATTTGGGAGATCTTATTGGAGAAATGATCAGCTAGGTCTTGGACAGTGGGACGTGTTTTCTATCAATGTATTATATTTTGAAACATTTATCGTCCACCATTCACACTGTTTTAAAGTGAATTACAACTGAGCATAAAGAAATAAAAAGAAACCAACCATAACAGACGTCACACAAACCCCAATATACTACTACTACTACTACTATTTAACATTTCTAGAGCGCTACAAAGTGTACGCAGCGCTGTACAAACACAGAAGAAAGACAGTCCCTGCTCAAAGAGCTTACAATCTAATAGACAAAAAGTAAAGCATATAAAAACCCGAATCACTCCTCACTTAACCATATCAACTAGCCTCACTCACTGAGGGGTACTTTTACTAAGGCGCTGTGAAAAATGGCTTACGGTAGTGTAGGCGTGGGTTTTGGGCGCGCGCCGATCCGTTTTTTTTAGCACGCCTCTACAAAAGGCCTCTTTTTTTTGCCGCAAATGGACGTGCGGAAAAATCAAAATTGCCACACATCCATTTTGGGTCTGAGACATCCGGGCGGTAATGACCTACACGCGTCAAATGCCTCTTGTCACGCGTCCGTTATGCACGCCTGAAAATAAAAAATATCGGATGTACGCCAAAAATGAAATTACCGCAGGAGCCATGCGGTAGTCGGGCAGTAACTCCATTTTGGCGTATGTTGGGTGCGCGTAGATTCTTACGCGGCTTAGTAAAAGGGTCCCTCAGTCGTTCCCTATCAGCTATTAGACATGTTAATCTAAATTAAAAAGTCCTTAACTTCTGCTGGAATGACAAGAAATCATTATCATTTTTCAACTCTGGCAATGAGTTTTAGAGCCTAAGACCAGCCACCAAAAGTATTATTTTTTTTTTTTTTTTTTGGGGGGGGGGGGGGGTACACCTACTTATTTAACCAATAGCAGTGCCAAAACCTGGAGCAGATTTTGACTAGAAGAATATAAAATCCAAGTGGCCACATAACGGCATCTTTGGATAGAGCAAAATCAGTTGCACTGATCCCTGCTTAACTTTCCAAACCAACATCAATCATCATTGTACATCACGCACCATTTTATTTAACCATCTCGCTGACTTTATGTGCACCTTTCTTTAAGGGGTCCTTTTACTAAGGTGCGCTGAAAAATGGCCTGCGCTAGTGTAGGCGCGGGTTTTGGGCACGCGCAGAATCATTTTTGAGCGCACCTGTAAAAAAATAAAAGGCCTTTTTTAACATTTTTGCCGAAAATGGACGTGAGGCAAAATCAAAATTGCCGCGTGCCCAGTTTGGGTCTGAGACCTTACCGCCAACACTGACCTGGCGGCAAAGTCTCATGCGGTAAGCGGGCAGTAATGACCTACACGCGCCAAATCCCACAGGGCACGCGTCCGATAAGCGCGGAAGAAAATACAAAATTATTTTTCGGCCGTGCCTATTGGACGCTCGGCCAAAATGAAATTACCGCAAGAGCCACACGGTAGCCGTGCGGTAACTCCATTTTGGCACGTGTTGGACGTGCATAGATGCTTACGCGGCTTTGTAAAAATTAGTCACCTTATTTTCTAACTGCTCTGACTCTTACTATCGATATGTTCCATCTTTGCTTCTATCTTTCACTGTCAATTAAATGTTCTATTACGTATTGTGTTGACATTGTAAGTAGTGAACTGTGCCATACTTTGTATTGTTGTTTGAATATTTTTACTGCTGTAATTGTCTATTGCTCAGGTTTGATTTATTCTTACTGTCCATCTCCTCAAATGAATTCCTTCGAAAAGGTGGTAAATAAATCCTAATAAATAAATCCTGGTAATTAATGCAACATAATCATAGTTTAGTAAATCGCCAAACTTTTACATCAGTTTCCATGTTATCCTTTTTTTTTTCTTCCATTTTTTTATGTGTAACTTTTAAAATGGTTTTATTTTTCACAGTTCCAGAGAAATAGAAAACAAAAACCCCCCAAAAAACATCCCGTACTCTATTTAATTTAGAAATATCTGTGGAGCATATGGACCCTGTTTCCTAAGCTGAGCTATAGGCGCACTACCATTTTTAGCACGTTCTAATGCCAGGGGCGTAGCCAGACTTCGGCGGGAGGGGGGTCTAGGGCCCGAGGTGAGGGGGCACATTTTAGCCCCCCCTGGAGCCGCTGACGCTCCGCCGCCACCACCACCACCCCCTGCCAATGACCCTCTCAACTCCCCCTCCCGCTGCCAACCCTCCCCCGCTGTCGCCTACCTGTGCTGGCGGGGGACCCCAACCCCCACCAACCGAGGTCCTCTTCTTCCCGCGCTTGGCTTCGTTCAGTTTCTGTGAATCGCAAAGTGCGAGAAGGGGTCCTCCACCAGCAAAGGTTGACGGCGGGAGGGGGGCCGAGAGGGTCTTCGGCAGGGGGTTCCGGGGCCAAATCTATGGGGGCCCTGGACCTTGTGGCCCCTGTAGCTACGCCTCTGGCTAATGCTAGAGACACCCAAAGGAATATATGGATGTGTCTAGTGTTTAGCGCACGCTAAAAACTCTAGCGCACCTTAGTAAACAGGGCCCCGTGTTTGTTTTTCAAATTTGCTACACCACCTAATCTGATGTACGAGTCCAGGCAGTTTACGGAAACCAAAAGTATTTAATTCATTTTATGAAAAGAGTGCCAAGATTTGCTAGGAAAGTAAGCATTCCTCAGGGAACAAGGATAAGATAAAATAAAATTGTAGTCGTGAATACTGGCATGCACTGAGAGAACGTTCAGCAGCACAGGTATCTTCTCCTTCTTCGACAGCACAATTAAAAACATTATGCAAACTAGTTTGGAATAATAGTAATCTCATTTATTGCAGAATTTTTCCTTTGTGGTTTAATTGCCTTTGAAAAGGGAACACATTTATATGCAGTCAGTCACAGCCTGAGCGTGTCTAAACTTTTTACAAGCTGCTGTCATGACATTAAAAATATATAAAACAAACCAGTCCATCCCTATAAAGGTTTTGCCGATAACTTTCATCCATCCGTGCAGATTTTTGGCAGGAATGTTGTTGTTTGACATTGGCTTGTTATGATCTCTGATTTCCATCACTTTGCTCTCCTGCGCTTCAGTGAAACGTCATCTGGACATGTAATAGAATTCATTTTCTTTAGAATTATTTTTTATTGGGGGGGGTGGGGAGTAGGGAGAGGAAGGTTTAATTCTCCTTGTTGGGTCAGTTTTGGAACAGCATTCTATCCTCAGTGGAGTTGGTGACGGAGCATTAACTTGTTCACTCCCTCCTAGTCTTCATCTTATTCCCTATCTTTGTCTTGGCCTAAAGATCAAGAAGGGTCAACATATCATAGCTCATGACTTGGGTCCTACACTTAATCTGTTGGCCAAAAAGAGGCCAAGAAGATGTTAAAGGAGACCTGACTTTTGCAGTTGGTCCTTAAACTGCTGTGTCAAGACCCTTTTTCATGAGTTGCAAGAGCTCAACTGGAAGACTTCCTTGACTTGCACTTGTTAAGCACATATAATAGAGATGATTTCATAACAGGTTACCTAATTTATGCCTGATGAAAGAAGTCAATAGTAGACATGTGGAAAAATGTACTGGGACCCTCCAATTTATAATCATTAGTCCTGTCCTTCTGTTCCTAGTGTGTTTAATTATTTTTTAAAATTTTTTATCAGTTCAAATAAAAACTGACACTTATCGTACTTTTCCCAAAGCATTCCATCAATCTTTGTCCCTCTTCCCGACTCGAGTTTTGTCATGCTATGTCTAGTTTGGAGGATAACGTTTGTCTTTCTACTGAAAACTGGAAATCTGGTTGCTTCTTGAATGATGTGTTCAGTTATAGCTGAAGGTGGTTGGGAGAAATTTTTAGACGGTATGAATTTAGATCAAATTTTTGTACAGGTGTTTTTATTCCATTGTATGTTCAGTGAGTTAGAAAATGAAAATACAGTGATAGAGATACATGGTTGATATTAGGCTGTCGGGGTCATGTTTATTAAACCTTAAGGGCCCATTTACTAACCTGCGGTTTGGCGCCCGATAGTAGTTCTGAAGTTGGCATGCGCAGTTTTCCCGTCGGTAATCAGCAGCGAGGCCACATTGCCTGATTATTGCACGAGTAGCACGTGAGCCCTTACCGCCATCTAAATAGGTGACAGTAAATAGCCGCACGCTAATTTTATGTATGTATGTATTTATTTTATTTATTCAGTTTTCAAATACATATTTCAGCAATGTCAGAGATAATCAGAAAACATCAGAAAATGAGAAAAAACACTCCAATAATTTTAGGAAAATAGATATAAACCTTTCATCCACTAATCAGGAAATTAAGAACCCAAGATAGAAGAAATAATCTTTCTAAAGAAATTTAAAAAATGGAAGCGGTGCAAAGAAAAGCTACGAGGATGGAATGGGATTTGCGTTCCAAGACGTATGACCAAAGACTTGCTGACCTGAATATGTATACCCTGGAGGAAAGGAGGAACAGGGGTGATATGATACAGACATTCAAATTCTTGAAAGGTATTAATCCGCAAAAAAATCTTTTCCGGAGATGGGAAGGCGGTAGAACGAGAGGACATGAAATGAGATTGAAGGGGGGCAGACTCAAAAAAGATGTCTGGAAGTATTTTTTCACGGAGAGGGTGGTGGACGCTTGGAATGCCCTCCCGCGGGAGGTGGTGGAGATGAAAACGGTAACGGAATTCAAACATGCGTGGGATAAACATAAAGGAATCCTGTTCAGAAGGAATGGATCCTCAGAAGCTTAGCTGAAATTGGGTGGCGGAGCAGGTGGGGGGAAGAGGGGTTGGTGGTTGGGAGGCTAGGATAGGGGAGGGCAGACTTATACGGTCTGTACCAGAGCCGGTGATGGGAGACGGGACTGGTGGTTGGGAGGCGGGAAATACTGCTGGGCAGACTTATACGGTCTGTGCCCTGAAAAAGACAGGTACAAATTCAAGATAAACTCATATCTTGGGCAGACTAGATGGACCATGCAGGTCTTTTTCTGCCGTCATCTACTATGTTACTATGTTAAAGAAATATAATTCCTAATACAGGTAGATGCTCCCTCCAATTGCTGTCGCCCGCCTGCCTATATGTTCAGGAATTAGTTGTCAAACACAACAAAAAGCACGAAGGGCCTCCAAAGGAAAGGGGATCAAGTCTTTAATGGTATACGTTAATGAGACAAAACTTAAATGGACCCGACACGGTCCGTGTTTCGGTGCCCAGCGCCCTGCGTCAGGGGTCGCAAGAAATAACTGACCACATGGGGCAGTATTATGAAGAATGACATTGCTGAGATACGTATTTGAAAATTGAATAAATACATAAAATTAGCGTGCAGCTATTTACTGCCACCTATTTAAATGGCGGTAAGGGCTCACGTGCTACTCGTGCAATAATCAGGCAATGTGGCCTCGCTGCCGATTACCAACGGGAAAACTGCGCGGTAGCTGAGCGGTAACTCCATTTTGGCACGCGTTGGGCATGCGTGGACGCTTACGCAGCTTAGTAAAAGGGCCCCTATGATTCTTTACCCTCATGAAAGATAATTTCTAAAGGTAAATTCCGTTAAAATGATTGCCATGATGTTCTCATGCACCTTATTTGTTATCTATACTCAGATTTCCTTATCCCATTAATGTGATTGTTGTTGTATTATATTGTAAGCCACATTGAGCCTGCAAATAGGTGGGAAAATGTGGGATACAAATGCAGCAAATAAAAATAAACCAATAAAATTCCATTTTTCTGCAAGAAATTGTTACAAGAAAATTGAATTCCTAACGATAGGTGAATTGCAGAGTTATTTGATGACCTGATGAAAATAGCAGGTGCATGCTCATTTTTGAGATATCTATATCAATAGAAATCAAACAAAATAAAACATGGAAAAGAAACAAGGATCTGGGGTTCCTAGCCCATTATAAACCATAAAGCTGTATGTCTCTGTTGATCACCCCACCCCTCACCTATCCACACCCATCCTGTTAGAATATCAATGATATGCTTTGATGTCCCCATGCATACCTCCGACCCACCCCCATCCTCCCACCCTGTCAGACTGTCATAGTAATGCTTGAATGTTTTCACTTATATACACTGTCAGCTAGCACATTTGCTTATTTCCGATCTGACGAAGAAGGGCAACCTTCGAAAGCTAATCAAGAAATGTATTAAGTTATGTCCAATAAAAAAGGTATCATCTTATTTTCTTTTCCATGTTTTATTTTGTTTGATTTCTATAGATTGTACATGGAATGTTGCTATTCCACTAGCAACATTCCATGTAGAAGTCGGCCCTTGTAGATCACCAATGTGGCCGCGCAGGCTTCTGCTTCTGTGAGTCTGACGTCCTGCACGTACGTGCAGGATGTCAGACTCACAGAAACAGAAGCCTGCGCATCCTTCTACATGGAATGTTGCTAGTGGAATAGCAACATTCCATGTAGAATCTCCAATAGTAGCAACATTCCATGTAGAATCTCCAATGGTATCTATTTTACTGTCATAGTAATGCTTGAATGTTTTCACTTATATACACTGTCAGCTAGAACATTTGCTTATTTCCGATCTGACGAAGAAGGGCAACCTTCGAAAGCTAATCAAGAAATGTATTAAGTTATGTCCAATAAAAAAAGTATCATCTTATTTTCTTTTCCATGTTTTATTTTGTTTGATTTCTATTGATAACCTTAAGAGTGGACTAACACGGCTACCACACTCCTCTACTTGAGATATCTAAAAAGTGGTAAGAGCCTCTATGGGTCCATCTCAGAAGGTCTTGGCAGAAATATGTTTATTTTTTTGATGTTTTGGTGTAGTGTTTGAGATATTTCTATTATTTTGTTATGCCACACTTTGTTCTTTGACTGGGTGTTAATTTTATAAAATATACGCATACATCTGAACTCTCTCCTGGCTCCATTCAGACTACACCTCTGGGAATGCCTGAGCATATGATCTTCTGGGCTTCTAGTCCCTTTGACTCCGACACCTCTATTTTTCCACCTTCCCACTGCGACTCCTACTGATATTAGGTTTTAAATTTTCTGTTCTGGATCTAAAGTACTGGTAAATATAACTTATTTACCATTACTTTTGATCCGGAACAAATATGTGTATATAAGTATAAAATGTTAAATTTAACATATGTTATAATGTTTTTTTTTTTGTTTTGAAGCTGGAGTCGGAATTGGTAAAAATGTGCTGACACAGTCCTGACTCCCATGCAAAGTTTGTAATATTCAGTTTCTGCATGTTAAACATGCATTACATGTGCAAAATGTTATACAAAATTAGCCTCCATGCATGCTTCTGTAAAGCAAAAAAGTTAATGTTTTACCAAAAAAATATTTCTGCCTGTACTATAAACAGGAACATGATGAACAAACCCTGAGTTGAAAAAAAAACATTTCCTGTTTAATTGTAATGCATCACTGTAATCTTTTACTATAAATGAACCCATATTGACTCATAACCCACCCTAGGCCCTCAGCTATAAATAACATGGAACAAGCGAGTGTTCAGTCCCTTTTTATACCTGGCAAAATTTCTTTCACTCGGCAAGAAGTGGTGTTTTCACAGAAAGTGCCTTCTCTCAATGTTGAGATTTATTTATTGGAATCTATTAACTGCCTCTAAGAAGGGATTCACCCGAAGTGGTATATAGCTTGACATAAAACAGCATACCAAATGGTATGGGGTGAATTCTGTATGTGATGCCAAAAAAAGTGCTATTCTATAAACCAGGCTTAAAGTTAGGCGCGGTTTATAGAATAGAGCATATGCCTGGGAATCCCAGCTGACTCTAGGCACGACCAGTTACACCAACTAAAACATGGTGCAAATACTTACACATAAATTTAGGCGTGGATGCCCTTATTCTGTAACTATGCACATACCTTATAGGAGATCCTCCGATCAGGGCCGCCGAGAGACTGGGCCGGGCCCGGGGCAAGGCTGCCTCCGCCGCCCCCTGAGGTCGCCGCCTTCACTCCCCCCTCTGCTCCCCCTGAGGTCACCGCTGCCGCTCCCCCTTCCACCTCCCCCGAGGTCGCCGCCGCTCCCCCCTCCACCCGCCACCGGGCCAGGCCCCATGCATTGAAATCATAGCGCCTCTCATCTCCGTGTGAAAGCGCTGCAAGCAGCAGGGCAGCAGATCGCCTCCCTTCGGGCCTCCTTCCCTCCTGACGAGGTTGGGACACAGGCAGGGAAGGAGGCCCGAAGGGAGGCGATCTGCTGCCTGCAGCGCTTTCACACGGAGATGAGAGGCACTGTGATTTCAATGCAGGGGGCCCGGCCCAGTGGCAGACGATCGGCGATGGAGGGCGGATGGGACTGCGGCGCCGGGCCCCCTTTGAAGGCCCGGGGAATTTTGTCCCCACTGCCTCCCCCCTCTCGGCGGCTATGCCTCCGATCCGCCTCTGATCCACCCATGACCCTCTTTGTCTCATGTGCAAAATTTAAGCACGTACATTAAATCTTAGAGCCCATAATTACTTGTTAAAAAGTCAGTTATTGGCGCTAATTAGCTTATTATTCAATTAAATTGTTCGTGCCCAAATTTGTGTGTGCAATATTTAGTGACTTTTATAGAATTAGGGGGATAATGACCAAATATAAACGTTATGTTTGTCAGTGAGGTAGACTTGGAATGACAAGCTGAATCCTCATAATAGGAATAACATGATACAGTGTCAAATTTACACATTAAAACAGTAGAACAATCTCGTAACAGAAATATAGACCGTAATGGGCAGCATGGAAGAACATTCCTATAATATACCTTTGATACAATATCAGCACAATACAAATGAAATACTTTAAGACACCATAGGACATTTAAATAATGCAGATGTGATAAACACAATGTTAGCTTGATAGAAATGACACACCTTATTTATTTATTAGGATTTATTTACTGCCTATTTGAAGACATTCACTCAAGGCGGTGTACAGTAAGAGTAGATCAAACATGAGCAATAGACAATTACAGCAGTAAAAATATTCAAATAACAATACGAAGTATGGCATATTATACTACTTACATTGTCCACACAATACGTAATAGAACATTTTAATTGATAGTGAGGGTATAAGCAAAGATGGAACATATAGATAGGTAAGAGGAGTTAGAAAGTAAGGTGACTGATTTAAAGAAAGTTGCACAAGAGGTCAGATAGATGGTTAAATATTATCTCAGTTAGGGTAGGAGTGGATCAACATGTCCCACTGCAGTATGTGCAACCTGGGTCACTCCTTCTGTGTTTGAGTGAGACTAACAAGTTAGTTACTTCTTCCATTAAAGGCTTGGTTGAAGAGCCAAGCTTTCACCTGCTTCCTGAAGTAGAGGTAGTCGTGTTCAGCGGAGCCTTTCAGGCAATGCATTCCAGAGTGTGGGGGCTACTCCGGAGAAGGCTCGTTTGCAGGTATTACATTGTGTAATGTCTTTTGCTGAGGGTGTGGTTAGTGAGTCCTTGGGAGGATCTTAGTGACATGCCTTGGTAGACACACATTAGAGGCTTCCGATAACATAGATATGATGCTTACGCTGTTCATACAGTACAATTTATTTATTGGGATTTATTGGCCGACTTTATGAAGAGGTTCACCCAAGGCAGCCAAGAGGCAAGTACAATTGACAGACAAACCAAATGAGTAGGACACAGTCATTGGAATAAATCGATGAATTGCTAAACTGAAAGCAAACTATATATACAGTCGAATAAGATCTGAGGAACTGTTCTTAGTTACAGGGTATGAAGCAAGCTAGTCTGGGAGCAGAATGAGTGGATAGTCAGTCACTACACGTATTAAACACTTGGGAGAAGAGTCGGGTTTTCACCTGCTTTCTGAAGTAGAGGTAGTCTCCAGTTTGGAGTAGCCTCTTGGGGAGTGAATTCCAGAATGTGAGGGTCTACTGCTGAGAAGAAGGCTCATTGATGGTATCACATCATGCAGTTTCTTTTGACAAGGGTACGGATGGTGATGCTCCTTGAGAGAATCTGAGGTCTCGTAAGTTTTTGATGGGCTAACTTATTCTTGAAGTACTCTGGTCCATTTTGTCTGAGGACTGTGAAAATCAAAGATTGAGTTCAAAGCTAACGTGACATTATTCAAATCCATGTGTGAAATTTGAGGTGCCTGCATTGGTACTGAAGAATTAAAACTATCACTATATGAAGATGGTATTCCCCTGTATACTACATTAAAATCCCTCCATGCTCTCCTTACTTCTATAGAATCCTTCTCTTTAGTATCTGGTTACAGGGGTGTATCTGAGGTTCGGCGGTAGGGGGGCCAGGGCTAGAGTGAGGGGGCACATTATAGCCCCCCCCCCGCTGCCGCCATTACTGACCCCCCTGCCGCCGCCATTGCCGATCCCCCCCCCCCCGACGCCGTCACCTACCTTTGCTGGCGGGGGACCCCAACCCCCCCGCCAGCCGACGTCCGCTTCCTCCTGCCTTTAAAAATATTCCTTCAGAAACAAGAGTCTGTGAGTCTGACGTCCTGCACGTACAACGTGCAGCGACGTCAGACTCCGAAACTGGATTGCAGGCAGCTCTTTGAATGAACAGCACGCCACGGAGGACGAAGAAGAACAGAAGACCCCCGCCAGCTGAAGGAATATTTTTAGAGGAAGCGGACGTCGGCTGGCGGGGGGTTGGGGTCCCCCACCAGCAAAGGTAGAGGGGTCCAGGGCGAAATCTGCGGGGGGCCCAGGCCCCTGTGGCCCCACGCAGATACGCCCCTGTCTGGTTATAGGATAAACTGGACTAGATCAGCTATTTTGCCCTTATCTCCTTCTGTTAGGATGGGCTTCCTCTCGTTCGCTGTGAGGGATTCACTAGCACGGCTTTGTAAAAGAAGCCCAAATTTTTTTAAAAAATACATAAAATACACTTCTAAAATAAAAATGACAACTACTCTGCCAGATTTATCCCAAACAATTCTCACAAGACTCCAGCTCAGACCTTGCTGTATGCTTGACGAAATAAAGATGTCTTTAACTCATTTTTTATTAACGGCAACAAGCTGCAAAGAATTCCAGTTGTACTTGTTTGCTTGTGAGAGCATCGGTGGCTGGTGGAATTTGCTCTGGCTGCTCTCTCAGTCCTCTGCCCCTCTCCTTCTATTTAATAAACGTCACTTTCCAGTGGGATTTAATGAAAAGGTTTCAGCACTTCATGCTGCTGTATCTTTCATTCCCTAGAAAGGACCTGCCAGTACATGGCGAGCCACTGAAAATGTTATCTGGCGCAGTCGTCTGCTCTGTGGTCCGTTGCTTATACACAGATAATTGGAAATAAGGACGTTTCGTAGCTGTAATAGAAAAATACTTGTGTTGCTAGAATGCAAACGCTGATGACGGATGGTGATAAATGCAAAATCTAATGTAATTAAATGGAAAATTAAAAGAAGGAAAACATAATTCTAGCAACCTCTTAGACAGAGGAAGTGCGGTTGTGTCCTGTGAGATAGCACCAGAATATGTGTGAAATATCACAGCTGTTCATGCCCCCCCCCCCCCCCCCCTCAGCTCAAGTATCTTCTTACTGGTTCCAGGGGATGTAATTTGTGTGGTGTGGGTTGCTGGTGAGCCTGGCATCGGCAGAGCATCAGAGATTTTTTTTTTGTTACATTTGTACCCTGCGCTTTCCCACTCATGGCAGGCTCAATGCGGCTTACATGGGGCAATGGAGGGTTAAGTGACTTGCCCAGAGTCACAAGGAGCTGTCTGTGCCTGAAGTGGGAATCGAACTCAGTTCCTCAGGACCAAAGTCCACCACCCTAACCACTAGGCCACTCCTCCACTGTTGCTACTATTTGAGATTCTACATGGAATGTTGCTATTCCACTAGCAACATTCCATGTAGAAGTCGGCCCTTGCAGATCACCAATGTGGCCGCGCAGGCTTCTACATGGAATGTTGCTAGTGGAATATCAACATTCCATGTAGAATCTCCAATAGTAGCAACAGAATCTTCCATAGTAGCATCATTCCATGTAGAATCTCAAGTAGTATGTATTTTATTTTTGTTACATTTGTACCCTGCGCTTTCCCACTCATGGCAGGCTCAATGCGGCTTACATGGTGCAATGGAGGGTTAAGTGACTTGCCCAGAGTCACAAGGAGCTGCCTGTGCCTGAAGTGGGAATCGAACTCAGTTCCTCAGTTCCCCAGGACCAAAGTCCACCACCCTAACCACTAGGCCACTCCTCCACTGTTGCTACTATTTGAGATTCTACATGGAATGTTGCTATTCCACTAGCAACATTCCATGTAGAAGTCGGCCCTTGCAGATCACCAATGTGGCCGCGCAGGCTTCTGCTTCTGTGAGTCTGACGTCCTGCATGTACGTGCAGGACGTCAGACTCACAGAAACAGAAGCCTGCGCAGCCTTCTACATGGAATGTTGCTAGTGGAATAGCAACATTCCATGTAGAATCTCCAATAGTAGCAACATTCCATGTAGAATCTCCAATAGTATCTATTTTATTTTTGTTACATTTGTACCCTGCGCTTTCCCACTCATGGCAGGCTCAATGCGGCTTACGTGGTGCAATAGAGGGTTAAGTGACTTGCCCAGAGTCACAAGGAGCTTCCTGTGCCTGAAGTGGGAATCGAACTCAGTTCCCCAGGACCAAAATCCACCACCCTAACCACTAGGCCACTCCTCCACTAGATCTACAGGAGTGTGCTGTTTTGCCGTTTCATATAAAATCAATGCGTACTTCTCTGGGAGCTTATTTTATAGAAGCTTATACTGACCTTTAAATGCATCCACTCTGCAGCTCCTCAGTACGCTCTCATCTCTCCCTACATCCCTCCCCGTGAACTCCGCTCACTGGACAAATCTCTCTTGTCATCCCCCTTCTCCTCCACTGCTAACTCCAGACTTCGCTCCTTTTCTCTCGTGGCACCTTATGCCTGGAATCGTCTTCCTGGACCTATATGACTAGCTCCATCTCTATCTGTTTTCAAATCTATGCTGAAAACCCACCTTTTCACTGCTGCTTGTTAGCTCCTAGCCATTACTCAATTGCCCTCCCCTTGCTCCTTCCTTCTTTCTCACCTATTACTTCCCTCACCCGTAACTGTCTTGTCTGTCTGTATTACTTAGATTGTAAGCTCTTTTGAGCAGGGACTGTCTCTTTGTGTCAGGTGTTCAGCGCTGCGTGTGTATGGTAGCGCTATACAAATGCTAATAATAATAATAATAATACAAGCACTTTTGTACTTTTTTGACATCTTGCCAGGTATTTGTGACTTGGATTGGCCACTGTTGGAAACAGGATGCTGGGCTTGATGGACCTTTGGTCTTTCCCAGTATGGCACTACTTAAAGAATATTCAGCAAACCAGCGAGATATCTCAACCCCAGTTATGAATCAGATGCCAAAGTAAAAAAAAGAAGCTTTCAATGAATATTGAGCTTAGTCAAGATCGGGAGGCGGGGCTGGTGGTAGGGAGGCGGGGATAGTGCTGGGAAGACTTATACGGTCTGTGCCAGAGCCGGTGGTGGGAGGTGGGGCTGGTGGTTGGGAGGCGGGGATAGTGCTGGGCAGACTTGTACAGTCTGTGCCAGAGCCGGTGGTTGGGAGGCGAGGATAGTGCTGGGCAGACTTATACGGTCTGTGCCGGAGGCGGGGCTGGTGGTTGGGAGGTGGGGATACTGCTGGGCAGACTTATACGGTCTGTGCCCTGAAAAGGACAGGTACAAATCAAATAGGGTATACACAAAAAGTAGCACATATGAGTTATCTTGTTGGGCAGACTAGATGGACCGTGCAGGTCTTTTTCTGCTGTCATCTACTATGTTACTATGTTATATGTAATAAACGATTCTTCACTATGGATCAATGGGGGTAAATCGTTGGATATACAAGGGGCCTAAAAATAAAATGCAGTAAAGTAACAGATCTTAATGGTAGCCCACGTTGATAACTCCCCCCCCCCCTTATTGTCCTAACTTTGGGTCCTGTTTATTAAGGAATATTATGGCCATCTGCACGGTTAGTGCGCGCTAATGTTTAGCGTGCGCTAAAAACACTAGCACACCTCTAGTGCGTCTTAGTAAACATTGCCCTTTATGTACTTCCTTAACTAGTTAGCGGATTGAATATCGAGCTGATAGGTTAAGGGCCACCTCCGCCCAGTGTCGTGGCAGTTACAGATGATATTTAGTGGCACATGGTTTATGCGGACAGCAGTATTGCGTTCAGTTCTGGTCGCTATATCTCAAAAAAGATATAACGGAATTTAGAAAAGGTTCAAAGAAGAACAACCAAAATGATAAAGGGGATGGAACTCCTCTCATATGAAGAAAGGCTAAAGAGGTTAGGGCTCTTCAGCTTGGAAAAGAGACGGCTGAGGGGAGATATGATTGAGGTCTAGAAAATTCTGGGTAGAAGTAATCCTGAGTAGAAGTAATTTGATTTTTTTTAACTTGTTCCAAAAGCACGTAAATTAGGGGACAGAGAAAGAAGAGGGTGGTATTTGCATATAATTCAAGGAAGTTACATGGAAATACTTTTAAAACAAATAGGAGGAAATATTTTTCCACTCAACGAATAGTTAAGCTCTGGAACTCTTTGCCGGAGGATGTGGTAACAACGGTTAGCATATCTGGGTTTTAAAAAGGTTGGCCAATTTTCTGGAGGAAAAGTCCATTGTCTTCTATTGAGACAGACATAGGATGCAACTGCTTGCCCTGGGATTTGTAACATGGAATGTTGCTACTCTTTGAGATTCTGTATGGAATCTTGTTAGTCTTTAGGATTCCAGAATCTTGCTATTCTTTGGAGTTCTACATGGAATATTGCTATTTTGAGATTTTGCATGGAATCGTCACTCTTTAGGATTCCAGAATCTTGCTATTCTTTGGGGTTCTACATGGAATGTTGTTATTCTTTGAGATTCTGCATGGAATCTTGTCAGTCTTTAGGATTCCAGAATCTTGCTATTCTTTGGGGTTCTACATGGAATGTTGCCACTCTTTAGGATTCCAGAATCTTGCTATTCTGTGGGGTTCTACATGGAATGTTGCTACACTTTTGAGATTCTGCATGAATCTTGTCACTCTTTAGGATTCCAGAATCTTGCTATTCTTTGGGGTTTTACATGGAATGTTGCCACGATTTGGGTTTCTGCCAGGTACTTGTGACCTGGCTTGGCCACTGTTTGGAAAACAGGATACTGGGCTAGATGGACCATTGGCCTGACCCAGTATGGCTACTGTTATGTTCTTATGTTCTCCTCCATGCTTAAACCACGTTGAATCGACTTCTATGATTCTGTAGTTTCTGCTGATTCAAAGTAGAGGAGTGTGGTAGCCGTGTTAGTCCACTCTTAAGGTTATCAATAGAAATCAAACAAAATAAAACATGGAAAAGAAAATAAGATGATTCCTTTTTTTATTGGACATAACTTAATACATTTCTTGATTAGCTTTCGAAGGTCGCCCGTCTTCGTCAGATCGGAAATAAGCAAAAGTGCTAGCTGACAGTGTATATAAGTGAAAACATTCAAGCATTACTATGACAGTCTGACAGGGTGGGAGGATGGGGGTGGGTCGGAGGTATGCATGGGGACATCAAAGCATATCATTGATATTCTAACAGGATGGGTGTGGATAGGTGAGGGGAGGGTGATCAACAGAGAAATACAGCTTTATGGTTTATAATGGGTTAGGAACCCCAGATCCTTGTTAAGTCCTTTCTGTTGGGTGTTAAAATATTCAATCATTCTGACTTCAAAGGTCTTACGTTCTTGTATGGTTTTAAAGTTACCTTTCAGGATTCTCACTGTGAAGTCACTGGTACAGTGTCCTGGTCCTGTAAAATGCTGACCAACAGGTGTGGGAACCCTACTGGCACCAGTATTGTTCATGTGATGTCTATGTAAATTGAATCTTGTCTTAAGCATCTGGCCTGTTTCTCCAATATAGCATCCTTCGTTACATTTTTTACACTGAATGATATATACCACATTGGAAGATGAGCAAGTGAAAGATCCCTTTATGTTGAATATCTTTCCTTTGTGGATGACTTTGGGGTCCTGTGAAATATTTTGGCATAGTTTGCAACTGGATAAATTACAGGGAAGTGTGCCCTTCTGTTCCTTTTCAGTCTGTGATGGAAGTTTACTTCTGATTAGCTTGTGTTTTAAGTTGGGTGGCTGTCGGAAGGCCAGTACTGGTGGGGATGGGAATATCTCTTTCAGTAATTCATCCTCCTGGAGTATAGGTTGTAGATCTCTTATGATTTTCCTCAGTTTTTCCAGCTCTGGATTGTATGTCACTACAAGGGGGATTCTATCTGTGGACTTTTTCTCCTTGTACTGTAGCAGATTCTCCCTGGGTGTTTTGAGGGAGGAGGCAATATTCTTGGAGATTATTTTGGGGTTGTAGCCTTTCTGTTTGAAGGATGCAGTCAGGCTTTTAAGGTGTCTCTCTGTCCCCTGGGTCAGAGCAGATACGGTGGTATCTTGTGGCTTGGCTGTAAATGATGGATCTTTTTGTATGTGAAGGATGGAAGCTGGAGTTGTGGAGGTAGCTGCATCTGTCTGCTGATTCAAAGAAAGAAAAGACAATTCAGTGGGGAGGGAGGTGGGGTTATTTTGCTCCTGAATTTTATAGTCTGGAGATGTTTGTGGAGCTATGTCTCTTAGGTTTCTAATAGGTGATGTGGCACTGTCCATTCCAAGAACTAGTGCTTTTCAGCTCTTTTGAAAAAAGACCCCTCTTCTCCATGGCAACAAGTGCCAGGGTCAGGGATTCAGAGCTAAAGCAATTGTATAAGGGACTAAAACAGGATTTTTTTTTTTTTGTATATCAGCATGGAAAAATTAATTTCATTTTTCATTTAAAGTGAACCCATTGAGCGTTTTTAACCAAGTGAATTCATGCATTTATTAAAACCTATCCATTACAGCCTTAGGAAGAACTTTTCCAGTGAGCACTATGGGGGTTTTTCTAAAGAGAACATGAGCCCTAAACTTCTGAGTATTGTAATATGCTGTAGCAGAAGATTGTGGGCTAGCAACCGAGTTTAATTAGAGCCTCGGAGCATATGTTGAAAAAGTTATTTTTCTTCATTGGACATCAGGCTTTGTTGCTAATTTAACTGATGAAAACAGAATTTTATGTTCTGCGAAGTCAAGGATCAGTGTTTCCAGCACTCGGACCTCTCCAGCTGCGGTGAAATAATTGGCTGAAAATTCTTTAGCCATGTTTGTTTCAGGCACTGAAGAAGCATCCTTAACATCTTAGAAATTACTGCAAATGGATGCTTTCACGTGGAGAGTTGACAGGTTGTTTTTCTTCAGAATATATTTTTCACATCCGTTTTCTGAACTATGGCTCTTTCTCTGTTGACAAATCCATTTTAAGTTTGCAAATGGTAGAGCAGCCACTGAGAAGCGGAGCAGGATGGACACATAGCCAATGAATGAGGTTATCAATTGAATCAAATCGTAGGTTAAATGGAGTCAGTTTTTGTTTTCACTATATGAATTGTGGGTTTCAGGTCCCATTTTCTCTCATGAAAATAAAAAAAACAAGGACTGCATGAGGCCCATCCATATGGATGGGAGTGAGAAGTTGGAACCACTCATCATTAGAAAGAGCAAACAGCCCCGTTGCTTCAAGAATGTTAAGCGACTTCCTGTGTCATACGAGGTAACGCAAATTCATGGATGACTGGGGAAATTTGGAAGCAGTGGCTAAAGAAGTTAGACACTAGAATGCGGGCACGAAAGCGTCAGATTTTGTTGCTTTGTGATAATTGTGCTGCACACAGTGATGATGTCAGGCTGTTAAGCGTCAGAGTGGTCTTCCTGCCACCAAACACTACCTCTCTGATCCAACCTATGGATCAGAGCATAATAGCCAATTTCAAACAACATTATCGGGCTCTTGTGCTACGTCGTCTGATGAGGGTTATGGATGACCAGACTGGCAAGGATAAGCGTGTTGTTGAAGTGGCTCGTAATCTATCACTGTTGGATTCCCTACATATGCAGAATGAAGCCTGGAATCATGTTACACAGGCAACCATTGTGAACTGCTACAAGCGGGCAAGTTTTGTTAGGGATGTGGAGAGGGACGAAAGAGATGCAGCTGTTGCAAACTCATCAGTTGAACAGGCTATTGACGTTCCAGCCGGTGTTACTGAAGAGGAGTTTTCATCATTACATAGCTGTTGATTATGGTCTACAAACAGCTGACGACAGCACTGATGTCCAGATATGCGCCTACACGCAGGCAACAACGACTGATGATGAAATGAGCAGCGAGGCACATGCTGACAAAATTCAACAACCTCCTGTCACTTTTGCAAGAGCGCTGGAGAGTCTCAACACCGTGCGGGCCTATCTGGAGGCCACTGGATGTCAGTGCTATGACAGTTCTTACTGTATAATGATTTGCACCTCCAACGTTCCATGTCTGGCTGCCTGGGTTCGTAACATCTCCTGACGTCAGCCAGCCTCCAGCGTTCTATTCCCCCTCACTGTCCCGCCCTCGCGTGAAGACGTAATGACAGAAAACGGAACAGTGAGAGGGAACGCTGGAGGTGAACTGACGTCAGGAGGGATGTTATGAACGGAACGGAAGCCAGCGCCAGCTAGAGAATGTTCAGGCACAAATCGAGGGGAGGAAAGAATCGCGGGACATTGAGGGGAGGGAGGAAGGGGAGGGCAGGGCAGAGGAGAAGTGATGGACATGGATGGGATGGGAGGACAGTAGAGGACAGAATCGCAGGACACGGATGGGAGGGCAGGGAAGAGGAGAATCGCAGGACATGGAAGGGAGGGGAGGGCAGGGGAGAGAGAAAAAAATAAAGCTTACATGAAAGCCTTCCTAGGGCATTGTTGAGGAAACGGGCATGGTTCCACTAGTATATATATAAAATGTTTGGCAAAGACTTTTTGAAAGTAACTTGCTCAGAAAGCAGATTGGCTCCATCCTCCCCCTTTCAGACCACTGATACTCTGGAACAGTAGAGTCAATCAGTGTGTAACAAAAACAGGCTGGATGGATACTGGAAGATTAATCACCACATTCTCGAAATAACATAATCTGTATATTGATGGCAATCACAGAAGCTGGATGTAACAAAAGAAAGCCCATCTACCTGAAACTCCTAGACTATGACCCACCTAATCTTGTCAAGTATCTTGGGTGTGTACTACAGCAGTTGGTCATCCAGAAACCCTTATGATTTAGTTTAAACATGTGACCAGCTAAATCAACTTCTTCATGTCTCCATCTCAAAAACCAGAAATAACCAGTTTCAGCTATCTGATCAATCCTCATGGTCCAGCAAGGATTATCTTAAAAACTGGACATCCACTGAATTCCACACTCTTTTTTTTTCTCTGGACCCTGGACCTGCATTTTCTCTGGACTCTGGACCTTCACTTCTCTCTCTGGACCTTCGCTGGACGCCACACACACACCCAAGATCAGACTTTTTCCAGGTTCCACTACTAACAAATTTGCAAAAACAAAAAAAACTTCTTTCCCCAGCAAAGGATCCACCATCAAAGCTACAGAAAGAAGACCTCCTTCATCACCCCCAACCAGCAGTAGAAAAAAATTCATCTGAGCCTCAATCGAAGTGAGTTACTATTAATCTAGCATAATTAATAATTCTTCCTTGCTAACAATATTTACCTTGTGGCACGTTTCCCTTGTGTAAAATCCCTAAACTGCCTTCTAAAATTATTGCAATACCTGTATTGTAAATAAACTTCAGTACCTGAAAATAGGAATCTAGCACTTATACTCTGAGCCCATTTCCTGAAACATTATACAGTGCAGGTTAATTCAATTCCCCATTGGGTTTTTTTTACATCCTATCTCCTTTTGACAACTGGATATTGATAACAGTTTTGCCACCATATGCGCACTCCACCCTATTGGTGTGGGCATACAGATCATACAAGCAACGTTCCCTCTGAGCTGTCCTCTCCTCTGCCTGTGCTCCTACTGGTGAGGATGACGCATCAATATTGCAGTTTCAGTTCTCAGGATCTAGAAGGTTCTGTGGGACTCCCAGGGGAGTGGAGGAGTAGCCAAATCGTTAGTGCAGTGTTCAGTTCCCCACTGCAGCTCCTTGTGACTCTGGGCAAGTCACTTAACCCTCCATTATCCCAGTCACAAATTAGTACCTGTATTTAATAAATCACTTTGATAGCAAACACAGAAAGATGATATGTCAAATCTCATACCCTTTCTCTTTCCCGCGCAGTTGAGACCACGATATTGATACACTACCTCAGCTGAAAAGAATGTGTGCAGAAGCCCCACCCCCACCCCACAGTATAGAGGGAGGAATGTAAATAACCTGTATAGAAAATGGAAAATCACATTCATCTTTGCTTTTGTCAGTCTAAGCTAGCATGAAGAAGTGATTTCTTTCGTAATATAAAATAAAATGCTTCTTCTTTATTACGTCTGCTGAAATGGTTCAGGCTCACAAGTATCAAAAATGGATACTGTGGAATCATCCGCTTCTGCTCTCAGTACGAGAAAAAAAAATGGGTAAAAAGTGTTTTCATGCAGTTTAATAACGTCAGACCCTTAGATGGAGCAGAAATGCATAAATCAGTCAGGGTCACTATGCTTCTTAAACAGCAAGAGAGAACACCTGCAAAATTTACAATTCTTGTCGTGGTGCATCTCATGAATTAATGCAAGATTACAGGGGCACTTTTCAGTGCATGGACTTTGCCGGATTTTCAAAGTGAACGCATGTACAAGTATCTGTTTTGTAAATGTTCCCCAGGAAAGGTACCTGTACATATTTTATTCTCCAGATACCGGCATCGCCACCCAATGTCCGCTAAGATTCCATAGATCCATTCCTTCTAAACAGGATTCCTTTGTATTTATCCCACGCATGTTTGAATTCCATTACCGTTTTCATCTCCACCACCTCCCGCGGGAGGGCATTCCAAGTATCTACCACTCTCTCCATGAAAAAATACTTCCTGACATTTTTCTTGAGTCTGCCCCCCTTCAACCTCAATTCATGTCCTCTAGTTCTACCACCTTCCCGTCTCGGGAAAAGGTTCATATGTGGATTAATGCCTTTCAAATATTTGAATGCCTGTATCATGTCACCCCTGGTTCTCCTTTCCTCCAAGGTATACATGTTCAGGTTGGCAAGTCTCTCCTCGTACGGTTTGCAACGTAAATCCCATACCATTTTCGTAGCTCCAGTCTTTTTACGGCCTCCAAAACTGAACACAATACTCCAATGGACACCTAAACTTCCACTGGTCCATCTGGGGGAAGCCACATGGCCCCCTCGCTTACCTCCCCTAAACCATTGGCTCTTATACCAGAATCTACCTCTGCAACAACCCCTAGCTGAAGGTGTTCAGGATGCAAATCAAGTAGTGTTTGTGGCAGAGCGGGTATCCCTACCGTGCTTCGGAGGGGCATGGTTGGGGTTGCTACGTACACACACAACTTACAGAATACAGTAACTTGCAGTCTTGCTGCATTTGGGCACCCACGGTTACATCAACCATACATTAGACATAACTGCAGGCACCTGAATGTACAGTATGCCGATGTCGGGTTAGCATTCCATAATGGAATCCGGACCATCACAGAATAGGATTTCACTGTGCATAAGATGCAAAGTTTATAAAATCCATTTTCTATAGGTATAATATTATTTTACCCTTGGAAATGGTTTTGAAAGTTGCCCTCTTACAGATTAATACATATTTGTCATTGGTTTCACTTCTTTCTCCTCCTCAAGTCCAGGGTTCCCCTTTGCCTTTTAATTTTTTTCTGTGATGAGAGAATAGACTTGCATAGATTAGAGCTTTGGCTGACTAAAAGGAAGATAAACGAGAGAAGACCCTGAGCTCTCCCTGGTGACATTCACCGCCCTTCAAACAAAATGGTTGATCTGTTGCCTGTTTGTTACAATTTAAGGCCAATTAGAGCATCATAACGAGCATGTAAAGGGGTTAGAAGTGAAGTGACCTTTATTGCTGAAGCCAACAAGAATTCAACAATACATGAATGGGCAGTCCGGACAATAACACCTGACACAGTAAAGTTATTATCCCTGGAAATCGAAGGTGGATGAAATTCAAGCCCTCTGCTCGATAGAAGTATTAGGAACCAATTTGTTACAATGAAGACCTCGACAGCTGCAGTAAAAGGATAGACTGGCAAGGGCGGTGTTCAAGTAATTGTATCGTTCAATGAATTTTTTTTGGGGGGGGGGGAGGGCAGTTTCAGAAGCTGCTGTTGAAGGAAAACATTCTCACCAAGGCATCAAGCCGCTGTTTCTAAAAAATACTTTGAGCAACTGGAGACTCCTCAGAAGATTGATGGAATCGTATAGGCACACAAGCGTTGCCTGATATCAGGATGGAAAGTTATTCCCAGATGCATCATGAAAAAATTGTCAGAAATTAGATTGTGATTGGAGACGTGGGGTTTGTCATCATATTCCATTACTGTTTATCAAATGCATAGTAGGTATTTTCCTGTCTCGAGAGGGCTTATCATTTCTGCTTAAGGCAATGGAGGGATGAGTGACTTTCCCCAAATCGCAAGGAGCGGCAGTGGGGTTTTTGAACCCTTTCTTTCCTGGTTCTCAACCCACTGCTCTACACTTTAGGTCACTCAACTGTAAAGATGTAGCAGTCAACCACCAAATGCACTGTGTCCTCCAGAGATAGTCTGGTCTTGGCTTGTAACGTGGTATAAATACTGAGATGGACTGTACTTCCCTGCATCGTATCGGTGGTCTACTGATAGGTCCTTGGACATGATGCTTTTAAACCTTGCCAGCTTAACTTTGCCATGTGTGACAATTGATTTATCTGTAACTGATTCAGCTAGACTTAAGATTTAATTCTGTATTCTAGCAATAAAGCAGCAAAGATCCATTTTGTAATTGAAGCCAGAATTGCTTTTGGTATTAAGTCTAGTAGCACAGCTGAGGCTTGGGCTCTGTTAGGAAACTAATGTCCGGCATATGTACGTTGATTGCGACTGGGGTATTTGATGAGAAGCAGGCATGACACGAAAGACTGCAGTGCTTAACCAAGACATAAGAAGATAAAAAAAGTGCCAAGCTGGGTTAGACCAAGAAAGCACTGTGCCCAACAACAGTTATAAACACCTTTGTCATCCTGTCCAGGTTGCTTCAAAATTCCGATGTTCACACCCATCATGGAGTTACAGTTACTGAACTTTTAAATTTATTACTACTACTTATCATTTCCATAGCGCTACCAGTTGTACACAGTGCTGTACACTGAACATGTAAGAGACAGTCCCCTGCTCGACAGAGCTTACAATCTAATTAGGACAGACAAGCAGGACAAATAAGGGATAAGGACAAAGAGTAGCAAGATTCTGGAATCCCAAAGAGTAGCAAGATTCTGGAATCCCAAAGACTACTACTTATCAATTCTATAGTGCTACTAGACATATGCAGCGCTGTACACTGGACATAAAGAGACAGTTTCTGTTCGACAGAGCTTACAATCTGATTAGGACAGACAAATAGGACAGATAGGAGAAAAGGATAAAGAGTAGCGAGATTCCAGAATCCCAAAGAGTAGCAAGATTTTGTGTGGAATCCCAAAGACTACTACTACTACTTATCATTTCTATAATGCTACTGGACATGAAGAGACAGTCCTTGCTCAACAGAGCTTACAATCTAGTTAGGACAGACAAACAGGACAAATAAGGGATAAGGACAAAGAGTAGCAAGATTCTGTGTAGAATCCCAAACTAACAAGATTCCGAAATCCCAAAGACTACTACTACTACTTATTATTTCTATAGTGCTACTAGGCATACGCAGTGCTGTACATTGGACATGAAGAGAGAGTCCCTGCTCAACAGAGCTTACAATCTAATTAGAACAGACAAACAGGACAAATAAGAGATAAGGATGAAGAGTAGCAACATTCTGTGCAGAATCCCAAAGAGTAGCAAGATTCCGGAATCCCAAAGACTACTACTACTACTACTTATCATTTCTATAGCGCTGCTAGACATATGCAACTCTGTACACTGGACATAAAGAGACAGCCCCTACTCGAAAGAGCTTACAATCTAGGACAGACAAACAGGACAAATAAGGGATAAGAGAATTATTTCTACCATGGGGAACAGCGTGCGGCAACTTTGCCGGATGAGTGCGCTAACTGGGCGGTAGTGTCAATTTGGTGCACTGCATGCGTGGTAGCCCTACCGCCGCTTTGTAAAAGGGCCCCTAAATAAAATGGGATCTATAATAATAATATGCATTCAAGTGTGTTCGTGTGCACGAACTTGGTAGTGTCTTTTAGTAAATCTAGCCCTTAATCTAGAACAGTGGCCTTCAACACCGTTCTCATGGCACATCCTGCCAGTCTGGTTTTCAGGATATCCACAATGATGATACATGAGATAGATTTGCATACCAAGAAGATGGTGCTGCATGCATAGTCATTGTGGATATCCTGGAAATGTACCTGCTGAGTGTGTCCCGAGGACTAGTCTGAGAGGCCCTGATCAAGAAGACAAAATGATGAGGCAAAGGTATGTTCCCTGGAGGGGTTTGTTACTGTTCCAGAAGGTCCAAATTAACAGAGGTAAAAGACTGATGCAAATGTATAATGACCAATAACAAAAGAAAATCCATCCAAAGTGACAGGGAAATGTGTTTGGTACTACTGTTACTGACACAGTGACAGCTCTAATGCATTAACAAAAGCGCTCTGTCATTGCACATTACTTCTGTTTATTTATCTGTTTGTTTGTTTTTACATAAGCCCACAGTGTTCTCTTATCTTATGCATCCATAAATCTTCAAAAGTTAAAAAAACAAAGAAACAAAAATGTCTACAACAAACCGTAGAAAATATTTCTTCACTCAAAGTATAATTAAGCTCTGAGGGGGTCTTTTACTAAGGCGTGCTAGCGTTTTTAGCGCGTGCTAAAAATAGGCGCGCTCTAAATGCTAGAGATGCCCATAGGAATACATTGGCGTCTCTGGCATTTAGCACGAGCTAAAAACGCTAGCGCGCCTTAGTAAATGATCCCCTGAATTTGTTGCCAGAGAATGTGGTAAAAGCGGTTAGCATAGCAAGGTTTAAAAAAAGGTTTGGCCAAGTTCCTGGAAGAACAGTCCATAAACTGTCATTAAGGTGGACTTGAGAAAAATCCACTGCTTTTTCCCTGTTGGAATTGATTAGCTCTGCAGCTATCTGTCCTTGCGGAATGCGGCTTATATCCAATTCTCCTTTCCCCATTCTCTTTCATTTCTTAAGTAATTTACAGTACATTGCAGCTGCTCTTAGTCCCCTGTCTCGGGATCAGAAATACAGTAAAACTGTGCTCTATATTGTATTGTGTTTATTTACTTCTATTCTGCCTTTAATGCAAATTGCAAAGCAGATTACAACAATAAAATTCTGCGTTCAGAAGAAGCTTACATACAACTTGAAACAATACAGTAACTCCCCCCCCTTTTTACTAAGTGAATGGGCTGTGTCTGCATTAGCGTGTGGCTTAGGAAACAGAGGGATAAGAGAATGACATAATTAAAAATTGTAAGTTTTGATTTGGAAAAGAAAAAAATAAGTGTAAATCAAATGTAGGCTGTTCCAGAACCCTATACTTTGAAAGTTAATTGATTTTTCTCATAGATTTACGGCTATATGTAAGTCAATAGCTGCCCTCTGTGGTTTTTTTTTTTTTTTTTTTTTTTTACTTCATCCCTGTTAAGAAATTTGCATAATTAAGACAGGCTTTGTGAATGGATGTTCATTTTTTTTTTTTTTCCAAAATGACTTTTGTATGGGGGACAAGAAGCAGGTAGATGGATGATAGAGAACATACCACTTAAATTAAGCCATCTTTTGTTTTAAATTGGCTCCATATTAAGACATTTTTTTCTGAACATTTCTATATTGGACATTTTCAGTATTGTGTGAAATAAATTTATATTGATTTGCTGATCCAGAATTCCAGTCCCTCTCCGAGGCATTCGCTAGGCCCTGCCTAGAGTGCAGGCGTTGGTGCTGCCCTCTGGCTATGAATGTGTGTAACCACTCGCCTCCACCTACCCTCCTCTCCTCCTTCCCGTACACATTAATTGATTTGATTTGCTTACTTTATTTTTTGTCTGTTAGATTGTAAGCTCTTTGAGCAGGGACTGTCTTTCTTCTATGTTTGTGCAGCGCTGCGTACGCCTTGTAGCGCTATAGAAATGCTAAATAGTAGTAGTAGTAGTAGTACTTGTGACCTGGATTGGCCACTGTTGGAAACAGGATGCTGGGCTTGATGGACCTTTGGTCTTTCCCAGTGTGGCAATACTTATGTACTTGGGATTCTGAATGGAATCTTGCTACTCTTTGGGGTTCTGCATGGAATGTTGCTACTATTTGGGTTTCTGCCAGGTACTTGCCCCTACGTCTTGCCCTATCCTTTGCCACCTTTAAATCTAGACTGAAAGCCCACCTCTTTAACATTGCTTTTGACTCGTAACCACTTGTAACCACTCGCCTCCACCTACCCTCCTCTCCTCCTTCCCGTACACATTAATTGATTTGATTTGCTTACTTTATTTTTTGTCTGTTAGATTGTAAGCTCTTTGAGCAGGGACTGTCTTTCTTCTATGTTTGTGCAGCGCTGCGTACGCCTTGTAGCGCTATAGAAATGCTAAATAGTAGTAGTAGTAGTAGTAGTACTTGTGACCTGCATTGGCCACTGTTGGAAACAGGATGCTGGGCTTGATGGACCTTTGGTCTTTCCCAGTGTGGCAATACTTATGTACTTGGGATTCTGAATGGAATCTTGCTACTCTTTGGGGTTCTGCATGGAATGTTGCTACTATTTGGGTTTCTGCCAGGTACTTGCCCCTACGTCTTGCCCTATCCTTTGCCACCTTTAAATCTAGACTGAAAGCCCACCTCTTTAACATTGCTTTTGACTCGTAACCACTTGTAACCACTCGCCTCCACCTACCCTCCTCTCCTCCTTCCCGTACACATTAATTGATTTGATTTGCTTACTTTATTTTTTGTCTGTTAGATTGTAAGCTCTTTGAGCAGGGACTGTCTTTCTTCTATGTTTGTGCAGCGCTGCGTATGCCTTGTAGCGCTATAGAAATGCTAAATAGTAGTAGTAGTAGTACTTGTGACCTGCATTGGCCACTGTTGGAAACAGGATGCTGGGCTTGATGGACCTTTGGTCTTTCCCAGTGTGGCAATACTTATGTACTTGGGATTCTGAATGGAATCTTGCTACTCTTTGGAGTTCTGCATGGAATGTTGTTACTATTTGGGTTTCTGCCAGGTACTTGCCACTACGTCTTGCCCTATCCTTTGCCACCTTTAAATCTAGACTGAAAGCCCACCTCTTTAACATTGCTTTTGACTCGTAACCACTTGTAACCACTCGCCTCCACCTACCCTCCTCTCCTCCTTCCCGTACACATTAATTGATTTGATTTGCTTACTTTATTTTTTGTCTGTTAGATTGTAAGCTCTTTGAGCAGGGACTGTCTTTCTTCTATGTTTGTGCAGCGCTGCGTACGCCTTGTAGCGCTATAGAAATGCTAAATAGTAGTAGTAGTAGTAGTACTTGTGACCTGGATTGGCCACTGTTGGAAACAGGATGCTGGGCTTGATGGACCTTTGGTCTTTCCCAGTGTGGCAATACTTATGTACTTGGGATTCTGAATGGAATCTTGCTACTCTTTGGGGTTCTGCATGGAATGTTGCTACTATTTGGGTTTCTGCCAGGTACTTGCCCCTACGTCTTGCCCTATCCTTTGCCACCTTTAAATCTAGACTGAAAGCCCACCTCTTTAACATTGCTTTTGACTCGTAACCACTTGTAACCACTCGCCTCCACCTACCCTCCTCTCCTCCTTCCCGTACACATTAATTGATTTGATTTGCTTACTTTATTTTTTGTCTGTTAGATTGTAAGCTCTTTGAGCAGGGACTGTCTTTCTTCTATGTTTGTGCAGCGCTGCGTACGCCTTGTAGCGCTATAGAAATGCTAAATAGTAGTAGTAGTAGTAGTAGTACTTGTGACCTGCATTGGCCACTGTTGGAAACAGGATGCTGGGCTTGATGGACCTTTGGTCTTTCCCAGTGTGGCAATACTTATGTACTTGGGATTCTGAATGGAATCTTGCTACTCTTTGGGGTTCTGCATGGAATGTTGCTACTATTTGGGTTTCTGCCAGGTACTTGCCCCTACGTCTTGCCCTATCCTTTGCCACCTTTAAATCTAGACTGAAAGCCCACCTCTTTAACATTGCTTTTGACTCGTAACCACTTGTAACCACTCGCCTCCACCTACCCTCCTCTCCTCCTTCCCGTACACATTAATTGATTTGATTTGCTTACTTTATTTTTTGTCTGTTAGATTGTAAGCTCTTTGAGCAGGGACTGTCTTTCTTCTATGTTTGTGCAGCGCTGCGTATGCCTTGTAGCGCTATAGAAATGCTAAATAGTAGTAGTAGTAGTACTTGTGACCTGCATTGGCCACTGTTGGAAACAGGATGCTGGGCTTGATGGACCTTTGGTCTTTCCCAGTGTGGCAATACTTATGTACTTGGGATTCTGAATGGAATCTTGCTACTCTTTGGAGTTCTGCATGGAATGTTGTTACTATTTGGGTTTCTGCCAGGTACTTGCCACTACGTCTTGCCCTATCCTTTGCCACCTTTAAATCTAGACTGAAAGCCCACCTCTTTAACATTGCTTTTGACTCGTAACCACTTGTAACCACTCGCCTCCACCTACCCTCCTCTCCTCCTTCCTGTACACATTAATTGATTTGCTTACTTTATTTTTTGTCTATTAGATTGTAAGCTCTTTGAGCAGGGACTGTCTTTCTTCTATGTTTGTGCAGCGCTGCGTACGCCTTGTAGCGCTATAGAAATGCTAAATAGTAGTAGTACACCTATGGAACATTCTGCTGTTTATGAAAAAAAGAATATTTATTTTAAGCCGAGGTGTAAATGTATTTAACGGAGGCACTGTATAAAGGCATGCAGGGATTGGTTAATTTTAATGAGGATTTCCTCCAAGTGCCGTTCTTTGTTTTTTAATTTAAATTTCTTACCAAACTAAGATTTGATGAATCTTAATCTACTTATTGTATGTGTGTCGGTGGCCTCAGTAAGTTCTTTATAAACATCTGAAGCCTTCCATGAGCTCAATATCAGATTGCAGAGAATCAATTAGAAAGGGAAGGATGTCATTCCTGGCCTCCACAGGGCACTGCAACTGGCATCATAATTACCTCTCTAATGTGCCCCCTGGGCACCTTGCTGTTTCAGAGGCAGAAGCCAAACTGGAATTGAGGAGCCATGGTTAGTTTCTTCCACACACACCCCCTCCCCGCAATACACATTCTGACCCCTCTTTAATTACCGAGGTCTGGCTCAATTCAGTTCTGCTGGTCAGCTGTGATACCAAATTAATCTCATTTGTCAGTGGTGGAGGATAGGGGTGATGGCAGAATGATTCTTATGCAGAGGGATGTTTGAACTGTGGTTGGCAAAGTGTTCCCCGTTTTCTTGGATTTTTGCATCTGGGAAGCAAGGCGTTCCCTCCTGGTAAGTCACTTCACTGGCTCCCTATCCGTTTACACATTCAATTCAAACTTCTCTTACTGACCTATAAGTGCATTCACTCCGCTGCTCCCCAGTACTTCTCCACTCTTGTCTCTCCCTACACCCCCCCTCGGATACGCCGCTCTGTAGATAAATCTCTTTTGTCTGTCCTCTACTGCTAATTCCAGACTCTGTTCTTTTATCTCGCTGCACCTCATGCCTGGAATAGACTTCCCGAGCCTGTACGTCTAGCCCCGTCTTTGGCTGTTTTCAAGTCCAGGCTAAAAGCCCACCTATTTGACACTGCTTTTGACTCCTAACCTTTACTCACTTGCCCTGTACCCCACCTCTTTAATTCCCTTACCTCTTAGTTCTGTCTGTTTGCCTGTCCTATTTAGATTGTGAGCTCTTTGAGCAGGGACTGTCTTTTCGTGTATGGTGGACAGCGCTGC
The DNA here is from genome assembly GCF_901765095.1 of Microcaecilia unicolor. NCBI lineage: Eukaryota > Metazoa > Chordata > Amphibia > Gymnophiona > Siphonopidae > Microcaecilia > Microcaecilia unicolor. The sequence continues at coordinate 336,728,803 of NC_044036.1, read as the reverse complement.
GTATGCCTTGTAGCGCTATAGAAGTGATAAGTAGTAGTAGTAGTAGTAATGTAGAAGCCTGCCCTTGCAGATCAGCAACGTGGCCGCACAGGCTTCTGTTTCTGTGAGTCTGCACGTATGTGCAGGACGTCAGACTCACAGAAACAGAAGCCTGCGCGGCCGCGTTGCTTATCTGCAAGGGCAGGCTTCTACATGTTGCTAGTGGAGGAGTAGCCTAGTGGTTAGTGCAGTGGAACATAGAATGTTGTTACTATTTGAGATTCTGGAATGTTGCTGTTGAGATTCTACATGGAATGTTGCTACTATTGAGATTCTGTTGCTACTATTGGAGATTCTAGATGGAATGTTGCTACTATTGAGATTCTGTTGCTACTATTTGAGATTCTACATGGAATATTGCTATACCACTTGCAACATTCCATATTTAGATTGAGCAGGGACTCTTTTCATGTACGGTGTACAGCGCTGCATATGCCTTGTTGCGCTATAGAAGTGATAAATAGTAGTAGTAGTAGTAATAAGTAGCTGGGAGAAGACCACTTTGTGCATGTTTGCAGCTTTTTTGTTGTTGTTAACATTTTAAAATACTGAAGCGTGAAAACTGAACTTTGAACTCATACTAACATAAGGTCTTGAATGTCTCATTGTACATTTTTCTATTTCATTGGTCTGCAGCTGACTTTTATTGTTTTCTGACCTTGCGAACTCCAGGACATCTTCAGGATGAGCAGGTCATGAATATTGCAGGAAGAACACTGGTGCATTAACAGTTCTGTTCATGAATTGCAAAGCAGCCGCTGTCCTTTGGGGTTAGCTCCGGAGACTGGCTGCTGAGCAGAAGGCAGTTTCCCTTCTTAGAATGCTGCAGCTTTATGGAGACATTCCCTTGGCATTAAACAGCTGCCGTGAAACCTTTGCTATGCAGATTCTAAGTTAATGAGTGGCAGGAAATAAACAAGACCTTGAACATGGGAACAAGAGCTTTACCTGATGGTGTGAGGTTGACAGCAGGCGCAGTGTCTGTGGCTGGAAAACTGTATCCACTAATCTTGATAGATGGCAATTACTAAAAGAGAAAATATACCCTGAGAATCCTATTCTGTGTGGCTGTAATATGTGCAGTTCTGTATTTATCTGTTTATTTATTTAGATTTTGCTCACACCTTTTTCAGTAGTAGCAGCTCAAGGTGAGTTACATTCAGGTACTCTGGATAGTTCTCTCTTTTTTTTTTTTTGTTACATTTGTACCCTGCGCTTTCCCACTCATGGCAGGCTCAATGCGGCTTACATGGGGCAATGGAGGGTTAAGTGACTTGCCCAAAGTCACAGGGAGCTGCCTGTGCCTGAAGTGGGAATCCAACTCAGTTCCTCAGTTCCCCAGGACCAAAGTCCACCACCCTAACCACTAGGCCACTCCTCCACTGTTGCTACTATTTGAGATTCTGCTATTCCACTAGCAACATTCCATGTAGAAGTCGGCCCTTGCAGATCACCAATGTGGCCGCGCAGGCTTCTGCTTCTGTGAGTCTGACGTCCTGCATGTACGTGCAGGATGTCAGACTCACAGAAACAGAAGCCTGCGCAGCCTTCTACATGGAATATTGCTAGTGGAATAGCAACATTCCATGTAGAATCTCCAATAGTATCTATTTTATTTTTGTTACATTTGTACCCTGCACTTTCCCACTCATGGCAGGCTCAATGCAGCTTACATGGGGCAATGGAGGGTTAAGTGACTTGCCCAGAGTCACAAGGAGCTGCCTGTGCCTGAAGTGGGAATCGAACTCAGTTCCTCAGGACCAAAGTCCACCACCCCACTCCTCCACTGTTGCTACTATTTGAGATTCTACATGGAATGTTGCTATTCCACTAGCAACATTCCACGTAGAATATCCAATAGTAGCAACATTCCATGTAGAATCTCCAATAGTATCTATTTTATTTTTGTTACATTTGTACCCTGCACTTTCCCACTCATGGCAGGCTCAATGCAGCTTACATGGGGCAATGGAGGGTTAAGTGACTTGCCCAGAGTCACAAGGAGCTGCCTGTGCCTGAAGTGGGAATCAAACTCAGTTCCTCAGGACCAAAGTCCACCACCCCACTCCTCCACTGTTGCTACTATTTGAGATTCTACATGGAATGTTGCTATTCCACTAGCAACATTCCACGTAGAATCTCCAATAGTAGCAACATTCCATGTAGAATCTCCAATAGTAGCAACATTCCATGTAGAATCTCCAATAGTATCTATTTTATTTTTGTTACATTTGTACCCTGCACTTTCCCACTCATGGCAGGCTCAATGCAGCTTACATGGGGCAATGGAGGGTTAAGTGACTTGCCCAGAGTCACAAGGAGCTGCCTGTGCCTGAAGTGGGAATCGAACTCAGTTCCTCAGGACCAAAGTCCACCACCCCACTCCTCCACTGTTGCTACTATTTGAGATTCTACATGGAATGTTGCTATTCCACTAGCAACATTCCACGTAGAATCTCCAATAGTAGCAACATTCCATGTAGAATCTCCAATAGTATCTATTTTATTTTTGTTACATTTGTACCCTGCGCTTTCCCACTTATGGCAGGCTCAATGCGGCTTACATGGGGCAATGGAGGGTTAAGTGACTTGCCCAAGTATGGATGTGTTTTGCAAAGTGATTATCATTTCTTGCTACATCTTATTTTTATTTTTAATTTTGGTGGATTTCTGGTGCTCCTGGATGTGAAGGTTAGGTGATTGAAAACACAAGACCTCACAGATGGGATTAGTCTAGTAGACCATTCAGTCCAGTATACTTTAAGACAAAGGCAAACAGAGGATTGTGTAAGAAATTGTGTCTGTCCACTCTCACCATCTTGGTTTCTGGCAATCATAGCTTAGAGATATCCTGAGTTAGAAAGTAACTTCATTGTATGCCCCCCTCATTCCAGAGTTTTCTTTCATTTGAAAAAGGCTCGCCTCCTATATATTGATACCACTGAGGTATTTAAACATCTCTAAAACTGGAAAAGAAACCAACTGCAAGAGATCAGTCCAAACGCAAGAGTAAGATGCTCCCAAATCAAACTTCATTTGGACCCTACACGGTCCGTGTTTCGGCTGCGACAAGCCTTCATCAGGGGTCCGTGGGCGTAAGCAAAGTTTCCTCTCACTCCACTGCTCAGTTGTCCGCGTGGGCCAAATCTCCAGTTGTGCACACTGTCCCCTTTGTCAGCATAGCAGGCTTCAGATTTGATTTGGGAGCATCTTACTCTTGCGTTTGGTCTGATCTCTTGAAGTTGGTTTCTTTTCCGCTTTTTTTGTGTTGCTGAACTTTTGTGGAAAGTGTGAACCCCCTCTGTGTTTTGCGGGTATTTAAACATCTCTATCATATCCCCTCTCTCTCGCCTCTCTTCCAGCAGATACATATTGAGGTTCCTAAGCCTGTTCCCATATGTTTTATGACAGAGACCACTTACTAATTTTGTATCCGTTCTCTGGACCAACTTCATCCTGTTTATATCTTTCCGTAGGTGTTGTCTCCAGAATCTCACGCACCTTTCTGTGTTCTGTCTCTCTCTTTTTTTTTTTTTTTTTTTTAAGTTTGCTCTGTTACCAGAATATATGTCCTCCACTTGTTTATAAGTCAACTATCGGGCTGACCACACAAGATCGCTACTTTCTTTGTGAAAATCCTTCACACTTTGAGGAAAGATCCTTCCACAGTTGCCAAGTCTTGCTTTTTTCTGGTCATTCATTTGTCTTTTAAGATGTGTCTGCAATGAGTAGGATTATAGCAGCGCTGCGTATGCCTTGTAGCGCTATAGAAATGCTAAATAGTAGTAATTACTACTACTACTACTATTTAACATTTCTAGAGCGCTACAAAGTGTACGCAGCGCTGTACAAACACAATAGCTACGAACACTATTCATAAGGTCCCAACAAAGGGTGGATCTACAAGATGATATCAGCTTTCAAAGTCACTTTGTTATGTAGAGAGGTGTGGTAGCCGTGTTAGTCCACTCTTAAAGGTTAACAATAGAGATCAAACAAAATAAAACATGGAAAAGAAAATAAGATGATACCTTTTTTATTGGACATAATACATTTCTTGATTAGCTTTCGAAGGTTGCCCTTCTTCGTCAGATCGGAAATAAGCAAATGATCGGAAATAGGCATATGGTAATGGCTCTCTCTCTCCTTGCATTTTGACTTCCTAAGGTTTCTTTTCTGATAGCTGAAGAGCAGACAGGGAGGCAGTCGGATTTGTGCAGTATGTAAAGCTGTCCAGATTTCTGCCAGTTGACAGAACTACATGCACGGGGAGATTGTCATTGATGGTTCTTCCTCAGGGGCTGTGTATGCCTGCCATTACTGCTACATGTTTGATCACAGAAGACGCCAGTGATGGAATGCCCTAGTTGGTTGTTCTGTGGTGTTGGTGACACTTAAAGCGGAGGCTGTTGTGCTCTGTGTAAGCTGAAAACACACTGCATGTCAGATGCCTCTTTATGGCTAGTTTGAATGCCTTCACTTAGGCCAAAAGGTTAACATAGTCAAAAAACCTGCAGCCATGTCCAAAACTGTTCTTAACATAGGCAACCTCGTACAAATTCATATTCACTCGGGGAGGGGGGGCGGGTGCTGGCTGGTGCTCGGACGCCAAAGAGGCCGTCCAAGCTCAGCCCAGGGGTTTTAAACCCCCCCTTTTTTGTTGTTGTTACATTTGTACCCCGCGCTTTCCCACTCATGGCAGGCTCAATGCGGCTTACATGGGGCAATGGAGGGTTAAGTGACTTGCCCAGAGTCACAAGGAGCTGCCTGTGCCTGAAGTGGGAATGGAACTCAGTTCCTCAGTTCCCCAGGACCAAAGTCCACCACCCTAACCACTAGGCCACTCCTCCACTGTTGCAACTGTTGCCCTTGCAGATCACCAATGTGGCCGCGCAGCCGTCTACATGGAATGTTGCTAGTGGAATAGCAACATTCCATGTAGAATCTCCAATAGTATCTATTTTATTTTTGTTACATTTATACCCTGCGCTTTCCCACTCATGGCAGGATCAATGCGGCTTACATGGGGCAATGGAGGGTTAAGTGACTTGCCCAGAGTCACAAGGAGCTGCCTGTGCCTGAAGTGGGAATCAAACTCAGTTCCTCAGGACCAAAGTCCACCACCCTAACCACTAGGCCACTCCTCCACTGTTGCTACTATTTGAGATTCTACATGGAATGTTGCTATTCCACTAGCAACATTCCACGTAGAAGTCGGCCCTTGCAGATCACTAATGTGGCCGTGCAGGCTTCTGCTTCTGTGAGTCTGACGTCCTGCACGTACGTGCAGGACGTCAGACTCACAGAAACAGAAGCTTGCGCAGCCTTCTACATGGAATGTTGCTAGTGGAATAGCAACATTCCATGTAGAATCTCCAATAGTAGCAACATTCCATGTAGAATCTCCAATGGTATCTATTTTATTTTTGTTACATTTGTACCCTGCGCTTTCCCACTCATGGCAGGCTCAATGCGGCTTACATGGGGCAATGGAGGGTTAAGTGACTTGCCCAGAGTCACAAGGAGCTGCCTGTGCCTGAAGTGGGAATCGAACTCAGTTCCTCAGTTTCCCAGGACCAAAGTCCACCACCCTAACCACTAGGCCACTCCTCCACCCCCTCTCAGCGGGGGAGCACCTGCGAGGCAGGGTCCTGACCTCCCTCCTCGCTCGCTCCCCGCTGCTTCGGGCTTGCAGGCCCATCGGTGCATGGCGCCATGTTAATGTCTGCTCCGTGCACCGGAGGGGCACTGCACCTTGCTTTTCTTTTGTCAGCTGCAACTTGTGTAATCAGGACATTGTCTAATCAAGACACTGTTATAGCAGCAGGTTTTAAGATAAATAAATAAACTACCTAGTGTACCTGAATGTAACTCGTCTGAGCTACTACTGAAAAAAGGTGTGAGCAAAATCCAAATAAATATATGGAATGTTGCTACTGTTTGAGATTCTACTATTACTACTACTACTACTTAACATTTCTAATGCGCTACTATCGTTACGCAGCGCTGTACAATTTAACATAGAGGGACAGTCCCTGCTCAAAGAGCTTACAATCTAATAGATAAGAGTGAGACAAATATAGGACAATCAAGCCATTGTGACATCACTGATGAGGCTGGCTCTTAGGCATTGGTGGAATGAGGCATTATGACATCACAATCTCAGCTCTGGATACCAGAGACTGAAACTCTTCACACTAAGGGGGGGAAGTGGGCCAAGTATAGGACAGTCGAGCCATTGTGACATCACTGATGAGGTTGGCTCTTAGGCATTGGTGGAATGAGGCATTATGACATCACAATCTCAGCTCTGGTTAAATCACTGCTATATGTAATACTACTACTACTACTAAACATTTCTAAAGCGCTACTAGGGTTACGCAGCGCTGTACAATTTAACATAGAGGGACAGTCCCTGCTCAATGAGCTTACAATCTAAAAGACAAGTGAACGGTCAGTCCGATATAGGGGCGGTCAAATTGGGGCAGTCTGGATTTACTGAACGGTAAGAGTTACGTGCCGAACGCAGCATTGAAGAGGTGGGCTTTAAGCAAAGACTTGAAGATGGGCAGGGAGGGGGCTTGGCGTAAGGGCTCAGGAAGGTTGTTCCAAGCATAGGGTGAGGCGAGGCAGAAGGAGCGGAGCCTGGAGTTGGCGGTGTTGGAAAAGGGTACTGAGAGGAGGGATTTGTCCTGTGAACGGAGGTTTCGGGTGGGAACGTAAGGGGAGATGAGGGTAGAAGGGTAGTGAGGGGCGGCAGACTGTGTGCATTTGTACTAGATGGAATGTTGCTAGTGGAGGAGTGGCCTAGTGGTTAGAGCACCAGTCTTGCAATCCAGAGGTGGCCAGTTCAAATCCCACTGCTGCTCCTTGTGATGTTGGGCAAGTCACTTAACCCTCCATTGCCTCGGGTACAAACTTAGATTGTGAGCTCTGGGACAGAGAAATATCCAGAGTACCTGAATGTAACTCACCTTGAGCTACTACTGAAAAAGGTCTGAGCAAAATCTAAATAAATAAATTTATAGTACATTCTCTATATCACCAGTGCTATCATGTCATAGAAAATAGCCTAATGCAGTTACTATCCTATTCCACTATTTTTGAACAGTAAGATCTGCTTCTGCAGAATTGGTAAACCTAGTCAGCCCAGAACTCAGACATTCAAATATTTGAGAGGTATTAATCCGCAAACAAACCTTTTCCGGAGATGGGAAGGCGGTAGAACTAGAGGACATGAATTGAGGTTGAAGGGGGGGAAGGCTCAGGAGTAATGTCGGGAAGTATGTTTTCCTGGAAAGGGCGGTAGATACGTGGAATGCTCTACCGCAGGAGGTGGTGGAGATGAAAACGGTAACGGAATTCAAACATGGGTGGGATAAACACAAAGGAAATCCGGTTTAGAAGGAATGGTTCCATGGAATCGTAGCGGAGATTGGGTGGCGACGCCAGTAATTGAGGAAACAAAACAGGGGCTGGGCAGACTTCTACGGTCTACGCCCTGATCGTGACTGAATAGATAGGGATGGGCTGGAGTATAAATTTTAAGGGGCTTCGACGTTAGCTTCAGAACTTAGTACAATAACAGTGCAGGGCAGACTTCTACGGTCTGTGCCCTGAGAAAGGTAGGACAAATCAAACTCGGGTATAAAGTATCACATACCATGTAAAATGAGTTTATCTTGTTGGGCAGACTGGATGGACCGTACAGGTCTTTATCTGCTGTCATTTACTATGATACTATCCAGCTTATAATCGAAAAAGAAAAACGCCCATATTTCGACCCAAATCGGGAGATGGGCGTTTTTCTTGCAAAGGCGCCCAAATCGATATAATCGAAAGCCGATTTTGGGCGTTTCCAACTGCACTCCGTCGCGGAAACGAATAAAGTTGATGGGGGTGTGTTGGAGGTGTGCTGGAGGTGGGACTGGGGCGTGGTTATCAGCTGAGGAGAGATGGGCGTCTTTAGCTGATAATCGAAAAAAAAAAAAAAAAAGGCGTTTTGACCGCAATTTTGGGTCACTTTCTTTGGACCCTTTTTTTCTCACGAACAAGTCCCAAAAAAGTGCCCCAACTGCCCAGATGACCACTGGAGGGAATTGGGGATGACCTCCCCGGACTCCCCCAGTGGTCACTAACCCCCTTCCACCAAAAAAAAACCCACTTTAAAAACTTTTTTTCCAGCCTGTATGCCAGCCTCAAATGCCGTACCCACCTCCATGACAGCAGAATGTGTTTGATCCTGTCACAGCCTTTCTCTGGGTCAGATGTGGCTCTCGGGTGCAGTACAGGGTCACATCAGCATTGCATTGTGGTGGGTGTAGGGTATTGGGCTCCGTGATTTCATTAGCTTGTGTTACAGTCTCACGATGTTGGTAGTTGGTAGGCTCTTGTCCCATGGTGCTTTTCCCCCTGCTTACTGGGTCAGAGTGTGCCCTGTTGTGTTTCCTGTTGTAGTCCATGCGGTAGTGGCCATTTTTGTAAGCCAGTTTTAGTTCCCTTTCCTGTGTTAGCCACGTTAGAGAACTTAGTTCTTACCTTGAATGTGGCTGAAAGAGGGCATTGTACAACATTCTGCCAGCTCTGACCTGCTAATCTCACTACCAGGAAGACTCGTTGCCAGTGGTGGGGCACAACCTCTGATCTGCAGTTAACTGTGAGTAAGCGTGCTTATTCCAATAAAGGACGTTTTCGGAGAGATTAGTCTTCAGGTGTCAACTGGTGTGCCAATGTTATACAGCAGTAACAAGTCCTAGAGGCCTGCGTGTATGCAGGTCCCTGGAGCACTTTTAGTGGGTACCGCAGTGCACTTCAGCCAGGTGGCCCCAGGCCCATCTCCCCCCCCACCTGTAACACTTGTGTTGGTAAATGGGAGGCCTCCAAAACCCACTGTACCCACATGTAGGTGCCCCCTTCACCCCTAAGAGCTATGGTAGTGTTGTACATTTGTGGGTAGTGGGTTTTGGGGGAGGGGGGTTGGGAGCTTAGCACCCGTGGTAAGGGAGCTGTGCATGTGGGAGCTTTTCCTGAAGTCCACCACACTGACCTAGGGTGCCCAGTTGGTGTCCTGGCATATCAGGGGGGCCAGTGCACTACGAATCGTGGCCCCTCTCACGACCAAATGGCTCGGATTAGGACGTTTTTGAGCTGGGCGTTTTTAGTTTCCATTATCGCTAAAAAAAACAAACGCCCAGCTCAAAAATGTCCATTTTTTCGAAAATACGTTTCGGCCCGCCCCTTCTCGGACCTGTTCTCGGAGATAAACGCCCATGGAGATAGGCGTTTGCGTTCGATTATGCCCCTCTATGTAACTCAACCTCCTATGAACTAAAATCAGAGCTTGATGGCTCTGATCTGCTCTTTTGTTGATAAAACAGCGTTGAACAACGTCATTCTCTTTCCTTCTCAGGCACTCTTCAACAAATTTATATTACAATTTTATATCAACGTTTAAGGAAGGTAAATGTAGACCATCAAAGAAGCAACCTAAAATTAAGACTCTTAATTCTGCTCCATAAATATAGAACAATTAAATACAACCAGTACAATGTCAACATCCCTCCTACACTTGTCAGCTATTCATCTGTGTTTAGCACCTATAATGTATGTTATTAAGGGTAGTAATTAATGTTTCCAGCTATAGCAGAGAGTATAATGTATGTAACTTCATTACCTACGTATTGTAACATGTTTTGTCAGTGTGCTATGTTTATAATCAAGTCTTACAAGACAAAGCGTATTCTGTGTCCTCAGATGGCTTGTGGGAAAACATAGCAGCCACTGAGCACCTTCTTTCACCGTGTGTCACTTCCGATATCTACACATATTTATTTATTTATTTATTGCATTTGTATCCCACATTTTACCACCTCTTTGCAGGCTCAATGTGGCTTACAATACATCATGAGTGATGGAAATATATTAGAAAATAGACATTTAGTGTTACAGAATGATCTTGGGCAACAAGATAATGATAAAGCATAATATTTGAATAAACAAGCAGATATTATAAGACAGTTCTAACTATGTGTGGAGGAGTGATGTATATTCACATTGGTTGATCTTTGTGGTATGTCTTGTTAAAGAGATGGGTCTTCAGTAGTTTACGAAAGTTCGTTAGTTCGTAGATCGCTTTTAAGTTGCGTGGCAGTGTGCTCAAGTAGGTAAAGTTTGACGCGTACATTAATTTGTATTTTAGACCTTTGCAGTTAGGGAAGTGCAGATCAAGGAATGGAGTGGAGGAGTGGCCTAGTGGTTAGGGTGGTGGACTTTGGTCCTGGGGAACTGAGGAACTGAGTTCGATTCCCACTTCAGGCACAGGCAGCTCCTTGCGACTCTGGGCAAGTCACTTAACCCTCCATTGCCCCATGTAAGCCGCATTGAGCCTACCATGAGTGGGAAAGCGCGGGGTACAAATGTAACAAAAATAAAATAGATACTACTGGAGATTCTACATGGAATGTTGCTACTATTGGAGATTCTACATGGAATATTGCTATTCCACTAGCAACATTCCATGTAGAAGCCTGAGCGGCCACATTGGTGATCTGCAAGGGCCAACTTCTACATGGAATGTTGCAACATTCCATGTAGAATCTCAAATAGTAGCAACAGTGGAGGAGTGGCCCAGTGGTTAGGGTGGTGGACTCTGGTCCTGGGGAACTGAGTTTGATTCCCACTTCAGGCACAGGCAGCTCCTTGCGACTCTGGGCAAGTCACTTAACCCTCCATTGCCCCATGTAAGCCGCATTGAGCCTGTCATGAGTGGGAAAGCGCAGGGTACAAATGTAACAAAAATAGATACTATTGGAGATTCTACATAGAATGTTGCTACTATTGGAGATTCTACATGGAATGTTGCTATTCCACTAGCAACATTCCATGTATTAGCCTGCGCAGCCACATTGGTGATCTGCAAGGGCCAACTTCTACATGGAATGTTGCAACATTCCATGTAGAATCTCAAATAGTAGCAACAGTGGAGGAGTGGCCCAGTGGTTAGGGTGGTGGACTCTGGTCCTGGGGAACTGAGTTTGATTCCCACTTCAGGCACAGGCAGCTCCTTGCGACTGTGGGCAAGTCACTTAACCCTCCATTGCCCCATGTAAGCCGCATTGAGCCTGTCATGAGTGGGAAAGCGCGGGGTACAAATGTAACAAAAAAAAATGTGCGGGATGATCTTTTGGCATTCCTGGGTGGTAAGTCTATCAGGTCTGACATGTAGGCTGGTGCTTCTCCGTGAATGATTTTGTGAACTAGGGAGCAGATTATGAACGTGATGCGTTCTTTAAGTGGGAGCCAGTGTAATTTTTCTCGTAGGGGCTTAGCACTTTCATATTTCATTTTACAGACAGTTAATTTTTACCAATTCAAGAAACCTTTCTGTTGACAGAACGTAAAATAACATGCAACATAAACCTGAAACAGGTGATAAATTTCAAATCACAAAAACAAAAGAGATACATTTCACATTTATTTAATATATCACATATAACCTGGTAGTTCATAGTAAAATCATAGATAAATATGGGGGAAGATAAGAAAAGAATACAGACAGAGGCTTAAGTTACAAATTGCAATAGAGGAAGTTTGAAAATTTAACAAGTAAAGCCGTAGAAGGAGGAGAGGGAATGAAAAGCGAACGTGAACAGATGTGTCAGCTGTATAAGAGCTCAAGGGTCCAGAAAAATTGGAAAACAAACTTAGGGTCTATCAGCCCTGAGACACTCCTCATTCTAAGGCATGTGCTTTGGAGTAAGAATTATTTTATATTTGTTTATTTTTATAAATTTTCAAAAAGAGTTGAAGAATAAACTTCGACATGAAAATAAGTAAAATTAATTATAAAGAAAATATAACAAAGATGCTTAAACTATTCTAATAGTCTGCAAGTCGGAGAGAACCAAGATGACACATTCCATAGGAAGCTGGATTAAAAGAAGAAAAGAAAAAAAAAAAGGACAGGAAAATAGAGTAGTAAACTCTCACTCAAAACTAAATAGCTCAGAATAAGTCGAACGCAACCGATATTAGGAGGCCCTCTCTGAATCCAAAAACTATCTCAGTTGTTCAGGTTCATAGAATATATAACACACATTCTAATATTACATTTACAGGGGAAATGTTATTTGGGTTTTGCTCACACCTTTTCAGTAGTAGCTCAAGGTGAGTTACATTCAGGTACACTCGGTATTTGAAAGGTTGCTCCCAGGGAACTAGTCTCCTGTCACAAAGCCCAAAACGTCTTCCATCTAAATTGTCCATTTTGAAATGTCAGGAAAATTTTGAACCTATAAAATTAGAGTTGGTAAGTCTAAAGTACAATCTTAAGATTGTCTCTTTATCCCGAAGAAGTACAAAGGAGGCAACCAATATTTCACGACCTTGTCGCCTTTGATAATGAAGTTTCCAGCGTCTGAGAAATCTACATTTTGTTGGGAAGGTTGAAACGAGGAATACGTTTTTTGTAATGGTGGCAAAGCAGGTTTGGTTTGGAGTGAGAATTTGATCAAGTAACTTTAAGCTGTCTTTTCTGTATGTAGGAACAGAACCATGATGAATATGAAAGCGCAAAGCCCCTAAGAGAGAAACTGCACTGGCTTCCACTTAAAGAATGGATCACCTTCAAAATCTGCACGATTGTTCATAAAATTATTCACGGAGAAGCCCCGTCTTACATGCTTGACCTGGTAGACCTCCCACCTAGAAATGCCAAAAGATCTTCTCGCACTTTCCTTAATCTGCATTTCTCCAGCTCAAAGGATTAAAATACAAACTAACACGTGCATCTAGCTTCTCCTACAAAAGCACACAGATGTGGAATGCTCTCCCAAACCACTTGAAAACAATTAACGAAATAACAAACTTTCGTAAATCGTTGAAAACCTATCTCTTCACTAAAGCCTATCCCGAAAATCCATAACAGCTACAACATATCAACACTTCCTCTTACTTTGATCGTTTTCTTTCTATAACTAATTGAACAGATTGACTGTTAGCCTTGTTATTACCGATACCTCTATATCTCCAAATGTATCTCTGTACCCTGTAATGGTGATGCCATGACAGGTTTTTTGTAAGCCACATTGAGCCTGCAAAGAAGTGGGAAAACGTGGGATACAAGAGCAATAAATAAATAACCAGACTAAGGGAAATAGGACTTGATATACCGCCTTTCTGAGGTTTTACAACTACATTCAAAGCGGTTTACATGTCTTCAGGTACTTATTTTGTACCAGGGGCACTGGAGGGTTAAGTGACTTGCCCAGAGTCACAAGGAGCTGCAGTGGGAATTGAACTCAGTTCCCCAGGATCAAAGTCCACTGTACTAACCACTAGGCTACTCCTCCACTAGCAACATTCCATGTAGAATCTCAACTAGTAGGAACAGAATCTCAAACAGTAGCCAACATTCCATTTAGAATCTGAAATAGGGAAAGGGAAATGGGACTTGATACACCACCTTTCTGAGGTTTCTGCGACTACGTTCAAAGCGGTTTATATAATATATGGAGGGTTAAGTGACTTGCCCAGAGTCACAAGGAGCTATAGTGGGTATTAAACTCAGTTCCCCAGGATCAAAGTCCACTGCACTAACCACTAGGCTATTCCTCCACTCCAGTACCAGAAGTACCAAGAGGCTTAAGTCAGTGGATTAAGATAGGGTGGTGTATGAGGTCAAAGGCAGCTGAGAGGTCCAATAAAGTCAATAAACCTTCATGTCCATTGTCTAAAGTGATATAAATCAAATTTGTTAGTGCAAGAAGAGTGTGTTATGGAGAAGTGCTGCCTAAAACTGGTTTGTTGAGGGCGAAGAGCCTTGGTCTTATCCAGAAATGACGGTAACTGGGTAGCCACAGTTTTTTCAGTAGGCTTAGAGAGAAAAGGAAGTTGTGGTATTTGGGCAGTAGTTAAGGGGATCAGAAGAAGCTGCATGAGAACAGTCCTATATGCTCTGCCTACCAAGTAGCAGATGCGAGTTTATAGAAGAAATGCAACATACGATGTCTACTGTAACGTTGCAGGGATCCTTACTATGAGGTTCTACCACAAGCCTGCATAGGAGCTCAGCTCCTGGAAAAGTCTGACTGGGGTGAAATTATGACCACCTACCAGTTGGGGTCAGTGTTCCTCACCAGACAGTCTGGCCATGTCTGTTTTCATCAAGATGCTGTTTCCTGCCAGAGGCTATTTTTTTCCCCTCTGGATTCTTATATAAACCTAATCACTGCTTGGTTTCCTTACCAGAGTTTGGTCTGCACTAGGGTCGGTCTTAGGCAGTTGCACAGGGCCTCACACTCCCAGAAGCCCCGCGGCGGCAGCCTCAGCATGTCCCTCTCTCGCATCTCTCTCTAGTTTGAATCCAGCATCTCTCCTTTCCTCCCAGCTACTCTGCCGACTGCGATTAAGGCACAGTACTGTGGCCGGCGTTGGGGCCTTCTCTCTGCCGGCCCTGCCTTCCATGACATAACTTCCTGTTTCTGCACAGGCAGGACCAGCAGAGGGAAGGCCCCCATGCCGGCCACGGTAGTGTGCCTTAATCGCGGTCGGCAGAGTAGCTGGGAGGAAAGGATAGAGAAGGACATGCCGAGGCTGCCGCCGCGGGACTCCTGGGAGTGTGAGGCCATGTGCGACTGCCCCCGTTGCCCTGCCTAAGACCGACCCTGGTACAGACCAAACTCTGGTAAGGAAACCAAGCAGTGATTAGGTTTATATAAGAATTTAGACGGGGGAAAAAATAGCCTCTGGCGGGAAACAGCATCTTGATGAAAACAGACATGGCCAGACTGTCTGGTGAGGAACACTGACCCCAACTGGTAGGTGGTCATAACTTCACCCCAGTCAGACTTTCCCAGGAGCTGAGCCCCTCTGCAGGCTTGTGGTAGAACCTCACAGTAAGGATCCCTGCAACATTACAGTAGACATCGTATGTTGCATTTCTTCTACAAACTCGCATCTACTTCATGTTGGACAGAGCATATAGGAATGTTCTTGATTTGTCCAGTGCCTTCCATGCCAGCTTATCTTGAAACGTTGTACTTGTTTCCTGTGCAATGGAAACTGATTCAGAGCTGGAAGTGTCATTGGAATTTTTTTGATTGGTTGAATCCACTTTGATACTTTACAGTGTTGGCCTAAATTTCTGCGGCTTTTCAAATAGTTTCCGCTGTGTATAAAACAAAGAAAATTTGGGGAAACAGCTGTTTGGAAAGTCCGCGCTTGTCGTGAATCTCGCAATATTGGGTCCTCTTCCATAATTTAAATAGAGTCTTAGCGTATGCTGTAGTTTGCCTACCCTGTTTAGCATTGATAAGGCCATTGCTATGTTTTCTTTCTGGGCCCAAGGCTTTTAAGATGTGGAAAAGCTGCAGAAAGCCCAGAGGACAGTAATAAAACTAATTAAATGGCTAGGTAATGATCTGTGAGGATGTACTAAATGAAGGGGCTTCATTTAGTCTGGTCAAAGAAAGACTTGATAGCAGTGTTAAGATACATGGGGGTGGGAGGTTAAAATAATCACAGAGAATTAGCTATTCTCCATATTCCCCAAGGAAAGAACAAGAGTTAATGGGCTTAATTGCAAGTGAGATATCAGGGGAGATCAACACTGGCTCAGGTCCTCTAGGGCTGTTATGCTCAGAAAAGAGACAGCTGAGAGGGAATGTGGTAGAGGTTTATAGAATCAGGAGTGAGCAAAAGATGAGTAAATAAGAAACATAACTATTTTAAGCCAGGTTGATCTAATGTTTGGCTGGGATGGTTTACATCTAGTGGACTTGTCTAGAAGGATGTGGAGCGGTAACGTCTCCACTTTTTCACATGGAACCATCCAGTAAGCCATCTTCAGAGAAGACCAGTGTCGTCACGGCTTCTTCCTTTTCTCTCATTTCGTTCACTATGTCATTTTCAAGACTCGGGCTGGAAGTCTTTGCATCAATGCAAAGCCAATAATGTGTCGTTAAATACGTCATAGCGTTATGAAACGGATGCACAGGCTGTGGCCTTGGTACACCACTTGTATTATGTTAATTGGTTTTGGATTTCTAGATAGGGCATTTGGGGAGTAGATTGGATTGTGCTTCTTCAGAACGTAGTGTGTTACAAGTGGGTTCGGAAAGTGCCTGCAGGAACATTCAGCTGTTTTTTTTTTTTTTAAACGGAGGTTTCCCCTTCCCACATCTCCAATGATGCCTTTCTTCTCTTTCTAACCTAAGGCAGTATGACATGAGGCCATGGTGGAGACCTTCCTTATGGCATATCCTTTATTGGGTTTTATCCTTTCGCTTTATCTGAAATGCGCAGGACTGTAGACCTTTCAGTTTATGGCATTTTTGGGCTTTTGGAATGATATTAGTGTGATTTATTCATCTTGTGTTGTAATAATAAAATGCTGAATGAAATGGCAGTGTGAGGTAATAACATGAGGAACGACAAACAGTTGAACTAATGTCGGTGTAGAGTGAATTCTTTAAGGTGATTTTGGGGTCGTGTTTTACCTTTTGATGCCAAAAAGTGAGCTTTTTTTGTACATATTAGTAATGCACTAATGTTACAAAAAATATTTTGGCGTTTGGAATTTTGGATAAAAGGTAGTTGACCTGTACTACGTTTATAACCTGTCTATTTCTAGATGGAGGTACACCAAAATGGTGCTTAATCGTAAGGCATTCATCAGACAGAAATACATGTATTTTATCTATATAAAATAATGAGTGGAGTGGGCATGCGATGAAACTACAGTGTAGTAAATTTAGAACAAATTGGAGAAAATCTTTCTTCACCCAACGCGTAATTAAACTCTGGAATTTGTTGTCGGAGAACGTGGTGAAGGCAGTTAGCTTGGCAGAGTTTAAAAAAGGGTTAGACGGTTTCCTAAAGGACAAGTCCATAAACCACTACTAAATGGACTTGGGAAAAATCCACAATTCCGGGAATAACATGTATAGGATGTTTGTACGTTTGGGAAGCTTGCCAGATGCCCTTGGCCTGGATTGGCAGCTGTCATGGACAGGATGCTGGGCTCGATGGACCCTTGGTCTTTTCCCAGTGTGGCATTACTTATGTACTTATGTCCTCTACTTGGCTCACTTTTATTACATAGAGCAGTGATTTAACCTATTGTGATGTCATAGTGGCTCATTCCACCAATAAGAGCCAACCTCATTAGTGATGTCACAATGGCTTGATTGTATAGAACGTTTGTACGTTTGGGAAGCTTGCCAGGTGCCCTTGGCCTGGATTGGCCGCTGTCGTGGACAGGATGCTGGGCTCGATGGACCCTTGGTCTTTTCCCAGTGTGGCATTACTTATGTACTTATGTACTTAATAGGAATCCTACACATAGTTAAATCTTGCAACCCGCTCTCTCTGCTGCATAAACAACCTGTAGCGTATCAACAGTTGAGATGTTTCTTCTTAACTACCTAGTCCATATGCTAATGGAAGTAAAATAGCCTTAAGCTGTTTCTTAAAGGCATATGTATCAGTCATCAGCCTTACAAATTTTGGGAGACAGTTCTACCTTTCTGGTCCTGCCGTTTGATTTGTTTATGTGGCTTCCATAAATTAGTTACTTGAATGTGACCTCATCAATATATTTGTTGGATTTGTCCAATCATTCTGAATGAACAGTGCAATTGATTTTTGATGGACAGTTGATTTACGGACCCCTGATGCAGGCAATCTGCCGAAACACGGCCTGTGTCAGGTCCTTCAATAAAGAGTGTTTTTCACATCCATTCTTGGGGCCTGTTGTGCATATTTTTATTTTTATTTTTTTGCTGTGCTCTGTTCACCATGCTTTTTGATCCCTTCTTTTCTGTACATCTGTTCGTTGTTCACATATCTCCCGGCTGTAGTATCTCAGCTACAGTTTAATCCATAATCAGACTCCCTGTAGACATCCTTTGTGACTGAATCTAGACTGGCTGAATATTTTGAGGAAAGGTTCTTGCCAGGAATGCTGAAGGGAGCTGGTTGAAAGATGCTGCAGAAGTGGGAAAACATTGATTGCGTACAGAACGAAAGGCTATGGAAGAAGCTCCAGTCTCTCGACTCACATCACAATTCAGAATTCCTTGGCCTCTCAAGTAGAAGAGAGGTCATAAGGCTTTACGATGTGCTATGAATTTCTTTCTTGGCCAGTACCGTTACCCAATCAGCGTGATAAACACTGTGTGCAGCAGCTTTTCTACGATGCCATCTCTTCCGCATGAAATGATATTAATCTTTCAGTATGAAGAAATATTGTATGTTTTTTCTCTCCTATTTTAGTACATTCAGTTTCCGAATGTGACATACTGAACGTTCAGATTTGTAAGAGCTGTTTACCCCTTTCTTTTCCATTGTACTTTTTTCCTCTCTCTGCCTCTTTGCCTGCTGCCCCAATACAATTATGCAAAAGGCAGGTCAGATCTTCTTACTCATTCAGCGTGTGAGAGGAGGCCACCTCCGAGGCGCATTCTTTCATTGACCTTGTACTTCAGGAAGTCTCTCTTCCTGGAGATCCAACTGGATCATCTTTTGATTGCTCTTATCCCTTTTCACTTGCTGTTTTTTTTTTTTAACCCAGCTGTTTTCTCTTTCTCTGTTGGGCTTCCGTTGGACTACAAGCCTTTATTTTATTGGATTTTATATTTATGAATTAAACCTGATTTACAACTAAATACAATGCATATATATGTGTGACCAGCAGAAGAAAGGGGGTGTTGATGCCCCTGTATAAATCGTTGGTGAGGCCCCACCTAGAGTATTGTGTTCAGTTTTGGAGGCCATATCTTGCTAAGGATGTAAAAAGAATTGAAGCGGTGCAAAGAAAAGCTATGAGAATGGTATGGGATTTGCGTTACAAGACGTATGAGGAGAGACTTGCTGAACTAAACATGTATACTCTGGAGGAAAGGAGAAACAGGGGTGATATGATACAGACGTTCAAATATTTGAAAGGTATTAATCCGCAAACGAACCTTTTACGGAGATGGGAAGGTGGTAGAACGAGAGGACATGAAATGAGATTGAAGGGGGGCAGACTCAAGAAAAATGTCAGGAAGTATTTTTTCACGGAGAGAGTAGTGGATGCTTGGAATGCCCTCCCGCGGGAGGTGGTGGAAATGAAAACAGTAACAGAATTCAAACATGCGTGGGATAAGCATAAAGGAATCCTGTGCCGAAGGAATGGATCCTCAGGAGCTTAGTCAGGATCGGGAGGCGGGGCTGGTGGTTGGGAGGTGGGGATAGTGCTGGACAGACTTATACGGTCTGTTCCAGAGCCGGAGGTGGGAGGCGGGACTGGTGGTTGGGAGGCGGGGATAGTGCTGGGCAGACTTATATGGTCTGTGCCAGAACCGGTGGTGGGAGGCGGGGCTGGTGGTTGGGAGGCGGGGATAGTGCTGGGCAGATTTATAAGGTCTGTGCCCTGAAAAGGACAGGTACAAATCAAGGTAGGGTATACAAATAAAGTAGCACATATGAGTTTATCTTGTTGGGCAGACTGGATGGACCGTGCAGGTCTTTTTCTGCCGTCATCTACTATGTTACTATGTATATAAAATGTTATAAAATTCCATAACATGCATCCTTAAATCATACAACTCAATCCCTGCTCTCCTGTCATAATGCATACTATTATACCATGCATAACTACCTTTCAGTTTTCCCCTATTTTATATCTCCCCGCTACTAAGTTCAGCCGTCATAGCAAGAGCCCTTGCTCAGGGACCACATGCCACTTCTCTATGAAGAACCCTACAATTGTAGGCTCAAAATCTTACCACTAGGTGTCAACATTGAGCAGTGATAAGAATACCCCCCTCCCCTCATTCCCGGGGCTGCTTGGATGACCTGATCTTGGGATCAAACCAATGTCCCCCTCATGACAGTGTGCAGCATTGTTGCTGAGCAACCAGACAGACCCCACTTAAGGCTTGTTGACCATATCATTCAGGGTCTGATTTCCCTGGGCTGATGGAAAAAAAAATCTAATCCTGTGTAACTACATGAAAGCACCAGAGTTAATGGATAGATCTCCATGAGCCTGTGCTTTGTCTGCTTTGCCTCCGTCTCTTCCAGATGAGGAGTACACTGTGTGGCTTGGATATTTTTGTCAGTTCGCTCCCCTGGAAAGGATATTTGGTTTCCATGGGAAACAAACTGCTAGAAGTTGCCATTAAAAGCAAGGCTTTAATGGAAAAGGGGAGAGAGCATGGAGGTTGGATAAATTGATGTGTGGCACATTCAGTTAAAAGCCCCAGGTATCTTGTTTGTTGCATTCAAGTGACATTTTGACAGTCTTTCAAAATAAGGCTATACGAATGCACTGGTAGATTGGTAGGCGAGAGACATGGATTGCTTCACTTCTGGGTCGGGAGGTTGATCATAATGAGATTTGATCACCAACCTTCCACTTTTTGCTGCTGATGTTTACGTATTCATCCAAGTTAAACACAAATGAAATAAAAAGAGAAATTGCAATGACAGAGGTGACACCAGATGATCCAGACAAGTAGAAAAATTCATTCAGCATTAGAGAGCTCACGGGATTAGAGAATGATGAGCAGGAGACATTGGGGTGGGAGGGAGGGTCACTGGAGGTAGCACATGTAAGTAGAGAATGACACGGGGACAAAGTTTGTCCCCGCCCCTCCAATCATGTTTGGCTGCCTATATGGTTGACGTGGAGGGGCATTTTCGAAAGAAACTTCCAAATTATATATCCTATATAATAAAACTCACCTTCAACGTTCTGAGGACACTGACGCCACTGTCAGTACCTGCGGGCACTTCCTTCCGGTTCGAAGGGTTTGTGGTGGTGAAGGCACCGAAATCGCTGTGTCTGGGCCCCGCCCTCGCGTCAAACGTGATGACGTCGAGGGCGGAGCAACGGCATCAGTGGCTTTACAACAAATAAGGACTCGGGAGATGAAGGTGGTGTGCGTTGATGAGGTCCGGAACAATGGCGGTCAGGGGCTTCAAAACGCGGAAGGGGGGGGTGGGGGGGGGGGGGGTTCGGGAGGAAAACCTTGCTAGCGC
Source organism: Microcaecilia unicolor (assembly GCF_901765095.1). Taxonomy (NCBI): domain Eukaryota; kingdom Metazoa; phylum Chordata; class Amphibia; order Gymnophiona; family Siphonopidae; genus Microcaecilia; species Microcaecilia unicolor. The sequence continues at coordinate 336,707,737 of NC_044036.1, read as the reverse complement.
CCGTTTCATTTGCTCCAGAAACGGGCATGTTTTACTAGTATATATATAAGACTCCAATCATGTGTGTGTATATATATATATATATATATATATGTATATATATATATATGTATATATATAATATACATACAGTCTTTTGCCATTTGTGGAACACAGACTGTAGAAGCCTGTCCAGCTTCGGCTTTAGTTCTTCCTACTCTTGCCCAACATGACACCTCAACAGCCACGTTGTATTTCCACCCCTTTTCTGTTTAGGCATCCCCTGTGTCTATCCCACACATTTTTGAATTTGCTCGTCCTTGACTCTACCACCTCTTCTGGAAGGGCATTCCAGGCGTCCACCATCCTCTCTGTGAAAAATTATTTCCTGATGTTGTTCTTAAGTCTACCTACTACTACTACTATTAAACATTTCTATAGCGCTACTAGACTTACGCAGCGCTGTACAAATTAACATGAAAAGACAGTCCCTGCTCAACAGAGCTTACAATCTAAATTGGACAGACGAACAGACAGCTAGGGGTGGGGAAATTGTAGGGGTGATAAGTGAGGGTGTTGAGTAAGAGAGTCATGGTTAGGAGTCGAAAGCAGTAGCAAAGAGGTGGGCTTTAAGCCTAGACTTGAAGATAGCCAGAGACTGAGCCTGACGTACCGGCTCAGGGAGTCTATTCCAGGCATAGGGAGCAGCGAGATAGAAGGAACAGAGCCGGGAGTTAGCAGTGGGGGAGAAGGGGGACAACAGGAGACATTTACCCAGCGAACGGAGTTCACGGGGGGGAGTGTAGGGAGAGATGAGAGCGGAAAGGTACTGAGGAGCTGCGGAGTGGATGCACTTGTAGGTCAAAATGAGAAGTTTGAACCGTATGTGGAAGCGGATAGGGAGCCAGTGAAGCGACTTGAGGAGAGTGCTAACGTGAGTATAGCGACTCTGGCGGAATATAAGACACGCAGCAGAGTTTTGGACAGATTGAAGAGGAGATAGATGGCTGAGTGGGAGACCAGCGAGACTGTCTCTACATCTTTGGAAGAGGTATGTTTCTATATTCCGTGCTGCTTACCCTTCACATAAGCGGTGATTCTCTCAAATCTACTCTTAATATAACGGTTTATGGACTTTTCCTCCAGGAACTTGTTAATGCTTTTTAAAACCCAGCTGCATTAACTCTTTTTACCACATCATCTGGCAATGAATTCCTGGGTTTTAATTATACGTGAATGAAAAACTGTAAAAGAAATACTGTGAGGCATATTTTCAAAGCACTTTGGGAGGCTAAGTTCCATAGGTTTCTATGGAACTTTGGGAGGCTAAGTGCTTTGAAAATGAGCCTCTGTATGACATATCCCCTAGTCTTTGTACTATTTGAAAGAGTAAACAATTAATTAGACTTCACTTGTATTTCACTCGGGATTTTATAGATCTTTTTATATCTCCCCTTAGCTGTCTCTTCCTCAAGCTAAAGACCCCTGACCTCTTTCTTCATAGGCGAGTTAATGCACCCCGTGTATAATTTTGGTTGCCCTTCTTTGTACTTTTTCTAATTCTGCTATAACTTTTTTTTGAGATGTGGTGAGCAGAATTGAACAGAATGCTGAAGGTTTGGTCACACCATAGAGCAATACAGAGGCCAGTATTCTCTTTGCTTTTTTGGCCTCTGCCACACACTGAACAGAAGATTTCACTATATTGTTCATATTTTATTTTTTTATTTTTGTTACATTTGTACCCCGCGCTTTCCCACTCATGGCAGGCTCAATGCGGCAGGCAATGGAGGGTTAAGTGACTTGCCCAGAGTCACAAGGAGCTGCCTGTGCCTGAAGGGGAATCGAACTCAGTTCCTCAGGACCAAAGTCCACCACCCTAACCACTAGGCCACTCCTCCACTGTTGCTACTATTGAGATTCTACATGGAATGTTGCTATTCCACTAGCAACATTCCATGTAGAATCTCCAATAGTAGCAACATTCCATGTAGAATCTCCAATAGTATCTATTTTATTTTTGTTACATTTGTACCCTGCGCTTTCCCACACATGGCAGGCTCAATGCGGCTTACATGGGGCAAAGGAGGGTTAAGTGACTTGCCCAGAGTCACAAGGAGCTGCCTGTGCCTGAAGTGGGAATCGAACTCAGTTCCTCAGTTCCCCAGGACCAAAGTCCACCACCCTAACCACTAGGCCACTCCTCCACTGTTGCTACTATTGGAGATTCTACATGGAATGTTGCTATTCCATTAGCAACATTCCATGTAGAAGTCGGCCCTTGCAGATCACCAATGTGGCCGCGCAGGCTTCTACATGGAATGTTGCTAGTGGAATAGCAACATTCCATGTAGAATCTCCAAGAGTAGCAACATTCCATGTAGAATCTCCAATAGTATCTATTTTATTTTTGTTACATTTGTACCCTGCGCTTTCCCACTCATGGCAGGCTCAATGCGGCTTACATGGGGCAATGGAGGGTTAAGTGAGTCACAAGGAGCCGCCTGTGCCGGGAATCGAACTCAGTTCCTCAGGATCAAAGTTTACCACCCTAACCACTAGGCCACTCCTCCACTGTTGCTACTATTTGAGATTCTACATGGAATGTTGCTATTCCACTAGAAGTCGGCCCTTGCAGATCACCAATGTGGCTGCGCAGGCTTCTGCTTCTGTGAGTCTGACATCCTGCACGTACGTCAGACTCACAGAAACAGAAGCCTGCACAGCCTTCTACATGGAATGTTGCTAGTGGAATAGCAACATTCCATGTAGAATCTCCAAGAGTAGCAACATTCCATGTAGAATCTCCAATAGTATCTATTTTATTTTTGTTACATTTGTACCCTGCGCTTTCCCACTCATGGCAGGCTCAATGCGGCTTACATGGGGCAATGGAGGGTTAAGTGACTTGCCCAGAGTCACAAGGAGCCGCCTGTGCCGGGAATCGAACTCAGTTCCCCAGGACCAAAGTCCACCACCCTAACCACTAGGCCACTCCTCCACTCCTCCAGGTGAGAATGCCTGCCTTATCATCGCATTTTCTTGCAAAAGAATCCCTGCCACTACTGGGACCATCCAGTTTGTTCTGTGGTCACAGAATACCAGTGATGCCAGCATGTCCCCACTTCCCATAGTAGGGCAGTTCATAACATCCTTCTTCATTTAGAACAGTGCAAAATGGTCCCTGCCAGGTTGTATTGGTGCAATGATATGACCACTTGCAGGGCCACCAAGAGACACAGCTGGGCCCGGGGCATGACCGCCCCCACACTGCCCCCCCCCCCCCACTCAGGCTGCCACCACCCCCACCCCCCTTACCTACCTGTATCTGACTGCTCCTCTCCTGCTCTGTCTTTTCTTGCTCCTGTGTTCAGGGACCCATATGATTGCATTCATGTGATAACCCGGGCTATAGCGTTGATGCAGTCATCCGGGTTCTAGCACGCTGGAACAGGGAGAGAAACAGACCCAGAAGCAGGTGGGGGAATAGAGGTTGGTAGTTGGGAGGCGAGGATAGTGGAGGGCAGACTTATATGGTCTGCCAGAGCCGGAGATGGGAGGCGGGACTGGTGCTTGGGAGGGCGGGAAATACTGCTGGGCAGACTTGTACGGTCTGTGCCCTGAAAAGGCAGGTACAAATCAAGGTAAGGTATACACATATGAGTTTATCTTGTTGGGCAGACTGGATGGACCATGCAGGTCTTTTTCTGCCGTCATCTACTATGTTACTATGTAGAAGCAGGCAGGCAGAAACTTCTAGTGCTCCCTCAAAATTTTGCCTGCGCCGGGTCTCCCCTTGGAGGCCAGGCCCAGCGAATTTTGCCCCCCCCCTCCCCTCTCGGCAGACCTGATCACTTTTTCCTGGGTGGGGTGAGAAAGTTGCATTGAGATTTTTTTAGTATTATTGCTGGGATAGCAACCTCCAGACCTCATGGACACCAATCCACTTAGGTTTCCCGAATATTAATGATGAATATGCAGGAGAAATATTGGCATATAACTGAAGCAGAGTGCATAAAAATCTCTCTCCTGCACCATCCTGAAGAGTGATAATCTACCGCCTCAGAGAGAGAGAGAGAGAGCATTTCAGACACTGAGTCCAGTTTGTTCATCTAGAAAGATTTAAGTGTCACAGAAGGGACATTAAATATTTACCTGAATAGAGGTTGTGTGAGGACAGATTTCAAAGGAATTCGCCCAGGTAACTAGTCTCCCAAGTAAGTTCTCCAGGCTGAACAGTGCCCTCTGCTCACAGGACCTGGACTTCTACTAGCAAGGAAAAGAGATTTGAGGGGGGCAGGGGAGGGTGTGAATGGGGATTTTGAAGGTTCTGCTTGGACTTAGTGTGCGGCATCTGCAGAAAAGAGACAGGCACCAGGATGGATAGTGAACACATGTGTATACACGGAGATGAAGGGAAAGACCTGGGCAGGGCCAGAAAAAGGGTCATGAGCCCCCAACCACCTCTCAAAAGTGATTCAATTAGAAGTCAGGGCACAGTGGGCCCCTGCTGCTGTGGACCCTCGAGCACTGCCCTATTATCTCAATGGTCAGTCCGCCCCTGGGAGAGAGACGCAGAGATAGAAATATCTCATTTTGGCTTTCCCTTCAGCTTTAATGACTGAACCCTCCTATCCCACTCTCTTTCTCCCTCCCTGTTCGCTGGTGCACTGGGGTTTTTTTTTTTTAATTCCCAACCTTCCTGCTGTGTCTCAAGAGTATCTCTCAGTTATGAACAATCTGCTGTAACTAGGCCGCCTCCTGTGCTCTGCCCTCATCTCTGTTCCCCCGTTTTATTGATTTTATTCTTTGATATTATTATACATGCCTCTTTTATAGGCACTCTATCAAATAAACGAAACCATAAACGCTAAAGAGATGCAGACAGACTGAAATATGGATGGAGAGGGAAGCTGTACATATGGATGAAGGAGCAGCAAGACACATAAATTGGGAAATAAATCTTTTTTTTTCTGCTCAGCTCTCCCTCTTCACTGTCGGCAGGGTCCTAGTCAAAAGCTAATATGCACCTGCCTTTCGGGGACAGCCTGATCTGTGAAAGCTTTGCAATTCTGCTACACAGGGGAGAACACCTTTAATACATTGGACAGCAAAGCGTGGGTGTGTTGCCGCACAGGACAGTAGAAGGCCGACAAATATTGTCTTGGTGTGATACGAGTGCCGTGTGTCTTACGTGTAGGTTGCAGCTGAGATATGTTCTGTCTTTTGGGCGGCCGAGGCCTTTCACGTGGCACCTCGTTTATCTCCCACTTCCAGATGTAATTGCCACTCATCAAATATTTACTAAACTGGAAGCTTTGCTATCTCTGCCGTTCAGAACGGGGGCATTTTTTGGTCTCAAATTGGTTTCCATTGCAGGTGGCCAGTATGTTGGTTGTGCAAAGAGAGAGGGGTTAGGACCTCCTGCAGGTGGGCAAACATTTCTCCTGGCAGCAGGTGAGTTGCAGTGCAGGACGGTCTTTGCACTGATTGGATAAAAGGATTGTTTTTAATGGAAATTTCATGAGCTGCCAAAACAGTAATTAGCGGACAGCTGCTTACTGTGCGCTGGATTTGTAAGCAGTGTGCTAATGCTGAATTCTAAGGAGATATTCCCATCAGAGGATTACCCGTGTTAGGCGATGATTGATGGAGGTGAGGGGCCTGTCTTCTGCAGATGCGATTTCGGAAGCTTGTGTGCACCAATGTTCTCGCATAAACTCCTATGTTGGTCTAATACATTTCCGTAGTGGCACATTTAAAACAAATTGGAGAAAATATTAGTTAAGCTCTGGAACTCTTTCTCAAGGCAAGTGGTAAAAGCAGTTTCGATAACTGGGTTTAAAAAAAGGTTTGGTCAAATTCCTGGAGGAAAAGTCCATAAACTGTTGTTAAGGTGAACCTGGGGAAAGCCACTGCTTATCCCCGAGGTTAAGTAGCATGGAATCTTGCTACTCTTTGGAATTCCGGAATCTTGCTACTCTTTCTACAAAAGTATTGCCACACTTGGACAGACCAAAGGTCCATCAAGTCCAGCATCCTGTTTCCAACAGTGGCCAATCCAGGTCACACATACCTGGCAAAATCCCGAAAAAGTTCAATACATTTTATGCTGCTTATCCCACAAATAAGCAGTGGATTTTCCCCAAGTCAATTTAATAATGGTCTATGGACTTTTCCTTTAGGAAGCCATCCAGACCTTTTTTTAAACCCCGCTAAGCTAACCAGCTTTACCACATTCTCTGGCAACGAATTCCAGAGTTTAATTACATGTTGAGGGAAGAAAACTTTTCTCCAATTTGTATTAAATTTACTACTTTGTAGCTTCATCCCATGCCCCGTAGTCCTAGTTTTTTTGGAAAGAGTAAACAAATGATTCACGTCTACCCATTCCATTCCACTCATTGTTTTATAGACCTCTGTCATATCTTCCCTCAGCCGTCTTTTCTCCAAGCTGAAGATCCCTAGACGCTTCAGCCTTTCCTCATAGGGAAGTCGTCCCTTCCCCTTTATCATTTTCGTCACCCTTCTCTGTACCTTTTCTAATTCCACTATATCTTTTTTGAGATGCTGTGACCAGAATTGAACGCAATATTCGAGATGTGGTCGCACCATGGACCAGTACAAAGGCATTATAATGTCCTCACTTTTGTTTTCCATTCCTTTCCTCATAATACCTAATATTGTATTTGCTTTCTTTGCCGCCGCAGCACACTGAGCAGAGGGTTTCAACGTATCATCAACAACGACGCCGAGATCCCTTTCTTGGTTGGTGACACCTAACGTGGAACCTTGCATTACGTAGCTGTAGTTCGGGTTCCTCTTTCCCACATGCATCACTTTGCACTTTGAGATTCTTTAATCTTGCTTCTCTTTGGGACTCTGCCAGGTACTTGTGACCTGGATTGGTCAGTGTTGGAAACAGGATACTAGACTGGATGGACCCTTAATCTGACTGAGGGCTAGATGTACTAAACTTAACGAGCCAGCAACATGGGTTTTAAACTGGTTCTAGCCAGTTTAACGCGCAAGTAGTAAACCGGGACATGCACAAAAGGGCATTGTCCTGTCACGGTAGCAGCTAACGAAAACGGAATGCAGATAAGCAAATCCTATATAATAAAACGCACCGCCAACATTCTGAAGCTGACTGCATGGCTGAGACATTCCTGCTCTCTGTATCCATCTCCTGAATTGACATCACGTACTTCCGGGTTCGTCACAAGCAGAAGTGACCAACCACATGAGGTTTCTCGGCTTCAGAATGTTGGAGGTGCATTCTATTAAATAGGATTGGTCAGTTCCTTGAAGCACAGCCAGAGCTCAGCGTCCTGCACAGTAATGCTCAGACACCAGAGAGGGAGGGGGGGCATGACACCAGAGAGGGGGGGGAGGTATCTCTGTCACACACACTCTCTCTCTCTCACATAGTCAATGTTTTTCTCTCTCTCTCACTCTCACACACTCTGTCTCACACTGTGTCACTCACACACTCTCTTGGTCTCATACACTCAGTCTCACAGAGAGTCTGTGTCTCACACACACTCTCTCTCTTGCACACACTGTATCTGTGTGAAACACACTCTCTCTAACACAGTGTCTCACATACGCACTTGCACGCACTCTTATTCTCACACACACACACACACACTCTCTCTCACAGACACACTCACACCCAGACTCACTCTCTCTCTCTCTCACACACACACACACTCGCACATTCACTCTCTCTCTCTCACACAGTCAATGTCTTTCTCTCTCTCACTCTCACACACTGTCTCTCACACACTCTATGTCTCACACTGTATCACATTCACTCGCTATGTGTCACACAGTCACTCACACACTCTCTTGGTCTCATACACTCAGTCTAACGGAGAGTTTGTGTCTCACACACACACTGTCTCTCTCTCGCACACACTGTATCTGTGTGAAACATACTCTCTCTCTTTCACACTGTCTCACAGACGCACTTGCGCACACTCTCATTCTCACACACACACACTCTCTCTCACAGACACACTCGCACCCAGACTCACTCTCTCTCTCTCACACACACACTCGCACATTCACTCTCTCTCTCACACACAGTCACTGTCACATACACTCTCTCAAACATACACACTCCGAGGAAAACCTTGCTAGCGCCCGTTTCATTTGTGCCAGAAATGGGCCTTTTTTACTAGTTAGTATTATAATGTGTATGCGATGCGATGCACTACCGTTTTCCGATCCCCCTTAGCGTGGGGCAATACTTATGTACTTATCACCCTGCGCTACTTCCAAATTTGGTCGACTAATACCTTATCACCCTGCACTATGACAAAATTTGGCCAGCTAAAAAATGCCATGAAGTTTTCTGCATTTTTCTCTTAGCCCCATGAAAGCCCAAGGAGGAAATCTTTCTATTTCTATTCTGTGCAAAAATCTGGACACAACTGTGGTATGTTAAAATGCAAGAACGTGTCCAACTTCAATTAAGCAGTGTTTACTGAAGTGAGCGTCTGGGGAATCGCAGTGGAGCTGCGTGAAGAATTCAAAGAAACCATGATGAGCTACTGTGCCTTTCTTACACACTCCCTCCTGCTACCTGCTTAGGGTTGAAACATTTGCTGCTGTCTGGAATTTTCTTGGTTTCTGGGATGTCTTCCTCAGGCCACGGGGGCGGGTTGGAGTGAAGGTAATGAAAAGGAGATTGAGCCGCTGTTTTTAAACACACCACATTGTATTGGACTCCTTCTAAATGTCAGCAGAAGTGTGATCAAGCATTCTTAGATGAAGTCTTTAACCTCACACCCCTTTGGGCTCCAGGAGCTAATGGAGATTTTAAATATTCTGAGTGGCTGATAATGTCCTGCAGGTAATTATGAGGACAGGTTGGTTGTATAACAGCCCAGGGGCGTAGCCAGACAACAGATTTTAGGTGGGCCTAGATAAGAAGTGGGTGGGCACCAAATGTTCTCCCCCTCCCCCCACCACCACCACCACCAAAAAAATATCTCAGCTGGCAAGAAAATGCTTCTTTCCACCTTGGCAGTCTGCAGCAGGCATGCACTGAAAATTGAGCATGCGCAGGTGCCAGTATTGTGGAGAGTAGAATTTTGTTACTATCAGGGGAAAGTCTTCAGCTGACAGAGATTGGGATCTCCACCCGCTACCGCTAAACATGTGCTACTATTGGGTGGGCCTGAGCCCTAAGTGGGTGGGCCCTGGCCCACACAGGCCCACCTGTGGCTACGCCACTGTAACAGCCTTGGTGGCAGTGACAGTGTGTGGTGGATTTCGTTGCTGTCACTTTTAGTGGTGATTGATTTTGGGAGGGGGGGGCGGTCGGTCTCCCAGCTGCAGATTTAGTTTAGAGGTTGTGGGGTAACTGGATTCATCCATCCAGCAAAAAAAAAACCCCACAAAAAAACAACCCTGCCTGAAATTTCTGTGTTACTATTCAAATTGCAGAACAGGGGTTAGGCAACCTTCAGCCCTTGTGGACATCTGTCCGCTAAGGGTTTTGTCTCTTCTCAGAGATGCCAGGTCTCGTACGGTAGGAGTGTGTCTCATTCTCACACTCTTTGAGCCACTTCTGTTACTCCTCGGAGCCTCATCACTGCTTTTGTGAGAGGGAAGTCTTAAGAGGGGAAAATCCAGGTGGGCCCACCTGTAGAAATCACCTTCCTGACTGGTGGCTGATTAGTTTAATAAATTCGTGAGTGGGAATTAGAATTTGGCCAGTTGTTCATTGCTTCTAATCAAGTACACAAGGAATTAGAGGTTACGCACTTGGTAAAACTCTGAGCAGCATTTACTAAGGCTACAGAAGGTGAGGAAGGAGAGCTGAGCAGAAAGACCCCTATGTATTCCATATTTTAGTGTGGACTGTTGCCATAATTTGGGTTTCTTCCAGGTACTTGTGTCCTGGCTTGGCCTCTGTTTGGAGAACAGGATACTGGGCTAGATGGACCATTGGTCTGACCCAGTATGGCTACTCTTATGTTCTTACATGTCTTTCTCCTCCTCATTTATTTATTTATTTTATTTCTGCATTCTTGTATCCCACTATTACCCCAAAACAAGTTTCGATTCAAAGTGGCTCACAATTTACATTTTCGTGGAGTTAAATAGAGTTGTGCAATGTGGAGTTGTGTGGTTATTCGTAGAGTTTTTGAAGAGTTAGGTTTGTCGGTCTGACTTACCCCTGTGTATGTCTTCCCTCTCCATCTTACAGGCATCTTACCCTACCTCTGTTTCCATCTGTAGTGTCTCTGCTTATGTCTCTCTTTATTTCCTTTTGTACATGTGCGTGTGTCTGCCTCTTCGACTTTGCTGCAGATGTCTCATCTGCCCGCAAAGTCCAAGTGGAGATTTCAGAATCAAATCCCCCTTCATTCCTTTCCCCCCCACCCCCCACCGGAAGCTATGCCAGTGCTTTTAGCCACTGAACAGAGTACTGTGTTCAGCTTGGAGAAATCAATACAAATATATTATAAAAGTCTTTATTAAAACCTCACCTGATGTGGTCCACGTTTCGCCCGTACAGGGGCTGCTTCAGGGGTACAGTCCAGCTAGAGCATTGCAAATTACGAAAGGGCCAAGTATGAGGATGGTTTTTCAGCTAGTACAGTGCAAAGCACTAGCCCCACGATATTCAGCCCCATTTGACTGGCCAGGATCGGCACCTGGCCAGTTAAATGCGAAATAACTGGTTATCCACTGATTTTTAAAGTCAGACCGGCCAAGTTTGGTGGCCATATTTGGCCGCGTGAAACCCTGGAATACCTTTGTCAGTCTGACTTTAACCAACCAGCACTGACTATCAACGTGGCCAGTTAAAGTCTGACTGGCCAGAGTTAAACCGGGTGTTCAGTGTCAGCCACCATAAACAACCTGGCATTGAATATTGGCTCTCAGCGCCAACTGCATGAGTTAGGCAGTCTAACTCCGGCGGTCTGAAAATCAGCCTCGAGATGCCCAAGAAGTCTGGCCGTGGTTATTCGGTGTGCCACCAGCACAACAACACAGGCTGCCTGAAGCAGCCCCTGTACGAGCGAAATATGGACTATGTCAGGTGATTTTTAAAAAAAAATATTATTTTAATATATTTGTGTTGAATTTGCTGTTTGTTGTTCCTGCTAATAGTGTGGGTCTGAAGAGCCTCTCCATCCTGCTTGCAGCCTGGAGAATTTTCTTGGGTGACTATTTACTTATCAGGGCAAATTCCTTTGAAGATTCTCCCCATATTGCCTGCATTCTGAATCCTTTTGGGTAAATATTTTGATGTTTCTTTCTTTTGTATCTATCTTTCTAGATTTATACAGTTGACATGCGGGGTGGGGGGGGGGGGTGGAATTCTGTATAGGCGCCTAGCGTTAGGTGCTAGAATGATGTGTGGTTAGTCTGTTAGGTGTGGAAATGGAAGTATTCCTTAAATCTGAACCTACATTCTGGGAACACCCATGACCCACCTATGCCCCTCCCTTGGTCACACCACCTTTGGAATTGCACACAAGATGAATCATGTGCACAGGGTATAGAATAGAGGCACCGAGCAGATATGCATATAACCAGTAATTAGTGCTTGTAAAGGCCAACTATTGATTATCACCAATTTAGCCACTGCTTTGAATGTAGTTGAAAAAAACCCCACAGAAAGGCAGTATATCAAGTCCCATTTCCCTTTCCCTATTTCACATTCTGCATGGGATGTTGCTACTATTAGAGATTCTTCATGGAATGTTGCTACTATTGAGATTGTGTTGCTACTATCTGAGATCCTACATGGAATGTTGCTACTGGAGGAGTAGCCTAGTGGTTAGTGCAGTGGAACATGGAATGTTGCTACTATTTGAGATTCTACATGGAATGTTGCTACTATTTGAGATTCTGTTGCTACTATTTGAGATTCTGCATGGAATGTTACTAGTGGAGGAGTAGCCTAGTGGTTAGTGCAGTGGAACATGGAATGTTGCTACTATTTGAGATTCTGTTGCTACTATTTGAGATTCTACATGGAATGTTACTAGTGGAGGAGTACCTAGTGGTTAGTGCAGTGGAACATGGAATGTTGCTACTATTTGAGATTCTACATAGAATGTTGCTAGTGGAGGATGAGATTCTACATGGATTGTTGCTACTATCTGATATTATTTGAGATTCTGTTGCTACTATTTGAGATTCTACATGGAATACTTCTAGTGGAGGAGTAGCCTAGTGGACTTTGATCCTGGGGAACTGGGTCTGATTCCCGCTGCAGCTCCTTGTGACTCTGGGCAAGTCACTTAACCCCCCCATTGCCCCAGGTACAAATAAGCACCTGTATATACTATGTAAATCGCTTTGAATGTAGGTGCAAAAGCACAGAAAGGTGATATATCACGTCCCATTCCCATTTTCTTTGTGCACGTACGTTCGACCTGCATCCAAAATTGCACCCCTGACTTTGGGCGACCTATACTGAATTTGGGGAGTGTCTGAAACAGTCTCGCTCTCTGAGTGGGTACGTTATCACTCTTCAGGATGGCTCACTCTTGTTAGCTCTGTACTCCTGATCAATATGCAGGAAAAAGATTTTTATGCATTCCGCTTCAGTTATGTGCAAATATTTCTCCTGCATATTCATCACTAATGTTTGGGAAACCTGAGTGGGTTATGCCTGCAAAAATACTGGTGACCATAACAAAGCTACTCTTCTGCTCCTAGGATTTCTCAACCCTGTCCTTGGGACTTTTCTGGCCTATTTGGGGTTTTGGGATGTTCATAATGAGAATGCATGAGATAAATTAGCATATACATGGTCTCCAGTGTATGCAAATTTATCTCATGCATATTCACTGTGGATATTTTGAAAAATTGACTAGCTGGGATGCCCTGGAGTGTGGTACACAGCTCTCCCCCGAAGCGTCTTCTCTTCTGGCTGCATTCCCGACTGTTTCTTAGCCACTGGCAGTTACAGAAATCTACTAGAATTTCCCAGTCTGGCATTATCGGTCTCTTTCTGCTATCTCTGTTCCTTCTTTTTTTTTTGTTTTGTTACATTTGTACCCTGCGCGTTCCCACTCATGGCAGGCTCAATGTGGCTGACATCTTCTTCTTTTCGCCTTGATTTTTCCAGCTCAGTCAAAGCCAGTACTGGAATCCTAGCGCCATAAGCTTTCGTTTGCAATAATTGACATTTTCCTTTATTTTAATAGACTGTCTCCATAGCTGTGTGAGAGAGTGCACCTTAATTCCTTCTGTGACCCCTGTGAGCAAAGGCTGCTTCTTGCATCCATACATGTTCAAGTTGACAGCTCTTGTTGATTTGTTCCAGAATATTTAGAGATTGCATGATGTTGTTTATCATGTTCAGCTTTGCAGCACAGGCTGTACAAAGTGTTTACTGTGGAGTGGAGGAGTAGCCTAGTGGTTAGTGCAGTGGACTTTGATCCTGGGGAACTGAGTTCAATTCCCACTGCAGCTCCTTGTGACTCTGGGCAAGTCACTTAACCCTAGAACGCATATTGGGGGCCTATTAGGCCCCCATGCTTATATTTTTGCTATTATCTGCAAAATTACTTTAGTTAGAATTTTGAAACTCAAGGTATTACTCAAGTATGTCATTGTTGATAATATCCAGTTGTTCATATAATTTTTTTTCATAGGCATTATGGTGTAACAATGCTTGTTTGGTGAAAACTACATCTGTACGAATTGGGGGCCTTTTAGGCCCCCACTGTTTTTATCATGTTCTCAGAAGTGTTTGTGTCTCAAGTTACTTTATTTGTACTCAGTAATGCTGGTGGAGGGGCCAGGGTGTGGATAATAACATGTGAGGATGTCATGTGATTTTTGGAGGGAGTGATAAGGCCATGACATCACCTCAGGTCCTCTGAACACTGAGGACAGTATACACTGTGAGCTAATTGCTGAAGGACCTGTGATAAGATAAGCTGTTGAGAGGAAATCTGTTTTCATTTTCTAACATCTAGTCAGCAATGGCACAGTCTTCCTCCAAGTGTCTGACTGACCAAGAGATTGAAGCGATTATGTTTCAAAGCGATGATGAAAGTGAACTATCTTTGTCTGATGAAGAATATCTGCCACCAGCTAATCAAACATCCTCATCCAGTGATTCTTCTGATGATGAAGAAGTGAATCTAGTGGATCCTCAAGAAGTGATAAGTAGAACATCCAAAACGAATGTTTTTTGGGACAGTAATCCTACATTAGTCGGACGTACTCCAATACACAATATTGTGAGACAGGCTCAAGGAGCTGTGGGAAGTCCCAGTTACTTTACCCCTAAAGATGTATTCTGTACTTATTTTTCTGACAATATTGCAGAAGAGGTCCTATTATGTTCAAACCTAGAAGGAAGACGTATCGCTTCAGCAAAAAATAAGTCCTGGAAAAATATCTCAAAAGAGGAACTTTATGCATATATTGGACTTTTCCTGCTGGCAGGGAGTCAAAAATCGTATGATGTCCCAATACGAGAATTATTTCTGGACCCACTTTCTGATCCACACTATAAGGCGACAATGTCAGTGGGCAGATATGAGGAAATTAGAAGGATCATTCGCTTTGATGATAAGCGAACTCGTGCAGCGAGGTTTGAAACAGACAAATTAGCCCCTATCAGTTATATCTGGAACATATTTATAAAAAATTGCACAAAACTTTACAATCCTAGTACTAATGTTATTGTAGATGAGCAACTTGTACCGTTCAGAGGACGCTGCAAATTCATACAATACATGCCCAGCAAGCCAGCCAAGTACGGTATAAAAATCTTCTGGATGTGTGATTCTGCAAATTATTATGGCATAAATGGCGTAATCTACTGTGGCAAAGAGGTTGGTGCACCAGTACAGAAGGATCTGGGGTCTGAAATAGTCAAAACTCTTGCTGTTCCAATATTCAATTCAGGTAGAAACATCACCATGGACAATTATTTCACCAATGTTGAACTAGGCAATTTTCTGCTTGCAAAAGCTATTACACTTGTTGGTACTATAAAGCAAAACAGATGAGAAATTCCAGCAGCACTCAAACACAATCGTCAGCGAGCACTTTATGAGAGTGTCTTTGGATTCAATAACAAAGCGACTTTGGTATCTTACAAGGCAAAGAAGGAGAAATCTGTAATTTTACTCAGTACCATGCATCACGATTGCAGTGTTGACAGCAATAACCAAAAATTGAAACCAGAAATCATCCTGCATTACAATGCAACAAAAGGAGGTGTAGATAAAATGGATGAGATGGTGGGAGAATATTCGTGTAAGAGGCAAACAAAACGATGGCCTGTAGTACTATTTTCAAATATGCTTGATGTAGCAGCCCTAAATTCATTCATTATTTATACAGAAACTCATCCTGAATTTCATGCACAGAGGAAGGACAGGAGACGCTTATTCTTGAAGGACCTTTGTCATGAACTTGTAATACCTCACATGATAGAGCGAAGCGACTTGAAATGCTTGCCAAAGAAAACTAAAGAAGCAATGAAACGGTGTGGCGTACAGTTTCAGATTACTCCAGAGCCAGGAGAAAGAAAACGAAAGCGTTGTTTCATGTGTCCAAGAAACATAGAGAGGAAAACTGAGCGATATTGTTCCACTTGTAAGGAAACTGTTTGCAAAGAACACTTTCTGAAAAATAACATGTCAGAATTGTTTGGAAGACTAATATAATAGAAAAGAAAGTTAGAATAAAAATGTAGCTGCAGCTAGTTTGCTATAGATTTCTATGCATTTTTGTGTGTTTTCATGTCTTTGCGTGAAATTTGGGGAAAAAAAGATTTTTTGGTGTTTTCTGTGAAAAATTATAATTAAAATGTTGTCCACTATTCATATTTTATTGAGCAATTTTGAAATAAACTTGTGAAAGTTATTTAAGTGTGTTTTTCTACATTATGTGCATGGGGGCCTAAAAGGCCCCCATGACGTTAATATGTATATTTTTAACGTCATGCGTTCTAGGGTTAACCCTCCATTGCCCCTGGTACAAAATAAGTACCTGAATATATGTAAACCGCTTTGAATGTAGTTGCAAAAACCTCAGAAAGGCGGTATATCAAGTCCCATTTCCCCTTTCCCTTATGACATCACAATATCAGAAGTGAGCCAAGTATCGGGCAATCAAGCCATTGTGACATCACTGATGAGGTTGGCTCTTATTGGTGGAATGAATGGAGGAGTAGCCTAGTGGTTAGTGCAGTGGACTTTGATCCTGGGGAAACTGAGTTCAATTCCCACTGCAGCTCCTTGTGACTCTGGGCAAGTCACTTAACCCTCCATTGCCCCTGGTACAAAATAAGTACCTGAATATATGTAAACCGCTTTGAATGTAGTTGCAAAAACCTCAGAAAGGCGGTATATCAAGTCCCATTTCCCTTTCCCATTTACTAAAATTGATAAATTAGATTTGTTTTTACGGACATTGGAATATTGAATTAAACTCTTTTAATTTAACCACATGTAAGTACTAAAAGGTAACAGACAACTCTTCCCTCCCCCTCTCACTGGTCCTTCACACACATCTGTAGAAATGTTTTACCATGGAGTTAAGCACTGGAAGGCAACTGCCCCCCCCTCCCCAGTTTTTCACAAACCTGTAGAGCTGATATCTGTTCTTTCGTACAAGTGGTTAACTGAAGTACTCCTTTAAACTTAAAGGATAACTAAATTCATAAGAGTAGCCATACTGAGTCAGACCAGTGGTCCATCTTGCCCAGTATCTTGTTTTCCAAACAGTGGCTAAGCCAGGTCACAAGTACCTGGCAGAAACCTAAATCATGGCAACGTTCCATGTACAACTGCAAAAGAATAGCAAGATTCCATGTAGAAACTCAGAGTAGCAACATTCCATATAGAACCCCAAAGAATACCCAGAGAGTGACAAGATTCCATGCAGAATCTCACAGACTAGCAATATTCCATGTAGAACCCCAAAGAACAGCAAGATTCTGGAATCCTAAAGGGTGACAAGATTCCATGCAGAATCTCAAAAAGTAGCAACATTCCATGTAGAACCCCAAAGAATAGCAAGATTCTGGAATCCTAAAGGGTGACAAGATTTCATGCAGAATCTCAGAGTTGCAACATTCTATGTAGATCCCCAAAGAATAGCAAGATTCTGGAATCCTAAATAGTGACAAGATTCAATGTAGAACCCCAAAGAATAGCAAAATTCTGGAATCCTAAAGAGTGACAAGATTCCACGCATAAGCTCAGAGTAGCAACATTCCATACTACAAATCCCTGGGCAAGCAGTTGCTTCCCATGTCTGTCTGACAAGGACAGCTGTAATGGGAGTCCTGTCCTGAACCGAGAGAGCTTTCTTTACCTAAATACCTAAGATGGTTCACCTCGAAGGCCAGTTGAATGTTGTGTAGGTTCTTCCAAAGGGGCTTTATGGTTTAGATTTTAGTTTTTGAGGAGGGGGTAGGGGGAGGATAATTTGTATGTTCTCGTATCTAAAATTAGGGAAACATCTCGTTAGCAGTAGACACAGGAGTCTGGCAACTAGATATCCACTTCCCATCCCAATGAGACTAAGCTGTAGAAATATTAATTGGACTTTTGTGTTGAATGTGATGCAGGAGTTGTCCCCTAGTGATGGATTAATCTCTATAAGGTTGCACTACACAGACAGATCATTAAACAGATCCTCTGTGCTTTAACCCCATTACATTTCCAAGCACAGTCTAATGGTCTCTGAGCTCCTGAAATCCAGATGAGTGTTTTAACAACCCTAGAAAGCTACAAGCATAATGTATTTCCCTTTTTGTCTGAATTTTTATCTCCCCTGTAACTGTGCTGCTCAGTTTGGACTGGGAGGGTATGAGCTGCTCGCTCATGATGTTGGTACCCAAAGTTCTAGTAGCTGTATTTCTCCATAGAGAAAACTGGATTCTTTGAAAGTTGTGGCAGCTTTTATTAAAGTACCAGAAGATATTCAAAGATGTTGGATGTCACCTTTCAAGGCCAGTTTGGTCCCTTCTTAGACTATTTGACTTTTCTTTTATCTTCGACATGTAGGGAATTTTTAAACACATGGAGGTTGATACTCAGCTGACGTTGGTGAGCATTTTTTAGCTAGGGGTGGTGGTATTCCCGAATATTTGATGCCAGGCCATGTCTAGGTGTTTTGGGCAGTTTGGAGTTTCTTAATGATTTGTTCTTTGCATCCGGCATAGATTGCATTGCAGTAGTCTAGGTGACTTAATACCATTGATTGTACCAGGCTGTGGAATATTTCCCTCGGGAAGAAAAGTTTTACTCGTGAGTTTCCACATTGAGTGGAACATTTTCTTTGTTGTAGTTTTCACTTGGCTTTCTAGCATGAGGTTTCGGTCAATTGTAACTGAGATTTTTCAGGCTGTCTGAAATAGGAAGGGTGTAATCTGGGGAGTTTATATTGGTGGGTTTGTTCGTGTTGTATTGGGATGAGAGGATGAGACAGTGTGTTTTTTCTGCGTTGAGTTTAAGTTGAAGTGCACCTGCCCGCCATGAGTTCATGATTTGGAGGCTGAGTAAGATTTAATTTGTGATTTCTGTTAGATTGTGTTTGAACGGGATGTATATCGTGACATCTGCGTAGATGTAGGGGTTAAGGCCTTGTTTGGATAGGGATTTGGCTAGTGGGGCCATCATTAGGTTGAAAAGGGTTGGTGATAATGGTGATCCTTGGGGTACTCTTCATATCACTTGGTATGTTCTTGTAGTTAGGAAACCCTTGATCCAACTTAGTACACTTCCACCGATCCCGAAGTATTCTAGGATATATAGTAGTATTTTATGGTTTACCATGTCGAACGCACTAGACATGTCGAATTGTAGGAGAACTGTGCTTTTGCCAGTTGAAATTTATTGTTTGAATTTGGTTAGGAGAGTAATGAGTACTGTTTCGGTGCTGTGGTTGGAGCGAAATCCTGATTGTGATTCATGTAATGTTGAGAATTTGTTTAAGTAGTCAGTAAGCGCAATATTCAACTCTTAACTGCATAAGCACTAGGCCAGTGAAGCGGACCTTGATCCAAGCATCTTGGGTTCAATTCCCACTGCAGCTCCTTGTGACCCTGGGCAAGTCACTTAACCCTCCATTGCCTCAGGTACAAAAACCAAGATTGCTTGCCGTCTAGGAACAGAGATAGTACCTGCTTATAACTGGATTGTAAGCCACATTGAACCTGAACTATGTTTGGGATAATGTGGGATACAAATGTCATCATAAATAAATCAGCAACAACGCATAAAGATAGGACTGATTTTTTTGCATTCTGATTTAACCGCTAAACTTAGACGGTTAAGTGCTAACTCCACCCCATAACTCCCACAAAATAGCCGGCTTTGAGTTTGTCTGTGGTGATATTCAGTGACATTAACCGGTTAAGTACTGCTGAAAATGAACAGTTAGCCCCGATCAAGTGATTTAACTGGTCAGGAGTCGATTCTGGCTGGTTAATCCACTTTGAATATTGACGTCATGATTTTCTTCAAAACAACATAAGGGAAACCTTTTGGAACCTGTACTTATTATACAGTGTAACCTCCTGTCTGTCCTTACTCCTGAGGTTTTACAGCTGTTTTCTGTACATTTACAGAATCGCCCACATCTGGCTTTTCTAATCTGGCTGTCCCATAACACTTCATGCACATCTGTACAATTTAGGCCAGTGATGGGGAGAGTCAGAGTTCCTTTAGCTGGAGGAAGGTCCCAGGGTCTTAAAATGTTTACAAGGTTCTCGGATTTTGTTGAAATATCGAGAGGTGCCAGTCAAGGAATTCTGTTGCCCTTTTAAGTTTTAGGGAACAATTTTATTAACCCCTTGTAGTACAGAACAGACATCAGCCTTACAGTGAAGTTGAGGTGGGAGTTGGGGGGGGGGGTGGGGGGTGGGAAGGAAGGATGGCAGTCACCTTCCAGCACCTTTCTCATGTTCATATAAACATGCAAATACTTAGCAAAAGGCAGATTTTTCCCCTCACACATCCTCCTGTCCCTAATAAGTTGCTCATTTTTCACCTGCAGTCTTGAATTACTGACCCCGGTTGTATGGTGAATGGGTTCATTAACGCCACAGAAGCTACTGGGCACTGCATGGAGGCTGACTCTCCATCTTCCCTTTTCCCCTGCCTTTCTCCACCTTCCCTAGAGATCACCTAGAGCTGAGAAAAGGACCCCCCCAGTGTGCTAATTTCGACATATGCTTGTTGAGATTATTTTGCACTTATGGTAAAATCCTAGATCTGGAATTGAGGAGGGAATAATGCACATGGTACAAATTGCAGAAGGAATCCTTAGAAGGGCGTTGTTTAACTTCTTCTGTTGAACAAGCTCGTCCTTTCCCCTGCCCTCCCATTAATACAGTAGTTCTGTCCCCTGTAGTCTTCGAGCCCCAGACAAGCCGTGGCTTCCAGCAGGGCTGATTAGGGGATAGAGTGAGAGGTGGTTCTTGAACCAGATACCACTGAACTTATATGTAACACTGGACGCAGTATCACAGCGGGCATCTGGTTACTAGAACAAGTCAGTTCTGTTTGGTTCGATTCAGCCCACAGATGAGCATCTCCTGGGTTTGCAGGCCTGACGTCTGAACAGAATCCGAATGTACTGGTTCCCTGCTTCTTTGGAGAATAGCACTGCAGCATCCAGAAATCTGCAAGCTAGCTACTTCCTGGATGCTTCATGTTCAGTCCATGCATTACTGGGTCCCAACAGCACCAATAAATGAAGATCTGGAAGAAAACCCTGTTCTACACCATTAACTGCTGGAGAATATTATACTTCAAACCCTGAGGCATGACACATTGTTTTTCCTACACGATATAACACAACATGAAAAGAGGCACTGCTTAAACCACAGCTTAAGATACTCTTGGGAGGCTGAAGCGATTTTGTTTCAGTAGCAGGGTGTAATTGGGAGATGGCTTGTTTACCTTAACAGAGTCATAAAATTGCCTTTATGTCATTTAGAAACAGAAGGCTTGTGAATGATTACAGCTCCAAGATTTCACAGCTCCAAGATTTGCACAGTTGATGCGAGGCCGGCTTAAGCCTGCAGGTGGCTGCTTCCCTTCTCCTAATGTTCTGCTCTCATCCCGGATGGAAGACCTGCGGTGCTATATTCGTTATTTTAATCCATGAGTCTACAGGTTGTTGGAGTTTGCCAGAATATTTGTTTGAAACATCCTGCACCCAGTTTGATAAATTGTGGCGTAAGAATTGGAATTTGGCCAATTGATCATTGCTCCCCGTTGTAATTTGAGTTTTCCCACTTGGCAAATGTTTAAACTGGTCAGTTCTGCCAAGGCTGTGCCCAACAGTGACGGGGGTGTTCTATGCGGGTTGCAAAGAACAAATCATAAAGAAACTTCAAACAGCTCAAAACACGGCAGCCAGGCTTATATTTGGAAAAACGTGATTCGAAAGCACCAAACCCCTCCGAGAAAAACTGCACTGGCTCCCAATCAAAGAACGTATTGCGTTCAAAATCTGCACTCTGGTTCATAACATCATCTACGGCGAAGCCCCGGGATACGTGACAGACCTCATAGACCTACCAACCAGAAATACAACAAGATCAACACGCTCATACCTAAACCTCCACTACCCAAGCTGCAAAGGACTCAAATGCAAATCAATGTATGCATCCAGTTTTTCCTACATAAGCACACAACTATGGAACACATTACCAAACGCCGTGAAAACAACGTGTGACCACCTAAGCTTCCAGAAATTACTAAAATCTTACCTGTTCAAAAAGGCATACCCTACCGACCCAACTTAAATGCCTGAACCCTGCAACACAACAAAACCTAAGCTCGAACTGGATATAACCTAACTCTTCCTCCCTATGATTCCCTAATGGGACTGTTACACATGAACTTCATTCTTCCACAACATCACTTTGTATCTGTTCATTCCGGAATTGTCGATCACCTTTACGGTACTATGTAAGCCACATTGAGCCTGCAAATAGGTGGGAAAATGTGGGATACAATTGTAACAAATAAAATAAGTAAATAAAATTTACAACTGGATGGACTGTGTCTTCCTACAGGGCAGAATGGAGATGGGGGTGTGGGATATGCACTAATGTACTTAATCAATACTGCTGTTGAAATCATTCATATTGGAGGTGTTTTTCCCATACCGCCTCATTGGATTTTAAGAACTTTTCGAGTATAAAGCATCAGTAAAATATATAGTCAGCCTCGGTTTTTATTGTTGCAAGATTAAATTTATTTCTTAGGATTTATTTACCACCTCTTAAAAGAAGTTGATCCAAGGCGGTGTGCAGTAACATAACCCTAACATAGGCAATAAATAATTATAACAGTAAAATAGTCAAATAACACTACATGTTACAGCATAGTATCTAGTTACAATATCAACACAATAAATCTTAAAACATGTTAATAGACAGCAGAGGGGAGAAATGGAGGTGGAACATACAGACACATAAGACAGAGTAACAGGAAGATAAGACAGAGTAACAGGAGTCTACATAGCCAGAAGAAAATTGTGCAACTGATCTCAGCTACCGTATTTTATTTTATTTTCAGCGCTTGATATCCTGCAAATCGTCGATATGGCAACTATGCGGTTTATAAGATAAAAACAATTGGGGAACAGATACATGGGGGGGGGGGGGTTATATGAAGGAACCAAACGATTCAGTAAACAGATGTGTCTTGAGTAAAACCTTAAATTTGGGATAGGAGGGTTCTAAATGGATGTGTGGTGGGAGGGAATTCCAAAGGGAGGGTCCGAGAAAGCTGTTGAAGCAGGCTGTTGGTTCAAACTCATCGGAAATTCTGTATGTAAAGTACCTTTATGAACGGAAAGAGTGCCTTAGGTGTCATTAGGTGTCTTTGCATTGCCATTCAGTCAGATAGGCTGGTGCCAGGCACAGGTAGGCCAGTGACCGCAGACCTCTGATGGGCTGGAGTGGGGACTGGATGGACCATATAGGTTTTTATCTGCTGTCATCCACTGTGTTACTGTCAGGCTTATTTTCGAAAGAGTGGGGCGTCCATCGTTCGACACAAATGGAGAGATGGGCGTCCTTCTCTCAGGGTCGCCCAAATCGGCATAATCAAAACCCAATTTTGGGCGTCCCCAACTGCTTCCTGTCGTGGGGATGACCAGAGTTCCCGGGGGCGTGTCTGAGGCATAGCGAAGGCGGGACTGAGGCGTGCCTAACAGATGGGCGTCCTCAAGCGATAATGGAAAAAAGAAGGGCATCCCTGATGAGCACTTGGCCGACTTTACTTGGTCCATTTTTTTTTTACGACCAAACCTCAAAAAGGTGCCCGAACTGACCAGATGACCACCGGAGGGAATGGAGGATGACCTCCCCTTACTCCCCCAGTGGTCACTAACACCCTCCCACCCTCAAAAAACAACTTTAAAAACTTTTTTTTGCAGCCTGAAATGTCATACTCAGGTCCATCGCAGCAGTATGCGGGTCCCTGGGAGGGGAGGTGTGTGTGTGTGTCCGCGGAGGCATAGCGAAGGCGTGGACGTCCTTCTTTCAAACATTTTGGACGTCCTGAACTGCCCCCCCCCCCCACAGGGACGGCCAAATTCAAGGGAATGGAGTGGAGTAGTGGCATCAGACACAGAAACAGAAGCCTGCGCGGCCGCGTTGCTGATCTGCAAGGGCAGGTTTCTACATGGAATGTTGCTAGTGGAGGAGTAGCCTAGTGGTTAGTGCAGCAGAAGTTGATCCTGGGAAACCAAGTTCAGTTCCCACTGTAGCTCCTTGCGGCTCTGGGCAAGTCACTTAACTCTCCATTGTCCCAGGTACAAATAAGTACCTGTATATACTATGTAAACTGCTTTGAATGTAGTTGCAAAAACCACAGAAAGGTGGTATATCAAGTCCCATTTCCCTTTCCCTATTTGAGATTCTGGAATGTTGCTACTATTGGAGATTCTAGATGGAATGTTGCTACTATTGAGATTCTGTTGCTACTATTGGAGATTCTAGATGGAATGTTGCTACTATTGAGATTCTGTTGCACAGGACTTCAGACTCACAGAAACAGAAGCCTGCGTGGCCGCATTGCCGATCTGCAAGGGCAGGCTTCTACATAGAATGTTGCCAGTGGAGGAGTAGCCTAGTGGTTAGTGCAGTGGACTTTGATCCTGGGGAACTGGGTGTAATTCCCACTGCAGCTCCTTGTAGCTCTGGGCAAGTCGCTTAACTGTCCATTGTCCCAGGTACAAATAAATACCTGTATATACTATGCAAACCGCTTTGAATGTAGTTTCAAAAAACCACAGGTATATCAAGTCCCATTCCCTTCCATGATAAGAGTGCTTAATTGCTATTGAGATGCAAAATTCATGCATTGTTAGATCAGCTTATCATTACTTCCAGTCAGTTTGCATACAGGGTAATTGACAGTAAATCAAAACAGTTTCTCCTGAACTTTTCAATTGTTTGTCAGACACAGAAAATCCAGTTAACACTACCATCCTTCAAAAAAAAAAAAAAATGAGGACAGTCTTTGCACACAGCACCATCTGCTACTGGAACCACTGGAACCAGCATGGGGACTTTTCCTCATTCATCTAGTGCTGTCTGTGCTTAGTATCATGTTCTGTGTAGCTTTATGTCTGGCCTCCTTTCTCCAGAATCAACAGATGTAAGTTGGGGTTCACAATACTGCTGGCTGGCTGCCTATTCCAAATGTCATTTTGAAAAGGTGATTCTGCATTACTAGTAATTGGCCTTAAAAAAAAAAAAAGCATTATTCTTTCTAAATTGAGTACCTGGTGTGGCAAAAATATACTTTAATAGAAAAAGGCATCATTATGGATGGCAAACACAGGAAGAGAGAAAGAGCAGCATATAGTGTGAAGTGTTATGTATTTTTTCCACTAGTTTGTGTCGTAAACTAGGGCATAGTGACTTCTCTGGAAGCTATTTTTACGAGGCACTTTCTTCCAGCTCTCCCTCGTGGGTTGAACTTTTTATTGCGTTTTTTAAAGTCGCATGCGTCCATATTTCAGGTGCTGGTTTAAACTTCATTGGGCTTCACATTTTGCCATACAGTGACATAGTTTTGTTTGTCTGTTTTAAAGATTGTTAGAATTAAGTTTCAGCAGACCTTAAGTTCTGGTAGTGGTACCGACGGGCTCGGGTTTCCTGAGCTTTTGCTGCATGCTGCTGATTTAGGAGTTTTTCCAGTCACCTCGCTGTGGTCGGGAGGAAATGTATTTTATTTCAAGAGTGATGTCTATTGGGTTTGTGGAAGGACGTGGATCGTGTCAGTACGCCATTAGACTGTGGTTAGACCAGGGGTAGCCAACTCCAGTCCTCGAGCGCCGCAGGCAGGTCAGGCTTTCAGGATATCCACAATGAATATGCAGGAGATAGATTTGCAAGCACTGCCTCCTTGGTATTAAAATCTATCTCCTGCATATTCATTGTGGATATCCTGAAAGCCTGACCTGCCTGCGGCCAGGGCCGGTCCAACCCAGTAAGCGGGGTAAGCACCGCAGGAGGGCGCCTGCCTTCAAGGGCGCCGGCTCCCGTGGCCCGCCCAGCTGTTCGACAGCCTTCCCGCTTCCACTTCCCGCCGTAATGCACGCGGCGGCGCGCACGCTTTACACCTCTGCGGCGCTGCTAGTCTCCTTCCAGCCTGGCCAGCGGCTCCTCTGCACTCGATGTCACGAGACGATGCCTCCCTCCCCTGCGGCACCCTGCGTGTGCGCCAGTGCGCCTTGCGGTTGCGGCAAGTGAGTACCCTAACTGCCTAAGCGTCTCATGTCTCGTGTCCTCCGGCCGGCTCGCTCCTCCGTCCCAGGCGCTGAGGCTCCCAGCTGACTGCCTAACTCACTGCCCTGGCCTCAATACCTCCTTTCTTCTGCTGGTCACACCTCTCTCTATACAGCCCAACAACCTTCTGGCTACGGCCACCGCCTTGTCACACTGTTTCGTCGCCTTCAGATCCTCAGATACTATCACCCCAAGATTCCCCCTCCTTGTCTGTGTATATTACTACTACTACTATTTAGCATTTCTATAGCGCTACAAGGCGTACGCAGCGCTATATCAGACTCTCACTGCCTAACACATATGTCTCCCCTGGATTTCCACTCCCTAAGTGCATCACTTTGCACTTCTTTGCATTGAATTTTAATTGCCAGACCATTTTTCAAGCTTCTGCAGATCCTTTTTCATGTTTTCCACTTCCTCTGGGGTGTCTACTCTGTTACAAATCTTGGTATCATCCGCAAAAAGGCAAACTTTACCTTCTAACCCTTCAGACATTAGTTAAGAAATAAAATTATATATATATATATATATATTATATATATATATATATATATATATATATATATATATATATATATATATATATATATATATATATATATATATATATGCCACAGATGTATGTGTTCTCGTATACCCAGAAGATATGAAAGTCAAGTGCATTGATGGGGGTTTTTTTCCTCACCTTTTTATTTATTTATTTATTATTCATTTGCTGCATTTGTACCCCACATTTTCCCACCTATTTGCAGGTTCATTGTGGCTTACGCTATGTTGCAAAAGGTATAATCATAAACAGAGTAAGAGCTATTACTACTATAAAGCGTACGCAGCGCTGCACAAACATAGAAGAAAGACAGTCCCTGCTCAAAGAGCTTACAATCTAATAGACAAAAAAAAGTAAGCAAATCAATTAATGTGTAGAGGAAAGAGGAGAGGAGGGTAGGTGGAGGTGAGTGATTACAAGTGGTTACAAGTGAAAAGCAATGTTAAAGAGGTGGGCTTTCAATCTAGATTTAAAGATGGTCAAGGATGGGGCAAGAGTACTTTATTAGCCAAAGACCCGACACGGGCCGTGTTTCGGCGCCCAAAAGGCGCCTGCCTCAGGGGTCAAATTTGGGCAAACGAGACGAATCTGAGTAATCCAGTAAAACTCACAGCAGGTACGAATGAATGGAGGGGAAGAAGAGGGAAGGTGCTGACTCAGCACCTCACAGCAGGTACGAATGAATGGAGGAGAAGAAGAGGGAAGGTGCTGACTCAGCACCTCACAGCAGGTACGAAGAGGGAAGGTGCTGACTCAGCACCTTCCCTCTTCTTCCCCTCCATTCATTCGTACCTGCTGTGAGTTTTACTGGATTACTCAGATTCGTCTCGTTTGCCCACTCAGTTTTTCAGGCATTTACAACCTCAATTCTGAACGATCGCCATATTTACAAATTTGACCCCTGAGGCAGGCGCCTTTTGGGCGCCGAAACACGGCCCGTGTCGGGTCTTTGGTTAATAAAGTACTCCTGTTGTCCCATTCTTGAAGGCCCAGTGTTGCTTTTTTCTTTTCGCAAGACGTAGGGGCTCAGGAAGTCTATTCCAGGCATAGGGTGCAGCGAGACAGAAGGAGCGAAGTCTAGAGTTGGCACTAGTGGAGAAGGGAACAGATGAGAAGGATTTATCCATGGAACGGAGTGCACGGGAAGGGGTGTAGGGAAGGACGAGTGTACAGAAGGACGAGTGTGGAGAGATACTGGGGAGCAGCAGAGTGAGTACATTTATAGGTTAGTAAAAGAAGTTTGAACAGGATGCGAAAACGGATAGGGAGCCAGTGAAGCAACCTGAGGAGAGGGGTAGTATGAGTAAAACGAGACGGGCAGCAGAGTTTTAAACAGACTGGAGAGGGGAGAAGTAACTAAGTGGGAGGCCAGCAAGAAGCAGATTGCAAAAGTCTATGGTATGGTCTAATTTAACATATTACTGTGTAAGAAATTAGGTAGATAGGTCAGTAGAATTTTGTTAAGGTATTCTGATTCATTGCTTGTAGCTCTGTAGGCCAATTTATAATGGGGTGAAATTTGAATTGTTGTATTCTGTGTTTGCCCTTAGATAAAATTGAAAATGGGGAGGCCTACCAGCGGAGGAAGGGGACACCAGCAAACGTTCATGAGGAGATAGTCTCCCCTTCTAGGTCCACAGAAAATATCCAAAAGCAGGATCGCAGTTGGCGGAGAATTATGCTTCTCATCTTGGCTATAACTATCCACAACATTCCAGGTAAGATTTCGAGACGAATTGACTTCTTGCCAGTCAGGGTGCAGGGTGTGCACCATCTTAAGCTCTCCAGTTTCTCTCCTGACTTAACAGCAGTGAGGGCCCAATCAAGACTGGGGTTACACAGGTGGGGTTGGTGGGAACCCATCATTGAAGAGAAGCTGAATATTGAGATACATCAAATGAAGTTCAGCTGATGGTTTTGAGCTCAATAATGTCAGTCCATTGGTAGAAATACCCAAACTTCACCTTCAGAATCATTTCTGTTGGCACCAGAGAATCTAGACTCCTACTGGAAAATGGAATTGTGCCTCAGACGTCATCCCTTCACTGGTGTAATGCTAGATGTTTTGATATTCTGTAGCAGCTGCTAAAAAAAATAGTTTCTCATCACTGTCCAGCTACCTGCAAGACCAACCAGTTAAGACAATCCCCAAATCCATGCTGCTAATTAAGAACGGAGACCGTGGCCTCTGCTTTCTCTTTCCTTTCTGGTTGCAATGCTGCATGATCAGCTCTCCTAAAAGTAACCTGATAATGGTGCTCTTAAGTCTTTTATTTTTATTATTTATCAAATTTATATCCCTCCTACCCAACATATCTAAGCGGGAACTGCAGTTGAATAATTGCTGTGTAAACTCCCTTTCACGTCCTCAACCCAGCCCTCGGGACACACCTAGCCAGTCAGGTTTTCAGGATATCCACAACGGTTATGCATCAGATAAGTCTGTGTGCACTGGTTTCACTGTGTGCAAATCTGTCTCCTGCATAGTCGTCGTGGGTATCCTGAAAGTCTGACTGGCTGGGTTGAGAACCCCCTGTCCTGTACTATGATTGCACACAATTTATATCAAACAAAATAAAACATGGAAAAGAAAATAAGATGATACCTTTTTTATTGGACATAACTTAATATATTTCTTGATTAGCTGTCGAAGGTTGCCCTTCTTCCTCAGATCGGAAATAAGCAAATGTGCTAGCTGACAGTGTATATAAGTGAAAACATTCAAGCATTACTATGACAGTAAAAGAGATACTATTGGAGATTCTACATGGAATGTTGCTACTATTGGAGATTCTACATGGAATGTTGCTATTCCACTAGCAACATTCCATGTAGAAGGCTGCGCAGGCTTCTGCTTCTGTGAGTCTGACGTCCTGCACGTACGTCAGACTCACAGAAGCAGAAGCCTGCGCGGCCACATTGGTGATCTACAAGGGCCGACTTCTACATGGAATGTTGCTAGTGGAATAGCAACATTCCATGTAGAATCTATAGAAATCAAACAAAATAAAACATGGAAAAGAAAATAAGATGATACCTTTTTTTATTGGACTTAACTTAATACATTTCTTGATTAGCTTTCGAAGGTTGCCCTTCTTCCTCAGATCGGAAATAAGCAAATGTGCTAGCTGACAGTGTATATAAGTGAAAACATTCAAGCATTACTATGACAGTCTGACAGGGTGGGAGGATGGGGGTGGGTCGGAGGTATGCATGGGGACATCAAAGCATATCATTGATATTCTAACAGGATGGGTGTGGATAGGTGAGGGGTTGGGTGATCAACAGAGACATACATTTTCGGGGCCTCTTCCCCTCCCCCACAGGCAGCCACAGCTGAGTGTGTCCAATAGAGAACAAAAATTTTTTTTGATTTTTTTAAAAACCGGATATTCAACAAATAGCAATGGATAGTAGTATAGTCCAGTTTAAATTTTCTTTATGCCCTCTTAATCTTTAAGAACAGTAAAATCTTTTTTACACAAACACAATTTATAGCGTAGATACTTCAACATCAAAAGTTAATCATATATATTTTTTCTGAACCTCAGTGATGTAAATCGCCATCCTTTAGATAGAGTCGATTTAATAACATCAAATTCTTCACTGGTTCTTTTATTTTCTTTCTAAATTTCTAAATTTCGTATTCAATACATATAAATTTTAGAATTTATCACTTATCTTTTCAATTTTTCAAAGTTTGTCGGACCCAGGGGATCAACTGCCCGACATGCACGTTTCGCCCATAGTGGGCTGTCTCAAGGACATTCCCCTGCAATATAGATAAGAGTTAATTAATAGTCTCCCCAAATATTGGTAGTAAGCCTACATTCAGAGAGTACCCAGAAAACTAAAGATAAACTCACCCCGTGTTTCTTTTAGCGTCAGCTCAGCAAAAGTTATTAGCCAAGATGGCGCCAGCTTTATTTAGAGCTAATTAAATAGACGCTACGTTATGACGTTTGAAAGTTTTAAAGTTTGTAAGCCCCGCCCCCCAAGGCATTCCACCGGTAGCAAAAAAAACAGTAATGCTACCGGTGGAAGACGGGTGTAATTCAAATAAGAGATGTCCATTCGATTTCAGCGTTTAGTCCCTTAGGAAAAACAGTTTGAAGCGTAAAGATGTTAAATTGCTCTCTATAATTCAACAGTTTCTTAATTGACCCACCCTCCTCCCGATCATCTAAACATTCAACAATCCTCCATCTTATATCCTCCCATGTATGATGTTTCTGAAGCCAATGATCTACCAGAGGAGCTTGCAGATTTTGTGTTTGAATTTTTGACTTATGTTCATTCAGGCGTGTTTTAATAGATCTAGAGGTCCTACCAATATAGACTAAGTCGCAAGGGCATATAATGGCATATATCACATTCTTGCTTTCACAGTTAGTTTTTAAAATACTTTTCATAGTCCTATCTCTATCTGGTACTGACCAGCTTTCCCCAGTTATCGCAGACGGGCACCACTGACAGTGTCCGCAAGCAGTTTGACTACCCTGCATGTTAGCTATAGGACGTTTCGTGAAGAATTTATTTTTACTAAGGCGTTCTCCCAATGTTTTACCCCTAGTAAAAGAGATAAGAGGCATATCTTCAAAGCATATTATGAGACTGTACTCATGCTTTGAAGATATGCCTCTTATCTCTTTTACTAGGGGTAAAACATTGGGAGAACGCCTTAGTAAAAATAAATTCTTCACGAAACGTCCTATAGCTAACATGCAGGGTAGTCAAACTGCTTGCGGACACTGTCAGTGGTGCCCGTCTGCGATAACTGGGGAAAGCTGGTCAGTACCAGATAGAGATAGGACTATGAAAAGTATTTTAAAAACTAACTGTGAAAGCAAGAATGTGATATATGCCATTATATGCCCTTGCGACTTAGTCTATATTGGTAGGACCTCTAGATCTATTAAAACACGCCTGAATGAACATAAGTCAAAAATTCAAACACAAAATCTGCAAGCTCCTCTGGTAGATCATTGGCTTCAGAAACATCATACATGGGAGGATATAAGATGGAGGATTGTTGAATGTTTAGATGATCGGGAGGAGGGTGGGTCAATTAAGAAACTGTTGAATTATAGAGAGCAATTTAACATCTTTACGCTTCAAACTGTTTTTCCTAAGGGACTAAACGCTGAAATCGAATGGACATCTCTTATTTGAATTACACCCGTCTTCCACCGGTAGCATTACTGTTTTTTTTGCTACCGGTGGAACGCCTTGGGGGGCGGGGCTTACAAACTTTAAAACTTTCAAACGTCATAACGTAGTGTCTATTTAATTAGCTCTAAATAAAGCTGGCGCCATCTTGGCTAGAAACAATAGAGAACAAGACATCTGTACAACGAATTGGGTAGAAACAATCCTGGCTTATAACGTGGGGTGAGCTAAGTAACTCTGACTCCTGTTCATGCCAGGATGATGATCCAGCATTTGCAGATTTCCATTTTATCAGAAAATAATAATAAAAGAAATGTGCTTAAATCAGCCTCGTATTACATCAAAAACGAGTGGCCTTCATTTGTCCTTGTTGCTTTGTATAATTTCTGGGGGGGGGGGGGGGGGGGGAGGGGTTGTGCGTCTCTTTGCTGATGTCAAACTTAAATGTAATTTTGGAAAGTACCTTCAGCATATAAACTAGCGGGTCGATATTCAAAGTGAATTTAACCGGCCTCCTGGACAGTTAAATCGTGTTTTCCAGGCTTAACTGCTCCTTTCCTTTGACACTTAACCAGTTAGTGCCTTTCTCAAAACCGGCTATTTTGGGGGGCGGAGCTAGCACTTGTCCAGTTAAGTGCTGATACTCAGCACTTCACCAGCCAAGGTCAGCGGCATACCAAGGGGGGCGGTCCGCCCTGGGTGCACGCCGCTGGGCGGGTGCCGCGCGTCTGTCGGCAACACTCATTCCCTGCTCCCTCTGCCCCGTAACAGGTTACTGCCTGTTTCAGGGCAGAGGGAGCAGGGAACGAGCGAAGCCGACAGGCGCAGGGCACCCCCCCCCCAACAGCTAAAATGCACCCGGGGGGTGTCCTTTCGCCGGGGGGAGGTGTCCGTCCTTTCGCCAGGGAGAGGTGTCCTTTCGCCGGGGGTGGGGGGGCGCATCGGCAATCTGCCCCGGGTGTCAGCCACCCTAGGAACGCCACTGGCCAAGGTAACTGCATAAATAGGACTGAGTTTTATGCGATTTGTGCGACAACTCTGGAACCCTGGAAGAGAGGCGGTAGGGGATACGACAGAGACGTTTAAGTACGTCAGTGGCATTAATATACAGGAGGTGAGCCTTTTTCAAATGGAAGGAAAACTCTGGAATGAGAGGACATAGGATGAAGTTAAGAGGAAATAGGCTTAGGAGGAATCTAAGAAATAACTCTTTCACGGAAAAGGTGGTGGACATGCGGAATGGCCTCCTGGTGGAGAAACATCATCCAGCAAGCGGAGAACTCAAACGCCCCACGGTAAAGACAACAGTACACAAAAAGTGGGAGAGCGACCAAAGGATACCAGAAACTGGAAGTTGTTCTTCAAAACGAAGATTTATTGGTGGTTTGAAGACTCGACACAACGTCGTGTTTCGGCCGTCAGGCCTGCATCAGGAGTCTTTTCATGTACCTGTATTATAAGCAGCGCATGTAGCGGTTTGACGAGACCACGCGATCTTTTTAAGCAGTCTTTCTCAAGACTACCACGTTATAGTTTGAAGAATCATCCTCATCACCAGCGAGTCACTATCTGTGCAAGAGACTGCTGTGACATTTTCAAGGCGTTTTAAAAAATCTCTCTTCTGCAGCACCTTGCACAGCAGACTCCTGATGCGGGCCTGACGGCCGAAACACGACGTTGTGTTGAGTCTTCAAACCACCAATAAATCTTTGTTTTGAAGAACATCTTCCAGTTTCTGGTATCCTTGGTCGCTCTCCCACTTTTTGTGAACTGGAGAAACATCATCGCCATAAAGGGAAAAGGAATGGGACTTTTGTGGTTTTTGCAACAAGATACTTCTTTGTACCTGGGGCAATGGAGGGTTAAGTGAATGCGCCTGGGGAACTGGGTTTGATTCCCACTGCACCAAGTCCACTTCACTAACTAGCAGGTTACTCCTCCGTTCCAAAAAGATTTGGACAAGTTCATGGAGGAAAAGTCCAGTCTGCCATGTATGAATAGCAGCTTTCTGAAATTGCGTTTTAGACCTGTAAGTGCCACTATTAACCTGTATGGATGCTTTTAAAATCACCAGCTTTCGGTGCTACATAACAAGAACTTTGCGTTTCTTCCTTCTGTTTCTGCCCAGTGGTTCTGCTGCCTCCCTTTCTTCTGCATTTGGCTTCATTTATTTATTTTTACCATCTCTATAAATGCACAGCATATACCCTGAGCTTCAGTCATGTAGGACGGACGAGAGGGGAAAGGGTATTTATTTTCAGTTCTGTTAAGAAAAGACCTGCTGGTTTCTGAGTTAGAGAAAATTTCACCACCTCTGGGAAAACTGCAGCGAAACTCCAGGGAACCGTACAGCGAAAAGCAGTGTGGGTGGTTATTCACCCTATAGCCTGGCCTGGCCTGGCTTTGCTTCTCTGTACACCCAGAGGTTCTGGAAAACATAGCTTTAGATTCTTCATACAGCAACCACAGTAGAGGGAGGTGGGGTTTGGATTGTATATTGGAATGAATAGTCTTACCTACCCAAAGTGGATTAATCTCAACGTGCGTAGACCAGATGGGCTGTTTTGTTCTTTATTTGATGTCATTTTACTATATCGCTATGTGACTCTGTGGTTATTTGCCTCACGGTGAGGAAAAGAGTTACATTTCCAGACTGGGAAAGGCGGTTACTCCCAGTGGTGCGGTTTGTGCTGTGTGTTAATTTTCATGCCCTACAGTTACTCTTCCAGAACGTGCCCAAATAGATTACCTCTACAACAGAATCCAGCTGCCACCGTGTAAATAATGCAAAGGAGAACGGCCTTCTAGCACACAGAGGCCCGGCCGATACACACTGGAATGGAGACAGAGACGTAGAAAGGGCAGAGGTGCTCCAAAGAACATTAGGACGAGGACTGCATCTTCTTTCAGAGTCCTGCGATCACCAGGAAGCATGTAATTAATAGACTTAATTGCATTTATTACATATTCTGTGCCTCTTGGGTGTAGTCGAGCAGAATTTTGCTTGTCTGCTGATTATCATCCTATTGATTGAAGAAAATATTCATTGCATTAATTCTACATAAGTGCATAAGTATTGCCACACTGGGACAGACCAAAGGGTCTTCAAGCCCAGCATCCTGTTTCCAACAGTGGCCAATCCAGGTCACTAATGCCTGGCAAGTTCCCGAAAACGTTCAACATTTTATGCTGCTTAACCCAGAAATAAGCAGTGGATTTTCCCAAGTCTTAATAATGGTCTATGGACTTTTCCTTTAGGAAGCCATCCAGGCCTTTTTAACCCCCCCCCCCCCTAATTCTCTAGCAGCTAATTCCAGAGTTTAATTACCCGTTGAGTAAAGAAAAAGTTTCTCTGATTCGTTTTAAATTTACTACTTTGTAGCTTCATCGCATGCCCCCTAGTCCTAGTATTTTTGGAAAGCGTAAACAGACAATCTACCTGTTCAACTCCACTCATTATTTTATAGACCTCTATCATATCTCCCCTCAGCCGCCTTTTTGTCCAAGCTGAAGAGCTCTAGCCGCTTTAGCCTTTCCTCATAAGGAAGTCGTCCCATCCCCTTTATCATTTTTGTCGCCCTTCTCTGAACCTTATAATTCTTATGTATAAACTTTTAATAACTGAACCAACACCCAACTCTGAACTTAAACCATACTGATGAACATTTTGAAGAATGCCTAATATTAATGTAGTCAAATAAGAAATGTCCTCTTAATTTTTTCTTGTCATATTATAGTCAATTATTTTCTTTTGCCATAACAGATGGAAGAAGACGGTTTTGCCGAACTAAATCATTCCTCTGTATAGGTCCCTGGTTGACTACATCTTGAATACTGTGTACAGTTCCTGCCACCTCTTCTCAAGGAGGTTCTAGTGGACTTAGAAAAGGATCAGACAAAAGTGACAAAAATCGTAAAGGGGTTGGAGCCACCTCCCTTATCAAGAGAGGCTAACTTGGAGAAAAGATAAGTACACAAGTACTGCCACACTGGGACAGACCAAAGGTCCATCAAGCCCAGCATCCTGTTTCCAACAGTGGCCAATCCAGGTCACAATATACCTGGCAAGATCCCAAAAAAGTACAAAACATATTATACTGCTTATCCCAGAAATAGTGGATTTTCCCAAGCCCAGGTCTATGGACTTTTAGGAAGCCGTGCAGACCTTTTTAAACCCTGCTAAGCTAACTGCCTTTACCACATTCTCTGGCAATGAATTCCAGAGTTTGATTATATGTTGAGTGAAGAAAACTTTCCCCGATTCGTATTAAATGTACTATTTTGTAGCTTGATCTCATGCCCCCTAGTCATGATATTTTTTGAAAGAGTAAACAAACGATTCACGTCCACCCGTTCCACTCCTCTCATTATGTTATAGACCTCTATCATATCTCCCCTCATCCGCCTTTTCTCTAAGCTGAAGAGCCCTAACCGCTTTAGCCTTTCCTCATAGGGAAGTCGTCCCATCCCCGTTATCATTTTCGTCGCCCTTCTCTGCACCTTTTCTAATTCCACTATATCTTTTTTGAGATGCGGCGACCAGAAATTCTAAAACCCATTTTACCTAGTATCACAGTGCTCGTTGGCGAATGAGACAGTGTGATTCAGCCAATCTGCAACTTGCCTACGTCAGCCTGGTGGTCACCACCTTTCGTTGCCCTTTGCCACTTAACAAGCCTGACCACCTGCATCTCATCCATTTTGCTGTTAAGTATCTTCTTTTTATATTTTGTGTATAATATTTTTAATAGAGCAGCAACATTAGCATGTTGTCCAATTATTTAGTGAACCGCAAATAACTCGAAGAGGCAGGAAAGTTAATCACTAGGGCAAGCCATACAAACGCTTCACTTGAATTAGTGTTCAATATCTACTATAATAAAACTCACCCTCAACGTTCTAAAGACACTGACGTCAGTGAAGCCAAGCCACTGACGTCACTTCCTTCATGAAGGGTTCGTGGTGGTGAAGCCACCGAAATCACCAAGACTCTGGGCCCCGCCCTCGCGTCAAACGCGATAACGTCGAGGGCGGAGCAATGGCGTCAGTGGCTTCAGAATGAAGAAGGTGATGAAGGTGCGTTGACGAGGTGCGGAGCAATGGCGTCAGTGGCTTCACAACGACGAAGGGGTGGGGGGGGGGTTTGGGGAGGAAAACCTTGCTAGCGCCCATTCCATTTGCTCCAGAAACGGGCCTTCTTTCCTAGTAGTCTCATAAGGGCGAAAGCAGAAGGAAAAGCCTCAAATGCAGGTCTTCATCCTTTTTCCGCACGGACCACGCGGTAGCCTGGAAGTAACTCCAAATCGACGCGTGTTTGGCGTGCGTAGGCGCCTACATGGCTTAATAAAAGGGCTCCTCAAGGAGGGGTGTAGTATTTTGCAACTTATTGTGTAGTGTTTTTTGGGGTGTGTTTGAGCTTTTACTGGAGTTACTCATTTCTGCATCATCCTAGTTCCCATGAATCATGTGACCCCCTACTTTTAGCTATGAGAGAAATGTATTTTTTAATAGCCCCTTTCTAATTGTTCAAATGATATCCAGTAATTGACTTGCATATTACTAGAGGTGCGCCTGGTACTTCTGGCTGTCGTTCGTCCTGCGTTAGGCTTTGCCCACCGCGGCCTGTGTTTTGCTGCTCTCTTCCGTCACCTCCGATTGCAGATGAGTTCTTTGCATCTGCTAACAGTGAGACAGCCAAGTTACTAATGTTTTTTTCATGAATTTCAAAATTATAGAAAAATGTGTCTACAGGGGAGCTGGATGGTTGGAAATGGATGTTTTTTAGTACATGCTAATTATATCAGGTTATTGTGCTGTAGTTCTGGCATTAA
The DNA here is from genome assembly GCF_901765095.1 of Microcaecilia unicolor. Taxonomy (NCBI): domain Eukaryota; kingdom Metazoa; phylum Chordata; class Amphibia; order Gymnophiona; family Siphonopidae; genus Microcaecilia; species Microcaecilia unicolor. Next base: position 336,670,437 of record NC_044036.1, on the reverse strand, counting down.
AATGAGATGGTCTGCAATGATTCCCACTGGTTCATTAAAGGTAGATTTGCCTCGATTTGTTTTCTTTATCTTTCTTTGTCTCCGTGAAGATGAAATATCCTTGTCTCGACCCTTTTTACGATCACATAATAAGAAATTGTGGCGCACATTTCATCATCTGGAGCAATTACAGGACGCAGCCGCTGTGTCTGAGCACGACTAGTGATTCTTCTCCATTGACTGTCGCTGAAATATTTATACTGTGTTATTTTCTTTGTAGCAAATCCTTTTTTTTTTCTTTTTTTTTTTTCAGTGCATGATCTCTGCAAATCTGAAATGAGTCTGTAGTCCTATATTTCCTCATACCTAATGTTGTAATCATAATCCCAGTCTGGCTGATCCTATATAATAAAACTCACCCTCAACGTTCTGAAGACACTGACGTCACTGTCAGTTCCTCCGGGCACTTCCTTCCGGTTCGAAGGGTTCTCGTGGTGGTGAAGCCACCGAAATCACTGTGTTGGGGCCCCGCCCTCGCGTCAAACGTGATGACGTCGAGGGCGGAGCAGTGGCGTCAGTGGCTTCACAACCGACGACTCAGCACATTGAAGGTGGCGTTGGCGTGCGTTGACGAGGTCCGCAACAATGGCGGTCAGTGCCTTCACAACGCCGAAGGGGTGAGTGGGGGGGGGGGGTTCGGGAGGAAAACCTTGCTAGCGCCCATTTCATTTGCGCCTGAAACGGGCATGTTTTACTAGTATTTAAATGGATTTAACCAGCCAGAAATAGCCACCGACCAGTTAAATGGATTGTTTGTGGCAATCCAGTCATTTCCGTTCCGTGGCTTATATATTGCTTAAATCAGCCAAGGAATCAAAGTGGTTTACAAAAGGATATACTGTTAATTAAAAAAAACCCAACCCATTTTTAATACCTATCAAACCATTAGAGCTGCAAAGCCTTCCTAAACTTTAAATACTTTGGAATTGTTCAAATAAAGACGAGAAGAAGAATCCAAATCTTGCAAGATTGATAAGCAAAATAACTATCGTGTCTACTTTTACATCGCACATTTTTGACAGAAGGAATACCTATTCTTCAAAAGGAAGCAGAACGAACTGTCAGTCTACTAGAAGGGGAAGTTATTTTTCAACAATTTTTATTGATGACTTGAATAATACGACCGTCCAAACGTTGGTTAAAAACAAATTCCAATATTGAGACATTGGCTAACATGTACAACACGGATAGTCATCAAATAGTAACGTGGAGGGGCATAATCGAACGTCGCCGGCGATCTATTTTGGCGGCGGCGTAACAGCTGGCCGGAACCGTATTATCGAAAAAGATGGCCGGCCATCTTTTTTTCCGCTAATACGGTTTAGCACGGCCAAATGCCAGAGTTCGCCGGGTTTGAGATCGCCGGTTTTGTTTTTCAGGGATAATGGAAAAAAAATGCCGGCCATCTCAAACCCGGCAAAATTCAAGGCATTTGGTCATGGGAGGAGCCAGCATTTGTAGTGTACTGGTCCCCCTGACATGCCAGGACACCAACCGGGAACCCCAGGGGGCACTTCTAAAAATGTTTTAAAAATACAAAAAAAGCTCCCAGATTCTGAATTTTTTTTGAACAGTTTGAATCGCCATGCAGTGTTTTTACAAGGTGGTTCTTTAACACCAGAGTTTAATTTTGTCTAGATTGATTTTTGTAATAGTCTTTACCTAGGTTTATCTCAACCTTGCTGTAAAGCATTACGGGTTGTCCAAAGAAAACAGCGGAGGTTGTCCAGGAAAGAAGGAAACAACCAAGAGTTCAGACACAGACTTTTGTTGACGAGCGATCCTAGAAATGTCTTGTGTGTGAACTCTTGGTCATGTCCTTCTTTCCTGAAACACTTCTGCTGTTTTGTTTTGGGTTTTTTTTTTACTTGCTGTTTGAGTGGAGGGTTTCTCCTTTTCCTAAGCATTACAGGTTGTACAGCACGCTGCTGTACGGCTGATTGTGAGTTTACGACACACTGAGCCTGTTAATATCTTCTTTGAAGTTTTTTAATTGGCTACCTGTGAACTTCAGAATAACATTTACAGTACTGATGGTTATTTTAAGACTTAGACCAGGGGTGTTCCTGAATATTTGAAGAATACTCTGAAGCACTATGTACCAGCTCGCTCCTTGGTGCAACCTTTATTTTGATATCTTGATGATACTTGTAATGGTGTTTTCTCCGTGAACATTATTAATTTTTTTTTTTTTTTTGGGGGGGGGGGGGGGGTGCCGGGTTCTTGAAGCCTGGATTGGCTGCTGTCGGAGACAGGATGCTGGGCTTGATGGACCCTTGGTCTTTTCCCAGTATGGCGGTGCTTATGTACTATGGCTGTTCCAGGTCTATGGAACAAACTTCCTGGAAGTATTCCGATGTTAACATCTGTTACAAAATTTAAGAGAAAGTTGAAAACCCTTTTGTTTATTCAAGCCTTTATGGAATAAGAAGTCTTAGGGCTGGTTCTACGATGCTGCGATATTAAATTCTTCAAAAAGGGTTTATTTTGATTTCTGTTTTTAGCTTTAGATTTTATATATGATTTGTAATTTGTTTGTTGTTTGCCATGTTTTATGTATTTTAATGTGTGTGTTTTTTTGTTACTCGCCTAGTTAATAGCGGGTTCTAAATGATATGAAAACGTATGACCACATAAACTTCCGGAAATCACTAAAAACTTACTTGTTCAAAAAGGCTTACCCCACCAATCCACCTTAAATGCCTGAACTCTGCAACACTAGAAAATCAAAGCACGTAACAGACATAATATAACTCTTTCACTTTACGATTCCATAATGTGTCTGTTCCACATGAACCTTACCCTATCTCAACATCATATTGTATTTGTTCATACATAGTAACATAGTAGATGACGGCAGAAAAAGACCTGAATGGTCCATCCAGTCTGCCCAACAAGATAAACTCATATGTGTATACCTTACCTTGATTTGTACCTGCCTTTTTCAGGGCACAGACCGTACAAGTCTGCCCAGCAGTATTTCCCACCTCCCAACCACCAGTCCCGCCTCCCATCTCCGGCTCTGGCACAGACCGTATAAGTCTGCCCTCCACTATCCTCGCCTCCCAACTACCAACCTCTCTTCCCCCACCTGCTCCGCCACCCAGTTTCGGCTAAGCTTCTCAGGATTCCTTTATGCACATCCTGTGCAGTAGGAATGGAGTTGGTGATCGCCTCTCCGGTACTATGTAAGCCACATGGAGCCTGCAAATAGGTGGGAAAATGTGGGATACAAATGTAACAAATGGCCTAGTGGTTAGGGTGGTGGACTTTGGTCCTGGGGAACTGAGGAACTGAGTTCAATTCCCACTTCAGGCACAGGCAGCTCCTTGTGACTCTGGGCAAGTCACTTAACCCTCCATTGCCCCATGTAAGCCGCATTGAGCCTGCCATGAGTGGGAAAGCGCAGGGTACAAATGTAACAAAAATAAAATAGATACTATTGGAGATTCTACATGGAATGTTGCTACTATTGGTGATTCTAGATGGAATGTTGCTACTATTGGAGATTCTACATGGAATGTTGCTATTCCACTAGCAACATTCCATGTAGAAGGCTGCGCAGGCTTCTGTTTCTGTGAGTCTGACGTCCTGCACGTACGTGCAGGACGTCAGACTCACAGAAGCAGAAGCCTGCGCGGCCACATTGGTGATCTGCAAGGGCCGACTTCTACATGGAATGTTGCTAGTGGAATAGCAACATTCCATGTAGAATCTCAAATAGTAGCAACAGTGGAGGAGTGGCCTAGTGGTTAGGGTGGTGGACTTTGGTCCTGGGGATCTGAGGAACTGAGTTTGATTCCCACTTCAGGCACAGGCAGCTCCTTGTGACTCTGGGCAAGTCACTTAACCCTCCATTGTCCCATGTAAGCCGCATTGAGCCTGCCATGAGTGGGAAAGCGCAGGGTACAAATGTAACAAAAATAAATATATATATTTTTATTCCCACCATGTAGATTACTTCATTGGCTGCCTGTTCATGCCAGAGTTGATTTTAAATGAATTTGCTTTGTTTTAAAGATTTTATATGGTCCTGCACCTATTCTTTCTAATTTGATCACCTTTCCTTCTACAAGTCATATATTTTAGATCCGCAGACCCTTTCGTGCCGAATTATCTTTCCTTTAAATGTTTACATATGAAAAGGATTCTGGAAGGTCCCTTTCTATTTCAGACTGTTCCGGTCTGGAATGGCCTTGCATTGCTCATTTCAGTGTCTCCTTTTTTTCATTTGTTAATCGCTTTGAATCTAACCAGGGATTAAGCGGATTATAAACGTTCAGATTAGATTGAAATTATAAAGTTAGTTTTGTTTCCCTGTACTGCCAATAGAAAATATAGTGCAGTTTTTGATCTACAGACTGCAATTTCTTGAGCGGGAAGATTTCTCGTTTTCCTGAGCTATCTAAATGGGGACAATGTCAGTTTAGATATCCTTTCAAATGCGTTGTTATTTCTTTAGAGAATAATTCCAGCGTGTTCTGTGATCTGTCATAGTTGCAGGTTCTGTTTTCTTGATATAAAGGGATTGTGAATGCAGGAGCATCATCACCATAAGTAGTCACTATGAGCTGGGATTGTTTGATAAGGTTTAATCGTACTTTTCCTACACGATTGCTTGTAATTGTGCACTTGGCCCTTCTCCTATTGTGGGCTCATATAATGGATTTCTGTTTTACTTTATTTATAGGCTCCTTTGTTGTACATTTGTAGAAGTACATTATTTCCTGTTTCAAAAATGAAATTGCACTAAAAAAAAAATCTTAGCGGTTTCAAAGCTAAAAGTGCAGGGAGACGAGGGAAATGAATACATGAACGGACACCAGGGGAAGAATAGAAAAAGAGGTTGTAATAGTCTGATTGGAGGTATTAAGGTGCACTACAGAGCGGAATGAGGGAAGAGGGTAAGATGTTTGTTTATTGAACGTTTGATAGACCATCATTACTGACGTTCAAATATTTGAAAGGTATTAATCCGCAAACGAACCTTTTCCGGAGATGGGAAGGTGGTAGAACTAGAGGATGTGATTTGAGGTTGGGGGGGGGGGGGGGCAGACTCAGGAGTAATGTCAGGAAGTATTTTTTTCATGGAGAGGGCGGTGGATATGTGGAATGCCCTCCCGCGGGAGGTGGTGGAGATGAAAACGGTAATGGAATTCAAACATGCATGGGATAAACGCAAAGGAATCCTGTTTGGAAGGAATGGATCCACAGAATCATAGTGGAGATTGGGTGGCGATGCCGGTAATTGGGAAGCAAATCCAGTGCTGGGCAGACTTCTACGGTCTACGCCCTGATCATGACTGAATAGGTAGGGATAGGCTGGAGTGTAAATTTTAAGGGGCTTCAACGTTAGCTTCAGAACTTTTAGTACAAGAACAGTGCTAGACAGACTTCTACGGTCTGTACCCCGAGAAAGGCAGGGACAAATCAAACTCGGGTATAAAGTATCACATACCATGTAAAATGAGTTTATCTTGTTGGGCAGACTGGATGGACCGTTCAGGTCTTTATCTGCCGTCATTTACTGTGTTACTATGTTACTCTTTGGGGTTCTACATGGAATGTTGCTACTAATTGGGATTCCGGAATCTTGTAACTTTTTAGGATTCCAGAATCTTCAGAACTTTTAGTACAAGAGACTTCTACGGTCTGTACCCCGAGAAAGGCAGGGACAAATCAAACTCGGGTATACATATAAAGTATCTCATACCATGTAAAATAAGTTTATCGTGTTGGGCAGGCTGGATGGACTGTGCAGGTCTTTATCTGCCGTCATTTACTATGTTACTATGAGATACCTTGAATTGTATTCAGAGAGTGTTTGACTTTTCGGTGTGTCCGGATGGGACCCAAGACGGCATTAGTGGCCACTGCGTTGGCTAGGAGCCAGCCCCAGGAAGAGACTATTGACTGATTTGTGAAAGAAACAGAGAGAAATAAAGACATTGTACTAGTGCTGGATTAAAGTAACAGGTGTGCACGTTCTGAATCATAGCAATAATGTTTTCCCTTTTGCATGCGACCCTGTGAGTGTGATGGCTGCAAGCCATACCCTCCATCACATGACCACAGGGAGCTGGACAAATGGACCACTGCAAACACAGAGAGTGAGCGTCATGTCCAGCGTGGTTCAGTTAATCCTGTTACTGAATCGCTGGCATTGTAAAACGTTTGTCAGAATATATCCAGTAGTGGTCTTGGTGGAATCCTCTTCGTGATTTGGCCTCTGTCTTTACTGAATGTTGATTTCTTATTTCTGTTTGTTGCTTTTCTGATTGTAGTTACTCTCTACTACCTTCACCAACACAGCTAATGCTCATTACCTGTTTGGAATTCTACTTTAGATTACGTTATGCCTGAAGCTTCGTGCTAGCTATGAAAGTTACTCCTTAGAAACTCATTTAATTCTGTAAATAAAGCATGTAGAGAATCCACCTGTGTGGAAAAGGGAAAGTTGAGTTCTGACCCAGAGAGCTAACTTAGGGTCAGCTTGTGACATCTGCCCTCGCATTTTGTTTCTATATTTTAATGCTTGATGGTTTTGCTGCATGAATCTGGTTCCATGAATGTTTTGCCCTCCCCCACCCCACTTTATACCGTCTCCCAACTTAACCCAGTCAGAGCAGAACCAGCCCTGGCAAAGTCTGTGCCCACCAGGACTCTTAATCACGGGGCCTAAATTGGCCACCCTTGTGCAGTGAGTACTGACTTCCTGCCTTCCTGGTCTGTGAAGGGTGCCCCCACAGCTTCCTCTGTTGGCTTTCACAATCCACTGGAAGGCTCCGAATAGACCTAGACCAGCAGTTTCCAACCTTTTTGGTTGTATGCACCCCTTGTTAAGCTCCAAAGGTTCAGACCCTTCTCAGTTTTCCTCCACCACTCTTCACGCCTGTCCCCCACTAGGTCTCTCCCTTCACCTTCTGGCTCCACTAGTCTCTCTCTCTCTCTCTCTCTGTCTCTCTGCAGTCAGTCTACACCAGCTATTCTCTCTCCTGTGCCCCAAAACAGTCCCCACCAGTCTGTCTTCCTTTTTCCCTCCAGATAGTCCCAAATTAGTCTCTCTTCCTCTCCTCACCTCTTGAGGCTGCACTGCTGTTCCAGACCTTGCAGGCTGATGGTGGTCCTGATTCTCCTGCTGCCTTTAATCAGCCCCCACACCAATTGCCTCTACCGCAGCTGTTGTAAATCTACTTGCAGGGATTCTGGCATTATGAAAAGCTTGTTTTCTCTTCACTGTGTCCTCTGGACTCCCTGTAATGGTCTCACAAAGCCCCAGGGGTCTGTAGACTGCAGGTTGGGTATTGGTGATGTAGATGTACTGGCATTAAAGTGTGTGTTCCTGATTTGTGTCTAACAGGGCTGGAAGATATTTTCTTAGTGTACATATGGGCTTTCCCTGTGCCTGGCATTCTGTCGGAGTATTTTATCAGAGAGAAGCTATTTTGCTTTGCTGTTGGCCGGATCTGTGAATAAATCTAATGAGCAATTTCAGTGCTAAGCTCCTTTCACTTCAGCTCTGTTGTGATAATACGAGGCTAGGATATTCATAATATGTGAACTCCAAGCTGAGATAGAGGAGGGAGTCCCTCTTCGTTTTGCTTTTCATATTCTGTACTCATATGACTTTCATTGCCCAGCCTCAAGTAATTTGCTCTGTTTTTATTATATTCCCCTCTCGCCTTTCTCATTTGTGAACCAAATACTGTCATATTCACCCCTTGAGCAGAAGATGCAGCTGTACCCTAAGGTTTAAACAAACTAAATACTGCTAGTTCCATGCGTGGTTTGCAGATGCCTCTGGGACTCGTATTTCTTGATGAACTATGTTTACAGCTTAGTTTGCTCTTCATTTGCTTCCATAAGTAGATAGCGTTTGCCATACTGGGACAGACCAAAGGTCCATCAAGCCCAGTATCCTGTTTCCAACAGTGGCCAATCCAGGTCACAAGTACCTGGCAGAAACCCAAAGAGTAGCAACATTATATATAGAACCCCAAAGAGTAGCAAGATTCTAGAATTCTAAAGAATAACAAGATTCCATGCAGGATTTCAAAGTGTAGCAACATTCCATGTAGAACCCCAAATAGTAGCAAGATTCCATTCCATTCAGAATCAGAATATCCTTGGGCATGAGCATCTTAACCTCTTGGGCCAACGCCTTCATGATGGAAATGAACAAAGAGAAAACACAATGCCTAATCCTCTCATCTCAACACTCCGCACTCCTCCTAACTAATCTTAACACCTCCGACATCACAATCCCCACATCTGATAACCTGAAAATCCTCGGAGTGACATTACACAAACACCTCTCGCTCAAAAATCACGCAAAATCCACAACAAAAAAAATGTTCAACATGATGTGGATACTGAAACGCGTAAAACCATATCTCCCCCTGAAAACATTCCGGAACCTGGTACAATCCACGGTACTTACCCACGCCGACTACTATAATAGTATCTTCTTAGGCTGCAAGACCCATATCCTGAAAAAATTTCAGACTGCCCAAAATACAGCAGCAAGACTCATTTTTGACAAACCACGATTTGAGTGTGCAACACCTCTTCGACAAAAACTTCACTGGCTCCCTATCCGAGAACGAATCAACTTCAAGGTCCACACATTAATCCACAAGATTATCCACGGTGAATCTCCGGATTATATGCTCAATCTGATTGACCTTCCCACCAGAAACATGTCTGAAACCTCGCGAACTTACCTCAATCTACATTACCCCAATTGCAAAGGACTCAAGTACAAAACCTACTATGGATCCAACTTCTCCTTCTTAGGCAGCCAACTCTGGAATGCCCTCCCCAGACCTATCCGATCAATCAGGAACTATCTACCCTTCTGGAAATCATTAAAAACCCATCTGTTCAAGCAAGCCTACCCAAATGAACCAAACTAATCCTATGAACCCATTTACCCAACACCTATATCTTTTATTATTCTGCTTTACTTAATTTATATTTTCCCTATCAAGTTTCACTATCAATAATCTGTAATCCCTATTACTATGTAAGCTGCATTGAACCTGCTTTGAGCGGGAAAGCGCAGGGTGCAAATGTAATAATAAATAAATAAGTACATGTGTTGCCATACTGGGACAGACCGATGGTCCACCAAACCCAATATCCTGTTCTGTTTACAACAATGGCCAATCCATGTCACATATTCCTGGCAAGATCCCAAAAAAGTACAATAAATTTGATGCTGCTTATCCCAGGAATAAGCAGTGGATTTCCCCAGGTCCATTTTAATAGTGGTCTATGGACTTTTCCTTTAGGAAGCCGTCTAAACCTTTTTTTTTTTAAACACCGCTAAGCTAACTGCCGTTACCACATTCTCTGGCAATGAATTCCAGAGTTTAATTACATGTGAAGAAAGAATTTCTCTGATTCGTTTTAAAGTCTCTACTTTGTAGCTTTATTCCATGTTCCCTAATGCCCTTCATTGGATGCCGAAACAAAACCTGTCAAAGGATGGAATAACTGGGAAATGACACAGCTGAGGATCGGCAGTTTGGAAAAGGTTCTGCATTTGGAATTCTTCAGGATCAGCTGGAGGGAGTACAGGCCCATGCTTGGAGCTGAACTCAGCCTTTTCCCATCTCAGGGGGGTAGAGTTATCCACAGGCTGATGTGGGAACAATATGGTTTTATCGCGGTGAAAGTTGTCTCCGTTTTCTGAAGATAATTTCAGTCTTGGATCTCATCAGTTGGGTGAAACTGACAAAACCCCTTTCTCCCTCCCCCAAACAATATAAGTACAGGGTTGGACTTGTCTCTCACTGTCCTACCGTGTGTCAGCTTATGATAAAGTGTCTCTTTTTCCTGCCAGTGGAAGGACCATCATTTGTAAAAGCACCAATAAAGTGTTGGTTGAAATAACAGGGTAATGAAAAATGGGAGTTAAGTCTTTCATACTAGTCTGCTTTTGTTTGCACGATGACTGCCTTGAATAATTATGAAATGTGCTGGAAAGGGCAGCATCACATCGGGAGACTGGCCCCAGACTCTGTTATCAGTAGTAGCACAATATGGTGTACAGTATTTTGGATTCTGCAAGGTAACATAGTAACATAGTAGATGACGGCAGAAAAAGACCTGCATGGTCCATCCAGTCTGCCCAAGACAAACTCATATGTGTATACCTTACCTTGAATTGAATTTGTACCTGTCCTTTTCAGGGCACAGACCATATAAGTCTGCCCAGCAGTATTTCCCGCCTCCCAACCACCAGTCCCGCCTCCCATCACCGGCTCTGGTACAGACCGTATAAGTCTGCCCTCCCCTATCCTCGCCTCCCAACCACCACCCCCTCTTCCCCCCAACTGCTCCACCACCCAATTTCAGCTAAGCTTCTGAGGATCCATTCCTTCTGCACAGGATTCCTCTATGCATATCCCACGCATGTTTGAACTCCGTTACCGTTTTCATCTCCACCACCTCCCGCGGGAGGGCATTCCAAGCGTTCACCACCCTCTCCGTGAAAAAAATACTTCCTGACATCTTTCCTGAGTCTGCCCCCCTTCAATCTCATTTCATGTCCTCTCGTTCTACCGCCTTCCCATCTCCGGAAAAGATTCGTTTGCGGATTAATACCTTTCAAATATTTGAACGTCTGTATCATATCACCCCTGTTCCTCCTTTCCTCCAGGGTGTACATGTTCAGGTCAGCAAGCCTCTCTTCATACGTCTTGGAACGTATATCCCATACCATCCTCGTAGCTTTTCTTTGCACCGCTTCCATTTTTTTTAACATCCTTCGCAAGATACGGCCTCCAAAACTGAACACAATACTCCAGGTGGGGCCTCACCAATGTCTTATACAGGGGCATTAAAACCTCCTTTCTTCTGCTGGTCACTCCTCTCTCTATACAGCCTAGCAATCTTCTAGCTACGGCCACTTGGGCAGACTTATATACGGTCTGTGCCCTGAAAAAGACAGGTACAAATCAAGGTAAGGTATACACATACGAGTTTATCTTGTTGGGCAGACTGGATGGACCGTGCAGGTGTTTTTCTGCCATCATCTACTATGTTACTCTGGCTTAAGATAACAAATGTACCCTTTTCCTCTCATTTCAGGTTAAAATGATATGAAATGACGCGGGAAATGGTATTGGCTCTTCTCATGTCTGACGTTTCTAGTGAAAACCCTTCCCGAGCCCAGGAATAATTCAGGTTTATAAAAATCCATACACCGTTCTGGAGGATAATTGTTTAGGGTGGTTTACATAACAGAAATAAAATGGAAAGCTTTTTTTTTTTTTAAGTTAGAGAAGAAAATAAAGAAAAACGAGGGGAACTCTATATGTGAATAGACTAGTTAGAGGGAGAGTTAGTGCCAAGGAATCTTAAAAGGCAGTGAATCTCCTTTATGAGCTGAAGTGTGGGAAGCCGAAATTTGTCTTCAGTGTCTCCTTTCTGGTTATAGAAATGGGAACCGATTCTCGGTCATCCAGAGCTGCAACAAAGAAAAATATAACGCTGCCATAGCAACGAGGATACCAATGTTCTTCTGCCTCTTATTTAATTTCACTTAGATACAGGCTGTCTTCTGTTGTTAGCGTTTGCCTAATTTTTAGGAGATTTTGTTCCAACGTTATCTGCTGCTATAGATAGAAGTGAAGGACTCGGCCCGTAGGATGTTTGGATTGCCTTTCGTATGAAGCCCTCTTGCTTCCCTGGCAGGATCGGCCCAACCAGTGGGCAACACTAGGCGGTTGCCTGGGGCAGCAACTTGGAGGGGGAGGGGAGCAAAAAGCAGATCTGGGCAGCCACACAAACTCAACCATCAATGCATGCTTTTTCCTGCAGGAAGGATAGGCAGGTTTCAAATTTTATTTATTTATTTTATTTATTGCATTTGTATCCCACATTTTCCCACCTCTTTGCAGGCTCAATGTGGCTTACAATACATCATGGATAGTGGAAATGTATAAGAAAATAGACATTTAGTATTACAGAAGGATCTTGGGTTACATGGTGATATTAAAACAACATCTCTCTATATAAAAGGCAACACCAACGTTCTATGAAGCCTCCAGCCGGAAGTGTGAAGGGGGCGAGATATCCGGTTTCCCTATGAGTGTCTGCCCCGCCCTCTCTGTAACACAGTCAGTGAAGGAAAACAACAGAGCACGAAATCAAATCGCTGCCTCTGTAACAGTGAAGGACTCAGAGGGGGGAGGGGAGAGAGGCCAGAGGGCAGGGACACACACACTCCCACTCCCACATGCACACAGAAGAAAACATTGCTAGCCCCCGTTTCATTTGCATCAGAAACGGGGCTTCTTTACTATCTCTCTATATAAAAGGCAAGACCAACGTTCTATGAAGCCTCCAGCCGGAAGTGTGAAGGGGTCGAGATATCCGGTTTCCCTATGAGTGTCTGCCCCGCCCTCTCTGTAACACAGTCAGTGAAGGAAAACAGCAGAGCACGAAATCAAATCGCTGGCTCTGTAACAGTGAAGGACTCAGAGGGGGGAGGGGGGAGGGGAGAGAGGCCAGAGGGCAGGGACACACACACTCCCACATGCACACAGAAGAAAACATTGCTAGCCCCCGTTTCATTTGCATCAGAAACGGGGCTTCTTTACTATCTCTCTATATAAAAGGCAAGACCAACGTTCTATGAAGCCTCCAGCCGGAAGTGTGAAGGGGTCGAGATATCCGGTTTCCCTATGAGTGTCTGCCCCGCCCTCTCTGTAACACAGTCAGTGAAGGAAAACAGCAGAGCACGAAATCAAATCGCTGGCTCTGTAACAGTGAAGGACTCAGAGGGGGGAGGGGAGAGAGGCCAGAGGGCAGGGACACACACACTCCCACATGCACACAGAAGAAAACATTGCTAGCTCCCGTTTCATTTGCATCACAAACGGGGCTTTTTAGAGCACGAAATCAAATCGCTGGCTCTGTAACAGTGAAGGACTCAGAGGGGGGAGGGGAGAGAGGCCAGAGGGCAGGGACACACACACTCCCACATGCACACAGAAGAAAACATTGCTAGCCCCCGTTTCATTTGCATCAGAAATGGGGCTTTTTTACTAGTAGTAGTATAGCAAGCAGAAATTATAAGACAATTCTGGGGTATATTTGTAGGAGTTCACATTTGTTGGTCTTTGTGGTGTACCTTGTTAGGTTTAATAATTTTTTATTGATGAATGCAGAGATAAAACAATTCCATGTTAAACAAGATAACTCAGGCAGTTAACATTGCAAACCTGTACTAATACAGCGAAACTGCTATCATCAATTTTTCTTTTTTTGTTTCTCCCCCCACCCTCCCCTCCCCCCTCCGTATTACTATATTAATTAACAATGGCATATGCATGCAAAAGTGTTGTACATAACTATTATCAATAAATCTGCCTGTGATTTTTGGAATGCATCAACTAGCAACCTGAACATTATGCAACAAAATTTAAAAATAAATGTAAATCACTGGTGCCATTCTGTGTGCTTAGTTTTTATTCCATTGCTCTGCTATACTGTGGTTCTGCCAGTCAGCAAGTTATCACCCACTTAGCAGGAGAATCACATCGCATCTGTATGGTGCCACTATCTCCATCCTACTCTCATTAACTACCCCTCTCCCCAACTATATTTGTGGTATACCTTGTTAAAGAGATGGGTTTTCAGTAGTTTGCGGAAGTTAGTTAGTTCGTAGATCGTTTTTAAGTTGCGCGGCAGCGCGTTCCAGAATTGTGTACTTGGGTAGGAAAAGGTTGACGCATGGGTTAGTTTATATTTTAGACCTTTGCAGTTGGGGTAGTGAAGATTAAGGAATGTGCGGGATGATTTTTTAGCATCCCTGGGTGGCAAATATCCCTTTTACCCATTAATTAATTTATTTGCTACACTTGCATCCCACACTTTCCCACTCATGGCAGGTTCAATGCGGCTTACATAGTAATAGGAATACAAAGTACAGTGCAGAGAAAACTGGCTAAGCTTAGCATAGCAATGGGGAAGTGTGGATAGGTAATATAATAAGGAAGAGGGAGTAGAGGAGGTGGAAAGAGGTGTTGGTTTTAGGTTAGATTGAGATAATCAAGGGATAAGGTCAGGGTGAACATAGGGAAAAACAATTGGAGGAGGCTTAGTCTGAATCATTGCCGTCGTAGGATCAGGTGATGAATAGGTGGACTCGTAGGATTAGGTTATGGCATTTGGATAAGAGTTCTTGAATAGATGGGTTTTCAGCAATTTTCTGAAGGATAGGTGGTTTTTAATAGAGCGAATGGGTCTGGGTAGGGCGTTCCAGAGTTGACTGCCTTTGAAGGAGAAGTTGGAATCCTACAAGGATTTATACTTGAGCCCTTTGCAGCTAGGGCAGTGCAGGTTGAGGAAATTCCAAGAGGATTCCGAAGTGTTTCTGGTGGGTAGGTCGATCAAGTTGGTCATGTAGCTCGGAGGTTCTCCGTGGATGATCTTGTGAATCAGTGTATGAACCTTGAAGTTTATGCGTTCTTTAATAGGGAGCCAATGAAGCTTATTTAAAAGCACGGGGCCAGATTCAGTAAACGACACTGTCCCGGCTGAGCACCAATTCCTGCACTGAAATTTGGGTACTAGTGTTTATGCCAGCAGAAACCTGGTGTAAATATCAGTGGCCAACTCGTGGCTTTTGGGTGTATAAATTGCGCTATTACATAGTAACATAGTAGATGACGGCAGAGAAAGACCTACATGGTCCATCCAGTCTGCCCAACATGACAAACTCATATGTGCTACTTTTTGTGTATACCTGACCTTGATTTGTATCTGCCATTTTCAGGGCACAGACCGTAGAAGTCTGCCCAGCACTAGCCCCGCCTCCCACCACCAGTGCTGCCACCCAATCTCCACTAAGCTTCTGAGGATCCATTCCTTCCGAACAGGATTCCGTTATGTTTATCCCACGCATGTTTGAATTCCGTTACTGTTTATTCTATCACACTCCGTGCAAATGATTGGATTGCCCCTGAACTGTCCATGGCCGTCCCATGGCCACACCCCCTTTCATTTAGTAGACCATACGATGATTTGGGAATTGCTGGTAATGTGTTAAAGTGGTTAAATTTACCCAAGGATTTATCTTTTAATTGGATTAATATGTGTGGAATCCCGCAGGACTCTCTCCTTTCTCCGGTATTATTCAATGTTTTTCTGCAATCTTTAAGTTCTTTGTTAGATAGAAAAAATGGTTTCATTACATTTATGCAGGTGATATTCCTATTCAATCCATGCTCAAAATTGATGTGTTTAAAGTTCAACATTGCATAGATTTGTTAGAAAAATGGATGAATGTTCATAAGTTTAAAACTTAATATGGAAAAAAAATAAATTTTTGTTTTTCAGTTCGAGGCGAGAACAAAGCCCCAGGATGATTACCATCAATAAGGTTGATTTTCCACTCTTTCCAATTAAGATTTTAGGGGTTCAAATTGATTGGTCTGTCTCTTCGGAGGCACAATTAATGCTTTGGTCAAAAGATTTTTTTTGTTTGTTTTTAATGAGGAGGCTTCGTACTATTCTGAAATTTTTTTGAATCTAGCCAGTACGAATGGTTGGTACATGCATTACTTCTTTCATCTCTTGATTATTGCAATTTGATTTATTTAAGCTGTACAAAGGGGTTATTGAAGAAGCTCCAACCCATACAAAATACGGCAATAAGATTAATTTTTGGTTTATCTAAATTTGACAGTGTTTCTTCTTTTTATATTAATCTTCATTGGATGCCCATTGAGGCAAGAGTTTTCGTCAAACTAGCTTGTTTTCTTTTAAAAATATTACAAGGGCAGATTCCTAGCTATCTATTGCCATATTTCTGTTTTGCCTTCCTCTAGAATTAGGAGAGGTTTTACTAATTTTTTTTTTACTTTCCCTTTAGTTAAGGGTAAGAACTAGTGCTTTTTGATAAATCTCAGCTGGATTTTGGAAAGATATTGCTGGTACTCTGGAATGAGGGCACATGATGAAGTTGAGAGGGAATAGGCTTAGGAGTAATCTAAGAAAGTATTATTTCACTGACAGGGTGGTGGAGCATGGAATGGCCTCCCGGTGGAGGTTGTGGAGTCGAGGACTGTGTCAGAATTTAAAAAGGTGTGGGATAAGCATGTGGGATCGCTTAGGAAAAGGAACTAACGAGCTTCCGCAAACTACTGAAGACCCATCTCTTTAACAAGGAATACCACAAAGACCAACCAATGTGAATACTACTACTACTTAGCATTTCTATAGCGCTGCCAGGGTTACGCAGCGCTGTACAAGTTTAAACATGGGGAAGGACGGTCCCTGCTCAAGAGAGCTTACAATCTAAAGGCAACAAACTATGTAGTCAGTGTAGGTATCATGAATGGGGAAGGTGGTTAGGCGCCAAAAGCAAGGGAGAAGAGATGGGCTTTGAGTAAGGACTTGAAAATGGGCAGGGAGGGCGCATGGCGTATGGGCTCGGGAAGTCTGTTCCAGGCATAAGGTGATGCGAGGCAGAAGGGGCGGAGTCTGGAGTTAGCGGTGGTGGAGAAGGGTACAGATAGGAGTGATTTGTTCTGAGAGTGGAGGTTACGGGTAGGAACATACGGGGAGAGGAGGGTAGAGAGGTAATGGGGGGCTGCAGATTGAGTGCACTTGAAGGTCAATAGGAGAAGCTTGAACTGTATACGGTAGCGGATCGGGAGCCAGTGAAGCGACTTGAGGAGAGGGGTGATATGAGAGTATTGGTTCACGTGGTAGATAAGACGTGCGGCGGAATTTTGGACAGATTGAAGGGGGGATAGGTGGCTAAGCGGGAAGCCAGCGAGGAGAAGGTTGCAATAGTCAAGACGAGAGGTAACGAGCGAGTGGACGAGGCTTCGGGTGGTCTGTTCAGAGAGGAATGGGCGAAGTTTGCTAATATTAAAGAGGAAGAAGCGACAGGTCTTAGCTGTCTGCTGGATATGGGCAGAGAAGGAGAGGGAGGAGTCGAAAATGACTCCGAGATTGCGGGCTGAAGAGACGGGGAGGATGAGGGCATTGTCAACAGAGACGGAAAGTGGGGGAAGAGGAGAAGAGGGTTTGGGTGGAAAGACAAGGAGCTCAGTCTTTGTCATGTTCAGTTTCAAATGCCGGTTGGACATCCAGGCAGCGATGTCTGAGAGGCAGGCCGAGACTTTGGCCTGGGTTTCGACTGTGATGTCGGGAGTGGAGAGGTAAAGCTGGGTGTCATCAGCATAGAGATGGTACTGGAATACTCACAACTCCTCACATATATTCAGGACTATCCCACAATATCTACTTGTAACACTATTATCATGTTTTATCATTATCATGTTGACCAAGATCCTTCTGTAACACTAAATGTTTATTTTCTAATATATTTCCACCATTCATGTATTGTAAGCCACATTGAGCCTGCAAAGAGGTGGGAAAATGTGGGATACAAATGCAATAAATAAATAAATAAGAGTTAGAGGTTGATGGGCCATTTGGCCTTTATCTGCCGTCATGTGTCTATGTTTCTCTACCTTTGTTTCGGAAGAAGATAAAAACTGTTTTATTCAAGAAATATATATCATAGGAGGAAGTGACGTCATCGCTGGGAGATGGCCGCCTAATAGCGGAGCTCCGCTGGAGACTGAGTCAAAAACGGGGGAAAACCCGGGAAATTGTATTGGTAAGCTCCCTCAATAAGAGCATTTACTTACTTGAAGTTATGGCAGCTCGAAAGAAACTGGCGAAATTTAAATATACTGCAGTGAAAGCGGGAACGGCGAGAAGTGCACTTCCGAGCACGTTGATGAGACGGGCCAAAGTGGCGTCTGCGGATACAGACTCTGAGATCGTTGAGTTTAGTAACGGCAGGAAGTATGCTGGCGTGTAGTCTCCGTCAGCGACAATCTAATAGTATCACAAAAACAAAAGGTCCCGGGGATAGCATTTATCATCAAGATGGGGATATCCGGGAGCAATTTGTTCAGTACTATTCCAGAGGAGGCGCGCATGGGGGGGATAGTAGAGACTCAGAAGAGTGATATTGCCCGCTGGTTCAGAGAGTTAAAATCTCAAATGATCACAACCAGAAAGAGTAACCAATCGGCTGTTGCTGAGCTCCAAGAAGAGGTGAAGGAAATTGGCAACGAGGTTGCGGAGACAGAGGAGAGAGTGGGGGCTTTGGAGGAGGAGGTGCGGGTTCTGAAAGCAGGCCTCAAAAAAGACCACCAGATGCGATTAGATGTGGAATTGATGATGGAAGATCTCAAGAATAGATCGCGACGTTGCAACCTGCGCTTCAAGGGAACTCCAGAAGACGATCAATATAAAGATGCAGGGAAAATAGTGCAAGAACTGAGTGCATTTATCTTGCAGCAGGGAAATGAAGCATGGGAATCCCAAGACCCGATAAAAGTGATGGAGGATAGGGCGCACCGCAGAGGGGGGACTCTCCCAGAGACGTCATAGCTTGTTTCCACGAGTACACGATGAAGGAGTCTATTTGGAGGAAAGCACGAATCATGGGTGAGATCATTTGGAGGAATGTCAAAGTACAGGTGTTTCAGGACTTGGCAAGGAGAACTTTCCAACGACGGAGAGAATTTAAAGAAATAATGACGTACCTGCAAAAAAATGGGACTTAGGTATCGCTGGCTCTATCCAGGTGGATTACAAGTCACAGTGAGGAGTAAGTCTCAGAAATTGCAACATCCGGTAGGAGCTTGGAAGGCACTAGCGGACATGGGATGTACAGACATAAGTACATAAGTAATGCCATACTGGGAAAAGACCAAGGGTCCATCGAGCCCAGCATCCTGTCCACGACAGCGGCCAATCCAGGCCAAGGGCACCTGGCAAGCTTCCCAAACGTACAAACATTCTATACATGTTATTCCTGGAATTTTGGATTTTTCCAAGTCCGTTTAGTAGCGGTTTATGGACTTGTCCTTTAGGAAACCATCCAACCCCTTTTTAAACTCTGCTAAGCTAACCGCCTTCACCACTTTCTCCGGCAACGAATTCCAGAGTTTAATTACACGTTGGGTGAAGAAAAATTTTCTCCAATTTGTTTTAAATTTACTACACTGTAGTTTCATTGCATGCCCCCTAGTCCTAGTATTTTTGGAAAGCGTGAACAGACGCTTCACATCCACCTGTTCCACTCCACTCATTATTTTATATACCTCTATCATGTCTCCCCTCAGCCGTCTCTTCTCCAAGCTGTATAGCCCTAGCCTCCTTAGTCTTTCTTCATAGGGAAGTCGTCCCATCCCCGCTATCATTTTAGTCGCCCTTCGCTGCACCTTTTCCAATTCTACTATATCTTTCTTGAGATGCGGCGACCAGAATTGAACACAATACTCAAAGTGCAGTCGCACCATGGAGCGATACAACGGCATTATAACATCCTCACACCTGTTTTCCATACCTTTCCTAATAATACCCAGCATTCTATTCGCTTTCTTAGCCGCAGCAGCACACTGAGCAGAAGGTTTCAGTATGTTATCGACAACGACACCCAGATCCCTTTCTTGGTCCGTAACTCCTAACGTGGAACCTTGCATGACATAGCTATAATTCGGGTTCTTTTTTCCCACATGCATCACCTTGCACTTGCTCACATTAAACATCATCTGCCATTTAGCCGCCCAGTCTCCCAGTCTCGTAAGGTCCTCTTGTAATTTTTCACAATCCTGTCGTGATTTAACGACTTTGAATAACTTTGTGTCATCAGCAAATTTAATTACCTCGCTAGTTACTCCCAGATACTAGATACAGATACAGCATTGACCTCCCGCTCGAGCCTGAGCATTTGATAATGAGCTGACAATCAGTAAAGGGATTATACATATACCAATAGGAGAAACTGTGTGAGTGGGGGAGTGCTTGTGGAATGGATGTACTTGAGGGGTAAGTTCCGGGGAGAGATGATGGGAAGCGGGTGTCCAGTGATGTCTCACATCCTTAGGGAACTAACTGGCTGGAGGAGAGAGCAGTCAGTTGTTGGGGAATAAGGGGAAGGGGAGGGAGGGACGGGGGGGGGGGGAAGGGGGGACCGGGAGGGCTATGAGTAGGGTCTTGGAACGTTAACGGTCTAAATAATCCTGGAAAGCAGAGTGTTATCTTGAGAGTTACGTAGAATGCAGTGGGATGTAGTAATGTTACAAGAGACACATGTCCAGAAGAAGGATATGGGGTTGTTAAAGTAGAAGGGATTAGGGGGAACATTTTTACTGGCGGACCCTACGGGAGGAAAAAAGGGGGGATTGGCAATCTATATTAGAGATGGGGTTCACTTTGAAAAGGAACAGATTTATATGGAGAGTCAAGGGAGATGTATAGCTGTCAAAGGAAAGACTAATCCGTTTGTGTCCCACCTTCTGAGATTGTGGGGCATGCAAAAGATCAAACTTTGGGGGTCCCGGAATATCTCCAAGTTTGCCCAGATTACCTTGGAGCCTGAATTTCAGACGGGTAGAGAGGGGGGAGTCTTCAAAGAGTGGATCTACAAAGGGCTGTGTAGCTTTCGAGACTTCTTGGAGGACGGGAGTATGAGGGAGTTTGGGGAGCTTCAGGAGGCATATAAGACATAAGCATCGCCACACTGGGACAGACCAAAGGTCCATCTAGCCCAGCACCCTGTCTCCGACAGTGGCCAATCCAGGTCACAATCACCCGACAAGATCCACGGAGCAAAGCATTTTGTACTGCTTGTCCCAGGAATAGTGGATTTTTCCCTACGTCCATTTAATAACATTCAATGACCTTTTCCTTCAGGAAGCAATCCAAACCTTCGATATAGGCATATGTGAGCCATATCATAAGAACAACCATACTGGGTCAGACCAGTGGTCCATCTAGCCCAGTATCCTGCTTCGAACAGTGGCCAATCCAGGTCACAGGTACTTGGCAGAAACCCATTTAGTAGCAACATTCCATGCTGAAATATTTGGCTCCTGAGTTTGAGGAATTCATTTGCTTTTTTCCTTTTCTTTTCCGTTTTTACCTTATTCCTTATGTTTAACTTGCAAAAGTGTGTTGAAATAGATATGTGCACACAGTTTTGTGAGGGCCGATACAGGATACAGAAAAGATAGAGGGGTAAAACTATGGGGGGGGGGGGGGGAGAGTAAAACAAAAGGAGTGCTACTAATATTTCCAGGGTTCCCCCCCCCCCCCAGCTTGTTGGAGGCATAAAAAGAAGGGTTCTAATGAAGTGCATCTCTGAAGAGATGGCTTTTGAGATTTGTCTTTGTCAAGGGAAGTCTGCAAGCGAAGGGGGATGGGAAGGGAATTCTAAAGCTGGGGACCCTGAACACAGAAGATAGTATGCCGTGTGTGTTTGTGGATTGTTTCTCGATAACTAGGTACTACCAGTTGGTTGTGTTGAGTGTTCCTGAGTGTTCGTGCATTGCTATACGGGATGAGATAACAGGAAAGATAGAGAGGTTGTCCAGAAGACAACATCTTAAATACGAGCAACAAGATTTTAAAAGTAATGCGATGGGTGATAGGGTGCAAATGGGCAATGAGTGGAGTTGAACGGGTAGATGTGAAGCGTTTGTTCACGCTTTCCAAAAATACTAGGACTAGGGGGCATGCAATGAATTTAAATGAATCGGAGAAAATTTTTCTTCACTCAACGCGTAATTAAACTCTGGAATTTGTTGCCAGAGAATGTGGTAAAGGCGGTTAGCTTAGCGGAGTTTTAAAAAGATTTGGACGGCTTCCTAAAGGAAAAGTCCATAGACTGTTATTAAATGGACTTGGGGAAAATCCACTATTTCTGGGATAAGCAGTATAAAATGTTTTGTACATTTTTGGGATCTTCCCGGATATCTGTGACCTGGATTGGCCACTATTGGAAACAGGATGTTGGGCTCGATGGACCTTTGATCTTTCCCAGTATGGCAATACTTATGTACTAAACTGTGGTAACATTTTTAGCTCATGGTAGAAATCAGCTAGCAGTAAACACTGAGACATTCATATTCCTATGGGCGTCTTGGTGTTTACCACCAGCTGATTTCTACCTTGAGCTAAAAATTCTACCGTGGTTTAGTAAAAGACCCCCTGAGAGCTGCCGGAAAGAGAAGAGAACGGATAGAGCTGATGAATCAGAGTTTATTAAAGATTTGTGGAAGAAAGGAAAGATTGGAATCCAAAAGCACTCCAAGAATATGGACCGTCTCTACTTGGGGCACTGGGGTACTAGATAGGATTAAGGGTGTTGGAGTAGTGGGGCATCTTTTATCCTGAAACAAAATTGATTTGGACTTAGCTGGGTTTAAGACCAATTTGTGTTGCTTAAGCCAAATCTGATATCTGAGAGAGTTTCTGGTTAACAGTTAAGATCTCATTGAGGGGGGGGGGGGGGGGGGGAGGGAGCAGGTGTCTACGGTGATAAGGAATTGTATATCATCAACATAGACGTAAATAGGAACGATGAGTGATTGTGCCAAGGTCAACAAGGGATGTTCTTTGCTTTCGATGATGGATAATCTGTGTTTAATTCTCCCTCTGTTTTGCACATGTATGTATTCTAGTACAGTTGTAGCCCCATTGGCCAGGCTCGGCCGTCCATTGTGCAGATTGTCACGATGGTGACTGTTTCCTTGTCTGTGCTCACCTCGCCCTCTGGTGGCCAGAAGCGGTGGCTACTATGGACTGTCACACGTTCCAGACTTCAGCCCAGTCCGGTCCGGATCTTCCTGGCTGCCAGACTTGCTTTTCTTGTTTGTGCCTGAACAGCACCCGTAGCTGCCTTGTGATTCCTGCAGCTGAACTTCATCTGCTGATGGGCTTTATTAACCACCTGGAAACTTCTGTGTTTGCCTTTGCATCGTCTAAGGTCCCTGGTATGTTGGTGTGCTCTGTGCACTTCTGCCTAGTCCAGTTTCTAGTCCTTGTTCTTGAGCCTGTCTGCTTTCTCCCTAGTGTGGTATTGTTTGTCTGAGAGTCCTAGTCTAGTATTCTGCCTAGCCTCCCTTGTGTATTCTAGACCCTGTGTGTATCCTGTTGGTATCCAGTTCCTGCCCTGTCCTGTAAGTCTTGCCGGCCGCCTGCACCCAGGGGCTCAACTCCTGGGGAACGGCGGTCAAGCGCAGGTGAAGTCTACTTGTTCCTGCTCTGCCTGTTCCAGCTTGTTTGCCTCAGCTGCAACTCCAGTCCGGGGTTCCAGTCCTGTTCTGCCTTGTCTCTGGTTTGGGGGTGGTTTTGCCTGCCACTGCCGTGGGCTCACAAACCCAGTGTTTCCGTGAGAAGCCTAACACAGATAGTCATTAAAATGCAGCTTGCTACATGCCTTCAGAATCCAGGTATAAATTGTGGTCTGTATCCTGTCAAAACTCTGTTCTCCACAGTAATTTTCTTTACACTACATTGTAAACGTGGTGAAAAATCAGCTTCTTGGCCTTTTAAAAGCTTGATGGCATTTGCTCCCCTTTCTTTCTGCCAGCTACTTTAATTCATCATTTGGTTTCCAATGGGTAGAAGCCGTCCATTTCTCTATGCTGTTACCGATGGGTTGCCAAGAGCAGTTAATATCAAGGATCCATGATCGTTCTGCATGCTGTTCCTGAGAAAGAGAGCCCAGTAAAACTTTTTATAACCCATAACTTCTCTCCTGATCGTCCAGCTCAGTTGCAAACAGGTTGGAACAGGGATTTTTTCCCCCTGTTCTTATATTTCCCCCCACCCCTATGCACATATGAACACACACAAAGACTCGCAGCTGGGCAGTCGGGTTGAAGGATTCGTGGTTTGGCTCCCATTGGAGCCTGGCAGCAGTGAGCCTCGAATTTCTCCATCAACTATCTCTTTTTTACATAATACCTGCAACTCCTGCCCCCCCCCCCCCACACTCTCCATCGGGTGCTATGGATGCTGCGTTTACAGCATCAACATCCCCAGCCAAACTGGGAACCCAGGAATCAAATTGGGAACTTTGTGCATGGAAATGCACAGCATTTACCATCTCAGCCAGCAGAGTCAGACCAGCCTCTCTTTAACCCTTAGGTGAACAGGACATTACCGGCAGATATTTCCTGGTAATATAGCCGCATTTAAGACTTACTCAGCACTGTGGGGATTTATGGCCCTTTCAGGGCAATTTTTATTTATTTTATTTCTGCATTTGTACCCCACGTTTTCCATTCCAGTTGTTGGTTCAAGGTGGCTTACAGTTTACTTTTGTTATACCTGTTACATTGCCGCTTAGAGAAGATGCGTGCCTTACTCGGTTTCTGTCGGTGGTTAGGCATCGTGGTGTGTTAGTTGGTGTTCAGAAGAAGTGGGCTTTCAGGTGTTTTCAAAAGGGTTTGTAGTTATTCATGTGTTTTACGGCTTTTGCTATTGTGTGGAGGAGTGGCCTAGTGGTTAGGGTGGTGGACTTTGGTCCTGAGGAACTGAGTTCGATTCCCACTTCAGGCACAGGCAGCTCCTTGTGACTCTGGGCAAGTCACTTAACCCTCCATTGCCCCAGGTACAAATAAGTACCTGTATACAATATGTAAGCCGTATTGAGCCTACCATGAGTGGGAAAGTGTGGGGTACAAATGTAACAAAAATTAAATTAAATCTTGGGGCAAGAAATAGTCACTTGTTTATTCTTTCCAAAAGTAAGGACTAGGGGCATGCAGTGAAGCTACTAAGTAGTAAGTTTAAAACAAATTGGAGAAAATATTTCTTAACTCAGTGTATAATTAAACTCTGGAATTCATTGTCAGAGAATGTGGTAAAAGCAGTTAGCTTAGCAGGGTTTAAAAAAAGGTTTGGATAATTTCCTAAAAGAAAAATCCATAAGCCATTAATAGCATGGACCTGGGAAAATCCATTGCTTATTTCTAGGATAAGCAGCATAAAATCGCTTTTACTCTTCTGGGATCTTGCCAGGTACTTGTGACCTGGAGTGGACACTTTTGGAAACAGGATACTGGATTTGATGAACCTTTGTCTGTCCCAGTATGGCAACGCTTATGTTCTTATAATCCTAAACACATTTAGAACCTTGTTTTACGTGGAACATAGAGATTGAACTTGAAGCATCCAGATTGGGATGTTCTCATCTGCAGTGGTATCTTGTGATCTTACAAGAATTTCAGGTTGAGCAGAATAGAAAATTTTTTTTTTAAATAAATATTTAAGAAAAGGATCTGACAATGCAGTGTCTTTTCTAACATACCTGGGAGTGCATGTGTGTCAGCCAGCATGTGCAGAGGGAGTAGCCATTTTGCAAAGATATATTGAAAAAAAAGGAATGGAACAGACTTGACCATTTCCACACGGAGGTATCGGGCACATTGTAAAACGGGGAATAGGTGTGTGACTGCCATCCCGCCCAAGCCTCGCCCCTTTGAAATGGAACTTCTCCCATATGAGGAAAGGCAAAAAAAGGTTAGGCCTCTTCACCTTGGAAAAGAGATGGCTGATGGGGGGGATATGATTGCGGTCTATAAAGTCCAGAGCGGTGTAGAATGAGTAAAAGTGTATTGATTTTTCACTCTTTCAAAAATTACAAAGACTAGGGGGAAAGTCAATGAAATTGCGTGGAAATACTTTTAAAACAAATAGGAGGAAATATTTTTTCACCCAAAGAATAGTTAAGCTTTGGAACTCGTTGCCGGAGGATCTGGTAACAGCGGTTAGCGTATCTGGGTTTAAAAAGGGTTTGGACAAATTCCTGGAGGTAAAGTCCATAGTCTGCTATTGAGACAGACATGGGGGAAGCCAGTGCTTGCCCTGGGATTGGTACCATGAAATGTTACTACTAATTGTGTTTCTGCCAGGTACTTGTGACCTAGATTGGCCACTGCTGGAAGCAGGATACTGGGCTAGATGGACCATTGGTCCAGTGGCGTGGGCCTGGGTGGGCTCAGGCCCATTCAGTAGCAGCACACCTATGATGTGTGGCTGGCAGGGGTCCCAAAGCCCCACTAGCTAAAAACTCCCAACAACTGTCCTTCCTGCATACCTTTTAAATAGCAGATCTTCACTTACTGCGAGCAGCGACTGATACATACTGCTTGCACTGACCCCACAGCCTTCCCTCTGATGTATTCCCACCTATGCGGAAACAGGAAGGTGCATCAGAGGGAAGGCTGTGGAGCCAACATGAGCAGTGTGTATTAGTTGCTGCTCACTGCCAGTGAAAATCTATTTAAAATGCATGCGGGGGAGTGAGATACTTGAGAAATCATATAGCATGCGGGGGAGTGAGATACTTGAGAAATCATATGGCATGCAGGTGAGAGAGGGAGATACCAAATCACTTATGGGACAAGGCGAAGTTCTGCCCACCCATCTTGGGCCCAGGCCCACCCAAAATTGGGTGTCTGGCTACGCCCCTGCATTGGTCTTACCCAGTATGGATGGCTATTCTTATGTTCTTATGAGATCTGTACTTGGTGTGGATATCCATGTATAATTAGTTCAACTTTAACTTTGTTTATTCTTTAAATACAGCTGAATTTGCAATTACAACCAAGTGAAAAGAAAGTGAATTAAAATAATAAAAGAATTTTTAAAAAGGTAGAAGGGAATGGAGTGTCAGTTATGTCCCGAAGAAGGAGAGATTGAGGGCTGAGTTCCTTATCCTACCCCCTTCCATGCCATGTGCTGGGTTATAAAAGTATGTCAACTTTTCTGAACTAGGCATAAATCACAACATTTCCATGTGGATCTGTTTCTTGAATGCAACAAGGAATAACATGCACCCAAAAAAACAAAAGATTCTCTTTGGGGTAATAATTATCTTCGAATGTGATTGAAAACATTTAACTACGTGCTGCAGGAAGCAGAGTTTGTCAGTGGGAAATATCCACCAGTCTGTTAAATGCATACAGCTCGCCTGTGTAATGCAGTTGTTGCTGTATTAAACGTTCCTCTCTTCATTTCAGCAGTAATTTTTTTTCCAGAAATTACAGTCAACTAGCATTAAGCTTGCTCTATCCCTATCTCCATGTAGTTCAGCTAAGCGAATAGCAATGCCAAGTCGAGGTGTTATTCAACTTGGCTCCAAACCAGACCTTTTCCACAATATTCAAGCAGTGTGTTTAAATGTCTCGTCAACCTTGCAAAGCAAACCTGGGCCAGGACTACAGGGTTACCTACCCATTGATAGTGTGATGAACGAGTTGGAACAGAGGGTTGAGCCTCATAACGATTACTTCAGTACCCAGTTTCTGTTGAACTTTTGCCATTCTTGGCACTCATTGCTTCACAAAAGAGTCCTCTGTGATAGACTCCAGTGGAATTGTCTGGAAGACAGTCCCAAAAAATACCATGGGCCCTGTTTACTAAGACGCGATAATGTTTTTAGCAGTGTACTTTTTTCTAGTGAAAAAGGTGCCGGTTCTCAAATGCCAGGCCACCCTTTAGGGGTGGGGTGATCACTGAGGACCCACCCCACAATAGCCAGGCCCCCATGCAACCAATCACAGAATCTATGACAAGGCAGAATTGGTGTGTAGAGCCTGAGCTGTTTTGGGGACCATGGGTCAATTTTAGCAGACAACGGAAAAGGTACCGGTACTCAGTACCTATAAGTATCCCCTGAAAAAGAGCCCAGGTTTTTAGTTCACGCCTAAAATGGGCAAAGAGCAAGTCCTGAGAGTCCCAGGCTGATCGGAGGCAACAAGTGAAAAGATGAAACCTTGCGTAGGGGCACCAAGCCATCTCACCAGCAGAGCTGCTGGTGGGGGGGGCGGGGCTGGTGGTTGGGAGGCGGGGCTAGTGCTGGGCAGACTTCTACGGTCTGTGCCCTGAAAATGGCAGATACAAATCGAGGTCAGGTATACACAAAAAGTAGCACATATGAGTTTATCTTGTTGGGCAGACTGGATGGACCGTGCAGGTCTTTCTCTGCCGTCATCTACTGTGTTACTATGTATGAAGTCGCCCAGTGCTTGCTTTTTCGAGGAAGAGCCTGCTTGGTAAATCTGGTTGTGATTCTTTAGGGAAAAAAGGCTGCCTGGGGAGATTAAGGCAGGAGAATGATCTATATGACATCAAACCTCTGCTGGAACAGGAAATGATTTGTGCGAATGCTCCTCTAGAAAATCCATTAGAGGCTGTCTGCAGTATTAGTTGTGGCTGATTGGTTTCTTTGTTGTGCTTTTGGCACTGGAAAAAACCCTTCTCTGTCGCCTGCAGTTCTGTTAGAATGCGTCAAGTGCATCCTAGTGATGATGGGTATCATTGATGCCTTGTTTTATGGTTAGAGAAAGCACAGGTACATGTGGTCTCCTGTGCAGAGATTCAGCAGCTGGTCAGTTCCTTTTGCGGTCACCTCTTTCTAGTTAATGAACAGCTGCATTTTTAAGTTAGTGCCACTGGAGGGTTGCGTGTAAGTGAATGACATCCCGTACAGCAGTCCTTCAGCTAACACAGACTGGAAATGAACAGATAGTGAGCTGGACTGGTGGGTCCTTCTGATCTGTGCAGTGCAGGCGCCGTCGGCTGGTGATTAGAACATAAGAGTAGCCATATTGGGTCAGACCAATGGTCCATCTAGCCCAGTATCCTGTTTTGCAAACAGTGGCCAAGCCCAGGTCACAGGTAACTGGTAGAAACCCAAATCCTGGCAACATTCTAGAACCCCAAAGGGTAACAAGATTCCGGAATCATGATGAATAGCAAGATTCCATGAAGAATCTCAAAGAATAGCAAGATTCTGAAATCCTAGAATGACAAGATTCCATACAGTAGCAACACTCCCTACTACAAATCCCAGG
Organism: Microcaecilia unicolor; assembly: GCF_901765095.1. Lineage (NCBI taxonomy): Eukaryota > Metazoa > Chordata > Amphibia > Gymnophiona > Siphonopidae > Microcaecilia > Microcaecilia unicolor. Next base: position 336,641,698 of record NC_044036.1, on the reverse strand, counting down.
GGAAGCAGTTGCTTCCCATGTCTGTCTCAATAGCAGACTATGGACTTTTCCTCCAGGAACTTGTCCAAACCTTTTTTAAACCCAGATACGCTAACTGCTGTTACCACATCCTCTGGGAAAGAGTTCCAGAGCTTAACTATTCGTTGAGTGAAAAAATATTTCCTCCTATTTGTTTTAAAAGTATTTCCATGTAACTTCCTCGAGTGTCCCCTAGTCTTTGTACTTTTGGAACGAGTAAAAAAAATCGATTTACTTCTACTCGTTCTGCACCACTCAGGTTAGCAGAGGTTCTGTTTTCTGCATTGGAGGTTTGCTAAGCAAGTGGATCTGTGGAGCTCCGAATTGAAGAGATCCATTGATCAGATTGGCCCTGAAAAATAGTTTTTTTAAAAATTTCTGTCTCAATCTTCTCCTTGGTTCTAAGAGGAAATCTGGATGATGCAACAGAAAAAAAAGCCTCAAAAAAGATGTTGGTAGACGTTTTGACTAAACTGATATATAGATTCTGTAACTTGTAATAAAGCTGTAATTAGTATTAAGAAGGATTACTTTTCTGCTGGGATCTCCTCGGCATAGAATCCTACTGGGGAGCTGCTCCGTGGAGTGGAAAGTGAAGGAAGTTAAATTGACGAGGACCTGAGAACGTTCTCTTTGGGGCCCTTTCACGAAAGGGGTGCCGCGCCGCAGTAGGCTTGCCATGTGCCAATCCGTAACTACCAACCAGGCTACTGCAGCAGCCCAGCAGTGATTCCGCCCCCAGCGTGCACCATTTCCAGTGCTGTGCAAATTTTATTTTTGTATTTTTATCGCCGGGTTGGCGCGGGAGCCCTTACCGCCATCTCGGTGCTGGCGATTAGTTCTCCCCCTGAAATGGCTGTGTGGAAAGTGCGAACGTAACCACGCGGCCATGTCTTTTATCGGCCTTTTTACCCTCTGCAGTAAAAAGGGCCTCGGCGCAAGGCAGAAACACTCGCTGCCGCTAGCGCAGGACCTCTTTTTGTCGCAGCTTGGTAAAAGGGCGCCTTTATTTATTTATGCCTTCGCGTTGCATTTCCCTTCCTTAAGAGACATTTCAACCAGAGAATTATCTGTCTTTGCCAGAATTCCCGCGATCTTGACTATTTCCGTGTGCCATAACTTCCTAATTGCATTACTTGCGTTATTTTCCAACTTTATTTCTTTGTCTTTTATATTTATGTATTAATCTTATGCTATGGATTGCAGTTCACCTATAAGTGCATTCGCTCTGCTGCCCCTCACTACCTCTCCACCCTCATCTCCCCCTACACTCCTTCCCAGGAACTCCGTTCACTAGGCAAATCTCTCCTAATTGCACCCTTCTCCTCCATCGCTAACTCCAGACTCTGTTCCTTTTATCTTGCCGCACCTTATGCCTGGAATAGGCTTCCTGAGCCGTTACGTCTAGCTCCATCCCTGGCCGCTTTCAAATCCGGGCTAAAGGCCTACCTGTTTGATGCTGCTTTTGATTCCGAACTTGTCACCTGCTCGTAACCTTTATCTTGTCTTCCTCTCTTCAATAGTCCCTTTCCCTATGTGTCCTTCTGTCTGTCCTACCCTTATCCTTATTGGTCCTGTCTGTCTGTCCTGATTTAGATTGCAAGCTCTTTTGAGCAGGGACTGTCTTTTCTTCATGTTCAATTGTGAAGCGCTGCGTACGACTGGTAGCGCTATAGAAATGATTTGTAGTAGTTCTGTAAGGTGCACCTAGTTTGACGTGAACAATGCATGCAAATATTGGTATTTTAGTCATTTGCATGTGTGTAAATGACCCCTTCTAAAATGCCAACCAGTGTAAATGATGTGCATCGTTTGCATGCTGTGTACTTTCACATGGGTGGAGTTTGGACAGAGCCTGGGCAGTGCCAGGAAGTAGACATGTGGATTATAGAATAGTATAATTGTACATCAGCAGCATAGCCAGACCTACTATTTTGGGTGGATCCACAGTTAAATTGAGTGGGCCCTTCCAACCACCGGCTCCCTTTAGCTCATCATTTCCTCCGTCCTCCCCTGCCCCCAAAGACCAGCATCTGTCCCCTCCTTGAACCTTCTCAGTGTGCTTCAGAGGCAACCAGGCGGCCTCAGCAATTCATCTTCGCTGTGTGCACTGGCCCTCGCAGGCTTCCCTCTGCTGCGTCCCACCAGTGAGGAAACAGGAAATGACATCAGTGAGGGAGGGACGAATCAGAGGGAAGCCTGCAGGGGCCAGTGCACACAGAGCAGATGAATCGCTGTGGCCACTAGGATACCTCTGAGGTACACCGGGGAGATTCAGAGTGGGGGCAGAGGAAGAGAGAGGAGTGAGATGCCGTTGGATGGACCTGAGACAAGAACGGGTGGGGCCTGTTCCCACCTAGTCCCACCCATAGCTACGTTGATGTTGTACCTATCTCCTTGTTAATTGTAGGCACGGTCAACTGTAGGGTTGGCGTAAGTGATTGTGTCTCAAATAAAAGTGTGTTTTCAGCCACTTAAGACGGAAGAAAAATGGATAGAAAGAGCAACAAAGACGAAGGGAACCCGCTCCTTATGAAGCAATCCATGAAACAGGCGCTCGCTGTCATAAGTACATAAGTAATGCCATACTGGGAAAAGACCAAGGGTCCATCGAGCCCAGCATCCTGTCCACGACAGCGGCCCATCCAGGCCAAGGGCACCTGGCAAGCTTCCCAAACGTACAAACATTCTATACAATCAAGCCATTGTGACATCACTAATGAGGTTGGCTCTTATTGGTGGAATGAGCCACTATGACATCACAATAGGTTAAACCACTGCTCTATGTAATAAAAGTGAGCCAAGTAGAGGACATAAGTACATAAGTAATGCCACACTGGGAAAAGACCAAGGGTCCATCGAGCCCAGCATCCTGTCCACGACAGCGGCCAATCCAGGCCAAGGGCACCTGGCAAGCTTCCCAAACGTACAAACATTCTATACATGTTATTCCTGGGATTTTGGATTTTTCCCAAGTCCGTTTAGTAGCGGTTTATGGACTTGTCCTTTAGGAAACCTTCCAACCCCTTAAGACTACCCAGTAGTCTTAAGCGTATAAGATAAGTGCTGAAATATTCCTTTAAAAAAGTTTTTTTGAAAAAAAGCGAGATTATGGTTTAGAATGGGAGGTTTTTTTGAGACTCATGAGGATGCTCGCCAGGAGGTTTGCATAAAGAAAAACTGATTTTCAATGACAAACACTGAGCAGCACGATATCCGCTACTAAATCAGTAGTTGATTTATCGAGTGTCTGAAGTCTTTTTTTCCTCCCTAAAATCATAGACCTTCGCTTTCAAATGTTACAGTTGGAGTTAGAAATATAAAAGTTTGGTATATACAGTGGTTGCTGAATTAGACTTCTATACGTAAAGCCATAGTGAAGGGCAAAGTTTCACTTTTATAAAATAAGCACAATTTTGCTGCCTTAATCTAGTCACCTGGTTGTAAAATGTACTTTCCATGTGCTCTGAGGCCGGCTTTCGAATCACGTTACTTTATCCAGAAGGGTCTTCCAGAATTAGATGCCTAAACTTTTGAATTTGACAATTTGCTAACATGGAGGCACCTGATATCGTGAGGCTCCTAAACGGAAGTTCTTTAAACAAAGGGGGGGGGGGGGGGTGAATTAAGTTAGGTGCTGATTTTCTGTTCTGAGGACCTAAACTTTGGCATCTTAACTTAGGTGAGCCCATCACAGCTCTGAATTTAGGAGTCTCCATTTAAGGCACCGAAAATGAAGACGCCTATTTTCAGAACATTATTTTAAGGTGCCCTTTATTTTCAGAATATGAGTGTCTAAACTTTGTGCCTAACTTCAGTGTCCTCATGAGACACTCTGTCCTGTTTGAATATCAGGCTCTTAGTTTTTAGTTATTTTAATTGTGTAAAGCAGGGGCGTAGCCAGACTTTGGTGGGAGGGGGTCCAGAGCCCGAGGTGAGAGGGCACATTTTAGCCCCCCCCCCCCGGCGCCGCCAACCCTCCCCCGCCATTGCCGACCCCACCGCCACCACGAACTTTGCTCCCGCCGACCCTCTCCCCGCCGCCAACCCGCTGTCGCCTGCTTGCAGGACAGAAGGAAGCCTTTTGTGAGAAGGATCTTGGCTGGCAGGGGTTGGGGTCCCCCGCCAGCAAAGGCAGGCGACGGCGGGGTTGGTGGCGGGAGAGGGGGGTCGAGAGGGTCGTCGGCAGACGGGTCCAGGGCCAAATCTACGGGGGCACAGGCCCCCCCCCCGGCCCCACGTAGCTACGCCACTGATGTAAAGTGTTGTGTTTTGAGTGATATTATCTCTTTGCTGTGTTTTACTCCTGACTTCAGTACTTTCCACCCTGTTTACTAAGCAGCGCTACAGGCGTGTTAATGTTTTTAACGCGCGTTAACCATGTACGTACCTACAATATCCCTATAGGTGCCTACGTGGTTAGCACACGCACTAAATGTAAACTTGCTAAAAACACGAATGCATCTTAGTAAAACAAGATCCTTTATTTATTTCATTTATATCCCATATTATCCCAATAGATCAGGTTCATAACAATATGTTAAAAATCTACTATAATAAAAAGCACCTCCAACGTTCTGAAGCTGACCGTGGCACACTTGAATTGAAGCGTTCGTAAGTCTGTCACCATCTCTCTCTGTCCCGCCCTCGCGTCAAAACGTGATGACGTCGAGGGCGGAACAGTGAGAGGGAAGGGCACGCCACACGCATGAGGGTGTCGTCGTCCCTCCCTTCCTTCCTTCCAGTTCCAGGTCCCCTCCCTCCGATTTTTAAAAGTCATCTTCACTTACCAAGTCAGGGTTACGGTGGCCGGCAGCAGCGGTAAAACGCGTGCAGGTTCGGCCCATCTCTCTCAGCTGTGGTCCCACCCTCATTTCCTGTTTCCGCAAGGGCGGGACCACAGCTGAGAGAGAGAGAAGGGCCGAGCTTGCACGCATTTTACCACTGCTGGCCGCCGCCGTAACCCTGACTTGGTAAGTGAAGATGACTTTAAAAAATCGGAGGGAGGGGACCTGGAACTGGAAGGGAGGGAGGGACGATGCCCCTGGAACTTGGAGAGAGGAGGGAGGGAGGGCCCTGGAACTGCAAGGGAGGAGGGATGGAGGGAGGGATGGGGGACCCTGGAACTGCGAGGGAGGGACCCTGAAACTCGGAGGGAGGGGGATCGTGAAACTCGTACGGAGGGAGGGGGTTGTCCCTGGAATTCGGAGGGAGGGAGGGGGTCGACCCTGGAACTCGGAGGGGGGGGACGACCCTGGAACTCGGAGGAACGGAGGGAGGGAGGGGGGATGACAACCCTGGAACATGGAGGGGGGAGGGAGGACCCTGGAACTGCAAGGGAGGAGGGATGGAGGGAGGTATGGGGGACCCTGGAACTGCAAGGGAGGGACCCTGAAACTCGGAGGGAAGGAGGGAGGGAGGGGGACCATGAAACTCGGAGGGAGGGAGGGGGTCGACCCTGGAACTCGGAGGGAGGGAGGGAGAGGGTCGACCCTGGAACTCGGAGGGATGGAGGGAGGGATGGGGGACCCTGGAACTGCGAGGGAGGGACCCTGAAACTCGGAGGGGGACCGTGAAACTCGTAGGGAAGGAGGGGGTTGACCCTGGAATTCGGAGGGAGGGAGGGGGTCGACCCTGGAACTCGGAGGGGGGGGTGACCCTGGAACTCGGAGGAACGGAGGGAGGGGGGGGATGACAACCCTGAAACATGGAGGGAGGGGGGACTGGAACTGGGAGGGAGGGGGGGGGGAGGACCCTGGAACTGTAAGGGAGGAGGGATGGAGGGAGGTATGGGGGACCCTGGAACTGCAAGGGAGGGACCCTGGAACTGCAAGGGAGGGACCCTGAAACTCGGAGGGAAGGAGGGAGGGAGGGGGACCATGAAACTCGGAGGGAGGGAGGGGGTCGACCCTGGGTTTCGGAGGGAGGGAGGGGGTCGACCCTGGAACTCGGAGGGGGGGGGGATGACCCTGGAACTCGGAGGAACGGAGGGAGGGAGGGGGGATGACAACCCTGGAACATGGAGGGAGGGGGGACACTGGAACTGGGAGGGAGGGGGGAGGGAGGACCCTGGAACTGCAAGGAAGGAGGGATGGAGGGAGGTATGGGGGACCCTGGAACTGCAAGGGAGGGACCCTGAAACTCTGAGGGAAGGAGGGAGGGAGGGGGACCATGAAACTCGGAGGGAGGGAGGGGGTCGACCCTGGAACTCGGAGGGAGGGAGGGAGAGGGTCGACCCTGGAACTCGGAGGGATGGAGGGAGGGATGGGGGACCCTGGAACTGCGAGGGAGGGACCCTGAAACTCGGAGGGGAGGGGGACCATGAAACTCGTAGGGAAGGAGGGGGTTGACCCTGGAATTCGGAGGGAGGGAGGGGGTCGACCCTGGAACTCGGAGGGGGGGGGTGACCCTGGAACTCGGAGGAACAGAGGGAGGGGGGGGATGACAACCCTGGAACATGGAGGGAGGGGGGACTGGAACTGGGAGGGAGGGGGGAGGGAGGACCCTGGAACTGTAAGGGAGGAGGGATGGAGGGAGGTATGGGGGACCCTGGAACTGCAAGGGAGGGACCCTGGAACTGCAAGGGAGGGACCCTGAAACTCGGAGGGAAGGAGGGAGGGAGGGGGACCATGAAACTCGGAGGGAGGGAGGGGGTCGACCCTGGGTTTCGGAGGGAGGGAGGGGGTCGACCCTGGAACTCGGAGGGGGGGGGATGACCCTGGAACTCGGAGGAACGGAGGGAGGGAGGGGGATGACAACCCTGGAACATGGAGGGAGGGGGGACACTGGAACTGGGAGGGAGGGGGAGGGAGGACCCTGGAACTGCAAGGAAGGAGGGATGGAGGGAGGTATGGGGGACCCTGGAACTGCAAGGGAGGGACCCTGAAACTCGGAGGGAAGAAGGGAGGGAGGGGGACCATGAAACTCGGAGGGAGGGAGGGGGTCGACCCTGGAACTCGGAGGGAGGGAGGGAGAGGGTCGACCCTGGAACTCGGAGGGAGGGAGGGGGATGACTCTGGAACTGCGAGGGAGGGGTACGACCCTGGAACTCGGAGGAACAGAGGGAGGGAGGGGGGATGACAACCCTGGAACACGGAGGGAGGGGGGACACTGGAACTGGGAGGGAGGGAGGGAGGGGGGCCCCTGGCACACACTCTCAATCTCACACACACAGTCTCTCTCTCACACACACACTCGCACCTAGTCTCACTCTCCCTCTGTCACACACAGACACTCGCACATTCACTCTCTCTCTCTCACACACAGTCACTCTCACACACACTCTCTCAAACATACACACTCCAAGGAAAACCTTGCTAGCGCCCGTTTCATTTCTTGGAGAAATGGGCCTTTTTTTTCCAGTGTTAAATAAAATAACATCCAGTGATGACAAGGACAAGTCACAGTAACTTGTTACATTGTCTTATAATAACCTCATAATCTGCCCTTAACTTGGAGAACGATTTCCATTACTTTGGTAACAGTCATTACAATTTATGAGTGTATTGATCTGTTCACATCCTTTGAACTCATCATAGCTGGAAGGCCAGAGGCGCTTAACTGACCCCATCAATCCTATGGAGGTGCCTGTGCCCTATTATCTGAAATCATTGTGGGGGAAATGGTTTAAGGAACTGATTCTAGAAATGAATGTGCCAGGGCTGGCTGAAATGTATGAGTTTGTCCAGGGAAGGCAGCCTTGTTTCCTGGTGGTGGGGGGGGGGGGGGGGGGGGGGTGTTGATTTTCTGTCCTCTAATTTTGTTTTTCAGAGCTGTGCTGGGGATTTCCAACCCTGCTGTCTCTTTCTGTCTGTGTGAATGTTAATGGTAGTCAAAGATCCTGTGTGACTAGGGTTACCATATGTCCGGCCAACCGGACGGGTTTTGCCAATCTGCCTGTTTGTCCGGATTTCCTATAGGACGGCCCCGCCCGCCAGCCTGCCCGTTTGTCTAGAAAACCGGACAAACGGGCAGATTGCTAGCCTCCCCTCCCTTAGTTACTACTGCCCTGGTGGTCTAGTGACCTCTTCCGCCTTCGGGGCAGGAAAGAGCCTGCCCTGCATGCATCCTTCCTGTTGGTGATCTCGGCGCCGATTCAAAATGGCCACCGAGAGTTGAAGTGACCTCGCGAGACTTCAACCCTCAGCGGCTCTTTCCTGCCCCGAAGAGGTCACGACCACCAGGGCAGTAGTAAGGTAAGGGGAGGGGAGGTGATGGGGTGTGTGACAGGGGGCGGAGTGAGGGCGTGGAAGGGGGCGGGTGGGGTATGGTGTGAAAGGGGGCGGGGTATGTGCTCTCCTTTTTGGGGGACAAAATATGGTAACCCTATGTGTGACTGACAGCTCTGAACGCCAAATAATACTAATTAATAACAATTTTGGATGGCATTTTGCTCTGGACAACTTACAATAATATGCAATGTGCACCAATCAATGGAAAATGAATCTGAAATAACAAACTTAAAGAAAGTGAACAGTATTCAATGCTGTCTGTCAGGAATGTGATCCCAAAGAGCAGTAGACAGTGAGAACTTTGATCTTCTTCCGTCAGATCTGCCCGCTGTTTGAAGTTCATGGTTTGTGCCAGTGGATCTCGGCCGTGCTGTGTAGGTAAACGTCCCATAGGGCAGAGATGGAAAACCTTGTGACCTTAGGAGTGAGGCTCTGTCTGGATGGGTGAAGCCTTCGGGGGATGAGGCAGTTCAGCAGAGGTCGTGACTCATCAGGCACTTCCAGACCTTGTGGCCCAGGACTTAGTCTCACCACCTCGGACAGGATAGAAATCTGTTTAGACTATTCTTTTCCACCTCTTCCTTAGGCTGTGTATTAAATTCAGGGCTTTTTCAGAGAAATTGGAACCACGATGTGGCGGTCATGATGTGGGGTTTTGTTTGGTTTCTTCCACAAATGTCCTGGACTAAAACCAGCCATATAATTCACACAGGTCAGAGTGGTTTTCAGGTGATAATGATTTTTGATCATTGTGGACCTGAACTGGATTTTGGAAATTTACTCACTTCACTTGGAAGAGAATTTAACTTATTTATTTATTTGTTACATTTGTATCCCACAATTTCCCACCTATTTGCAGGCTCAGTGTGGCTTACATAGTAGCAGAGAGACGATCACCAGTACTGGTATGAACAATTACAGAGTGAAGTTATGGTATAATAAAGGTCATGTGTGGTAGACACATTAGGGAATTATAAAGGGGGAAAAGTTAAGCTATGTCCAATACGATGTTGTGTTGCAGGGTTAAGGCGTTTAAGTTGGATCATTAGGGTATGCCTTTTTGAACAGGTTGGTTTTTAGTAGTTTCCGGAAGTTAAGGTGGTCATATGTTGTTTTCACGGCGCTTGGCAATGCGTTCCATAGTTGCGTGCTTATGTAGGGAAGCTGGATGAGTAGATTGATTTGTATTTGAGTCCTTTGCATCTTGGGTGGTAGAGATTTAGGTATGTTCGTGATGATCTTGATGTTATGTTGTTATATTTAAGTTTTTGATCTATGTTATATGAGTGTTTGCATATGAAGTTTACATTCTTGTTTTTGTATGGTTTTTGTTTCCGTTTTAACTGGTAGATGAAAGGCAGAATATCAAATAATTATATTTAACCCTTAATCTAAACTTACAGAACAGAAAGAATACAAGGCTGGATCTCCGGACAATTTTCATGAACCAAAACTGAACTGGGACTTGAATGAATGTCCTACAGTCCTTGCAAAGCCACCGCCCAAAGTATGTTGCAGCCCCTTGAAGCCCGGACGTTCTCTATACCTGTAACTCTGGTTTAGAAATAAAAATTTTGAGGAGGTGGGCCCAGGCAACGTGCAGGTTTCCTTGGTTAACTCAGTGTCAGTGGCAGATGCCCCGCTGTGTAACTGAGCTGATAAAAGTAGTGACTGTTTCTTTTCATTTCATTTATAGCCTATCTTTCCAAGCAATGCATTAATTTCATGCCTAAAATTAAAGGGCAATCTGACACTGATGCTCAGGTTTATGCCACGTGTGAAATAAGTCTCAGCTTGCTGGAAATCTGTAGAATAATGTTAATAATGAACTGTGCATCTGTTGTGTCTTTTTATTGTTTTAAGTCCTGCACTGAATCCAGCACTGCCATCTCTAGCGAAATATTTGCGTCTTATATTAATAGAGTTTCATTCTTTATTCATAATTCACATTTTTTTCTCTGCCGTTGCCTCTTTATCTGGAACGTGAATTCTGCCAGCCCCATAGATGTGAATAATTTGAGGTTGTCTCCTACCCAGTAATAGAGAAGGAACTGAAGTGCCAAAAAAGATTGAATTCATACCCCAGGAAAATATATATCTATATTTTTTGACAGTCATTGTTAATCTGACAGGACGTCAGGCGTGAGGCGGCCTCTTCTCTCTTGTGCCTTTCCAGTTCTTCATTAGTTGTCTTGAGCCATACGGGGAAGAGCAGTCACACGTCAGCTCCAGGTTCTGGATGTATCCAGACATGACATGAAGGGCAAACGAGGAGGAAAATATAACGAAGATAAGTAGTGTGTGTTTAATGAAGTATCGGACAGAGTTTGAGGAATGATGATTTTTCTCTCAAACTTTGCCTCCCTTTCATTCTATCTGGTATTATTTCTCTTGCGTTCCAGAGTCTGCCTGAGCTGCTTCTGAGAGATCATTTCTGCATCTTTCAAATTATAGGTTTCTTGGCTACTGCAGGCATACTTTGAGCCCCAAGATTATGAAATAGAAAGGCTGAGTTGAGCTGTTGTCCATGAGATCTTGTGAGCTTAAGCAGTTGTTACATAAGTAATGCCATACTGGGAAAAGACCAAGGGTCCATCGAGCCCAGCATCCTGTCCACGACAGCGGCCAATCCAGGCCAAGGGCACCTGGCAAGCTTCCCAAACGTACAAACATTCTATACATGTTATTCCTGGAATTTTGGATTTTTCCAAGTCCATTTAGTAGCGGTTTATGGACTTGTCCTTTAGGAATCCGTCCAACCCCTTTTTAAACTCTGCTAAGCTAACCGCCTTCACCACTTTCTCCGGCAACGAATTCCAGAGTTTAATTACGCGTTGAGTGAAGAAAAATTTTCTCCGATTTGTTTTAAATTTACTACACTGTAGTTTCATCGCATGCCCCCTAGTCCTAGTATTTTTGGAAAGCGTGAACAGACGCTTCACATCCACCTGTTCCACTCCACTCATTATTTTATATACCTCTATCATGTCTCCCCTCAGCCGTCTCTTCTCCAAGCTGAAAAGCCTTAGCCTCCTTATTCTTTCTTCATAGGGAAGTCGTCCCATCCCCGCTATCATTTTAGTCGCCCTTCGCTGCACCTTTTCCAATTCTACTATATCTTTCTTGAGATGCGGCAACCAGAATTGAGCACAATACTCAAGGTGCGGTCGCCCATGGAGTGATACAACGGCATTATAACATCCTCACGCCTGTTTTCCATACCTTGCTGCTCCTTCATTCCCCTTCCAAGTCCCCTGCATACTCTGTGGGTTCTGTGAGTGCTTGAGCACCCCCAATATTGAGACAATTCCTTGTATGTGTCCAGTGAGGGGTTATTTCCATTGGGCTAAGCACCTCCAATAATTTTGAAAAGTTGGCTCCTGTGGTCCCCTGAACACATATTTCTGCATGCACAAGCACATGAGTACAAATGGATGGATTGACAGATAGATGGATGAACCCTCAGTAACAGGCTCTATTGCCTATTGTGAAATGCTCCAAAAACCCCACGTATTAGCCAGCCTAAGGTGAGAACATAAGAGTTGCCCTACTGTAGAACAAGGGTACATCTAGCCCAGTATTCTGTTTCTAACAGTGGCCAGTCCAGGTCACAAAGAGTAGCAAGATTCTGGAATCACAAAGAGTAGCAAGATTCTGGAATCACAAAGAGAAACCCCAAAGAGTAGCAAGATTCCGGAATCACAAAGAGTAGCAAGATTCCGGAATCACAAAGAGAACCCCAAAGAGTAACAAGATTCCGGAACCCCAAATAGTAGCAAGATTCTGGAACTCCAAAGAGTAGCAAGATTCCGGAATCACAAAGAGAACCCCAAAGAGTAGCACGATTCCGGAACCCCAAAGAGTAGCAAGATTCTGGAATCACAAAGAGAAACCCCAAAGAGTAGCAAGATTCCGGAATCACAAAGAGTAGCAAGATTCTGGAATCACAAAGAGAAACCCCAAAGAGTAGCAAGATTCCGGAATCACAAAGAGTAGCAAGATTCCGGAATCACAAAGAGAACCCCAAAGAGTAACAAGATTCCGGAATCACAAAGAGAACCCCAAAGAGTAACAAGATTCCGGAACCCCAAATAGTAGCAAGATTCTGGAACTCCAAAGAGTAGCAAGATTCCGGAATCACAAAGAGAACCCCAAAGAGTAGCACGATTCCGGAACCCCAAAGAGTAGCAAGATTCCGGAACCCCAAAGAGTAGCAAGATTCCGGAATCACAAAGAGAACCCCAAAGAGTAGCAAGATTCCATACTACTTTACCTCAGGGATAAGCTCTGGTTTTCCTCAGGTCTACCTTAATGAAGTGGGTGCTGATTGGCTTGTCAGATACCACTTCATAATTTTGTAATTGGCATGCAGCATCATCCTTACAGAATCAAACATGTTCAACAGGATAATCATGAGTGAGGCTGAAAAATGTGGTTCATCTTTATTTTATTTATTTATTGGGGTTTATTTACTGCCTTTATGAAGAGATTGTGTATAGCAGGTCCAGTTTAACATCAAGCTTACAATTTTGTTTACAGCATAACAATAGTAAAATAACCAAATATAAACATAAATACATTAAATGAGGTCAATTTGAAAACAGCAAATTAAAACCTAATAATAGGACTACCAAGAAACAGTATCAAAATATATACATTTGATAGCACTGGAATAGTCAGTCACCCTTTGTATTAAAGGCTTGAGAGAAAAGCCAGACTTTCACCTGCTTCCTAAAGGTACAGGTAGTCTCGAGTTGTACGTAACCCCTCTGGGAGTAAGTGCCAGAGTGTGGGGGCTACACCTTAGAAGGTTCACTGGTGGGTATCACAGCGTACAAGTTCACGCTTTCCAAAAATACTAGGACTAGGGGGCATGCGATGAAACTACAGTGTAGCAAACTTTAAAAAAATCTGAGAAAATTTTTCTTCACCCAACGCATAATTAAACTCTGGAATTCGTTGCTGGAGAACGTGGTGAAGGCGGTTAGCTTGGCAGAGTTTAAAAAGGGTTAGATGGTTTCCTAAAGGACAAGTCCATAAACCACTACTAAATGGATTTGGGAAAAATCCACAATTCCAGGAATAACATGTATAGAATGTTTGTACGTTTGGGAAGCTTGCCAGGTGCCCTTGGCCTGGATTGGCCGCTGTCGTGGACAGGATGCCGACCTCGAAGGACCCTTGGTCTTTTTCCAGTGTGGCATTACTTATGTACTTCTTTTGACGAAGGTACAGATAGTGATGATCCTTGAGAGGAACTTGGAGGTCTCAAAAGTGTGTCAAGGGCTAACTTATTCTTTAAATAACCTTGCCCATTTTAAGTCCTAATTTAATGATGTCACTGGATTCTCCCTGTGTTATTACAGGCTTCTAATTCCCTCTTACCTGCTGTGTCTCTTCCGCACGTACTCGAACTTAAATTAATGTCGTGGTAAGACTGCTCGTGGTGTACACTCACCCAGTGTCTGCAAGCAAGACATGCCCTTAAAATCATGAGCTTAAGAGGATCAGAGATTTAATCGTTAATTAAAGGCTTAAATGCCGGTGTGTAGGAGCAGTGGATAGAAGGGGGTGTGTATATTTAGGCTTTCTTTTGTCATGTCACAGTTTGCTCTCAAAGGAACAATTCATTAATTTAATGCCTAAACACATACTAGGAAATCAAATTGCTTCCAGAGAGAAGACCTGCTCCCCTAATCCACTTAAGCACTAATTGTGGAAATCAAGATATGATCATTAATTCCAAGTTTAATGCAATTTCATTAGCTCCCATTAGAAGAGAGAATTTTATACGGGGTCTTATTTTTGGTGTTAAAGGTAGCTAGCACACACTTTCTCCTATTGGGTGGCTGGTTATATAATATATACATCTAGGGCAGTGATGGTGAACCTATGGCACGCGTGGCAGAGAGGGCACACAGAGCCCTCTCTGTTGGCACGCGCGCCGTCGCCAGGGGCGGGCCTGGATGGGCCCAGGCCCAGCCACTTTCCCTCCAGGCCTGCGCACCAAACATCCCCTCGCATGTCCTCCCTGCCGGCGCTGATTACCTCCGTCAAAGCGGCCGCGTCTTTGAAAGCCCTGCCTGTCTCTAGTCTTCCCTTCGTGAGTTCGTTCCCTCAGAGTCAGTCCCGCTTTCTGACATCATTTCCGCGAGGGCGGGACTGATTCTGAGGGAACGAACTCACGAAGGGAAGGATAGAGACGGGCAGGGCTTTCAAAGACGCGGCTGCTTCGACGGAGGTAATAAAAAAGATTTACATGCAGGGCATGGATGGGAACGGGAGGGGAGAGCAGGGGAGAGAAGAGAATCGCTGGGTATGGATGGATGGATGGAGTGGAGGGCAGGGGAGAGGAGGGTTGCTGGACATGGGGAGAGGGCAGGGGAGAGAGGAGGGTTGCTGGACATGGGTGAATGGAGGGGAGGGCAGGAGAGAGGAGGGTTGCTGGACATGGATGGATGGAGGAGAGGGCAATTGGACGGATGGAGGGAAGGGAAGACAGGACAGAGATGCACATGGATGGAGGGAAAGGGAGTTAGCAGCATGCATGCAACAGCAGAAATCACATTAATTATTCAAAAGCATGCCAAATGCTTCTAAAGTTCTGTTATTCAGGTTAAATTGCCCTGTTGGCACTTTGCGATAAATAATTAGATTTTGGGTTACTGTTTGGGCACTCAGTCTCTGAAAGGTTTGCCATCACTGATCTAGGGGTTGATATTCAAAGCCGTTTAAATGGCCAGAAATGGCTTTTGGCGATTTAAATTGCTTGTCCACCAGGCATAGCAGTACTTAAGTGGACAGTGCCACTGAAAATGCCCAGTTAGCACCTAAGCCGAAACCGGCTATTTTCTGGGCATTCCTGGGGTGGAGTCTGCACAGTGCTGGTTAAGTTTAGTATTCAGTACTTATAACTGCTTGAGTGTTGAATATTGCACTTAACCAGCTATGTTTTTGCTGCCTGCGAATACCTGGAAATTCAGTGCTGGAGCCTGGCATGATTTGGCATTGAATTTCTGTGGATAACACCAGTGGTACATAAGTATTGCCACACTGGGACAGACCAAAGGTTCATCAAGCCCGGCATCCTGCTTCCAACAGTGGCCAATCCAGCTCACAAATACCTGGCAAGATCCCCAAAAAGTTCAATACATTTTATGCTGCTTATCCCAGAAATAATCAGTGGACTTCCCCCAAGTCAATTTAATAATGGTGTGGACTTTTCCTTTAGGAAGCCATCCAGACCTTTTTTAAACCCCACTAAGCTAACTGCCTTTACCACATTCTCTGGCAACGAATTCCAGAGTTTAATTACATGTTGAGTGAAGAAACATTTTCTCTGATTCGTATTAAATTTATTACTTTGTAGCTTCATCGCATGCCCCCTAGTCCTAGTATTTTTGGAAAGTGTAAACAGACGCTTCAGATCTACCCATTCAACTCCACTCATTATTTTATAGACCTCTATCATATCTCCCCTCAGTTGTCTCTTCTCCAAGTTGAAGAGCCCTAGCCACTTCATCCTTTCCTCATAGGAAAGTCGTCCAATCCACTTTATCATTTTCATCACCCTTCTCTGTACCTTTTCTAATTCCACTATGTCTTTTTTTTTGAGATGGAGAGACCATGAGCATGGTGGTCGGCATACAGGACTTTAAATATCTCAGTGGTTCCCAAACCTGATCCTGGAGGCACTCCAGCCAGTCAGGTCTTTTTGGGATATCCACAATGAATATTCATGAGAGAGATTTGCATTCAGTGGAGGCAGTGCATGCAAATGTCTCTCATGAATATTCATTGTGGGGATCCCAAAAAGCTGACTGGCTGGGGTGCATCCACTTCTATATATGGTGCCTGAAATGTCAGTGCCGATAATATTCCCACCTAGACATATTCTGTAAACTGTGCCTAGATTTAGGTACAGTTACTAGAATACGCCTAGCGGCCATGCCTGCGCCTAACTCTAGGCGTGTCCATTTACGCAGTAAAATGCTCCTTGATTCCAGAAACAATGGCTGAATCTATTACAGTAAGATGCTTCATCACCTTGCAGATGGGAGGAGTCTGATCAGCAGACAAGACTCTTGATGTCAACGGCGTAGGTACGTGGGGCTAGGGGGGGCCTGGGCCCCCCCCCGTAGATTTGGCCCTGAACCCCCCTGCCGACGACCCTCTCGACCCCCGCCTCCCGCCGCCAACCCTCCCCCGCCGTCACCGTGAGCTACCTTTGCTGGCAGGGGACCCCAATCCCCGCCAGCCGAGGAGGTCCTCTTCTTCCGGCGCAAGGCTTCGTTCTGTTTCTGACGTCCTGCACGTACAATGTGCAGGACGTCAGACTCACAGAAACAGAACGAAGCCTTGCAGATCAGCCAGCGAGGTCCTCTTCTTCCGGCACAAGGCTTCGTTCTGTTTCTGTGAGTCTGACGTCCTGCACATACAAGGTGCAGGACGTCAGAAACAGAATGAAGCCTTCGCGGGAAGAAGAGGACCTCGGCTGGCGGGGATTGGGGTCCCCCACCAGCAATGGTAGGCGACGGCGGGGGAGGGTTGGCCGCAGGAGGGGGGTCGAGAGGGTCGTCGGCAGGGGTTGTCAGAGTTGGCGGTGGGCGGGGCGTTGGCAATGGCGGGGCGGGGTCGGCGGCGCCAGGGGGGGGGGCTAAAATGTGCCCCCTCACCTCGGGCTGTGGACCGCCCCTCCCGCCGAAGTCTGGCTACGCCCCTGCTTGTTGCCACATCAAAGGCAGAGGAGGACACAAATGATGTCATTTAACAGTGCTTCATTTAGATCCAAAAGCGGGCATCTGCAGTTTTTTAAATCATTGACTTCAGTTGCCAGTTGTCTAAGATGTGTTAAGTGTTTACATATTGAGATTAGCATTTTATAGACGCAGTTCCATCTAGTTGGAACAACCTGTTTAAGGCTAGTCTCAAGCTTTTAGAGAATGACACAGGGACAAAGCTTGGTTATAAAATTACCCTCATCTCCTGTAGGTCTGTAATTTGAAGACAACTGAATTATAACATGGGGAGCTGAGACTGCCTGTGTTGGGTACCCCATTATAACTCCTACTCTCTCTTGTATCACCCCCCCCCCCCCCCCACCTCCCCGGTAACAGATCCAGGTAACAGTCTTTTAACAGAAAGAAAACACTCACAACAATGTGGAATTAATTGGCCACAGCTGTATTTATTGTAAACAGGACCAAAAAAGGTCACGGTGAGATGATCCACGAACAGCCGAGCTGAAGGTAGAAAGTTGTGTATACCAGAACTTGAAAGGAAAAAACCACCACAAGGTTGGAGGTACACTGAAGTCCTACGCAAAAAATGCACGAGAAAGGGAGTAGGAAAGGTAGGCTCTTCCAAAGGAACCGGAGACGACGTATGTAGAAAGTCAAATCTTTATTCAATTGAAAACACTGACATACTTGACTCTGACTCGACACAGCTGTGTTTCGGCGCAAAAGCGCACCTTCATCAGGCGTCTAGAAAATGAAATATATTTTTAAAAACATTGATACAGTAATATCACATATAAAACAAAAGATGGTCACATATATAAACAAATATAAAATTGTATATAAAATACAAAATAATATATATATATATATATATATATATATGTTATAATTCTATTTTTTAAAATATATCAAACGTATAAATCTATATGTAAATAAATATGTTAGGCTATATAGCAGAAACAGGAACAAACATGGTTACTAAACAGATATACATGGAAGTTCTAAAAGCTGAATTAAAAATGAATATGAGATAAAAACAAAAGTCTAAAATAATATATCTGGATGAAGTGCATATAAATGGGCCTACTGACCTTGTAAAATACTCCCTTTCTTGTACCAGAACTTGAACCCAGAAATCACGTTCCATATAAAGAGGCAACGGAGAAGACGGGAGAAAAGAAAAATTCTAAGAAACTGCTTTAGAATATGTGAATTATGAACAAAGAATGAAACTCTTAATATAAGAAGCAAATTTTTCTCTAGGGAAGGCAGTGGTGGATTTAGTGCAGGACTTAAAACAATAAAAAAAAACGCAACAGACGCACAGCGCTACCTGCCATAACAGCTAAGTAGCCGTCCACAGACTGGTGTCGTACCTGCCACCACCCGCTCTTCAAAACTAATGCTTGGGGAACTGTCAAAGACTTCTTTGCCAAATTGCCAGGTCAAGTGACCCACAAATAGGGCCTTAATTTTCACCGCCGAGAGAAAATTAAGAATCTCACCAAAATCCCACCCACCCATCAAGAGCCAAAATAGCTCAGGGGACCATCGGCTGCAACAGCCCGCATCCTGGGAACAAGTGTTGATGGGGAAAAGAGGGGGGGAGTACCCACTTGTGCCCCGCCACTTGAAAAGAAAACAAGGAGAGGGAAGAAGGGTGAGTGGGAGCGTCACTTCCAAGGAGTAGGAACTGGCCTAAGCCATAAATGATTCTTTGCACCATAGAAGATTCGAAGGAAAGCCCACCAATCGGGGGACCTAACCTGCGTCTTCTAGGACTACTTACCCTTGCCTTACTCACCTATCTAGAACATGAGAAGACATCTAGCAAAACCGAACCTGCTACTGCAGCCTCTTGTGGCAGTCTTGTGAGACTGATGCTTGAAGTCATGGCAACCATTTTAGCAGTGGAGCCAGCAGGGGTGGGGGAGGGGATAGGCCCTGGGAGCAGAGGGAGGGCTGAGCTGGGCTACTGGTGATGGTGGTGGTGGTCTGGGAAGCAATGGCATAGCCATGGGGTGGCCTTGGGGGCCTCCAGACCCCCCCCCCCAAAGTCTGCTGGTTTGGCTGGCGGGGGTCCCCAAGCCCCGCCAGCAGAAGTCTTCCTCCAGTGATGTTTGCCACTGCCGCTCTGCCTGCTCTGCGCCCTCCCACAGGCACATGCTCCCCCCCCCCCCCCATGTGCATGCTCGATTTTAATGAAACTGAGCATGTGCACGAGGGGGGAGCAAGGCAGGCAACGCGGTGGTGAGCATCTCTGGAAGAAGGCTTCTGCTGTCGGGCTTGGGGACCCTTGCCAGCCCAAGTATATGGGGTTGCAGTGGGGGCAGAGAGCACCATGGAGGCAGGGCAAAAAATGCCCCCACCCCCTACTTTGGGCTTAGCCCGCTCCCTAAAAAATTGAGGTGTGGTTACACCCCTGCAGGGAAGGGAGCTACGTTTGGTCTTGGGAGGCGGCTCGGTGGGGAGCTGCTTCTGTTTGGTGTGGGCGGAGGGAGAGAGAGAAGGGGGCAACAGGGGCGGCACCAGAGTTTGTGTCTGCCAAAAACACACTTGCATTTTCAACTGAAAGCAAAAGAAGACCGAATTTGGATTTCGGGTCGGTTTCAGCACCAAAACTGAATCTGAAATTCATAGGATATGCTAGATTCTTCCTCCCCTCCCCCTCCCCACACTATGGCCCAAGCACCACTGATGTTTTGGGTAGCACAGCCCCCCCTCGTACCTGACAGAACTCTTGCCCTTGAGCTTTAGAACTGTGTGTTGATGAAATGCGATCGGTGATGTCTTTACATTTCTGAGCTCTGTTTGATGGCTGCTTGTTTACGCTACCTTGCTGTGGATCTTGGAGAGCAGGCAAGTTGTAAATCTAAAATGAATACAAGTAAATATTTGTCTTGTAGATAGATATTCCTAAAATTAAGCATATAAATCTACTCTTGTATCCGTCAATGGTTCTGGCTCATATAGCGAAGTCCTTTTAACAATGTGGCGCCTCCTTCAGAAATTATGATCATTGTTCTAAGTGGTCATTTAGTTTCCTAATGATTGGGCTGGCCCTGATTATATTATCCCTGAAGTGGAGGAATAGCCTAGTGGCTAGTGCAGTGGACTTTGATCCTGGGGAACTGGGTTCAATTCCCACTGCAGCTCCCTGTGACTCTGTCACTTAACCCTCCATTGCCCCAGGTACAAATAAAACTATGTAAACTGCTTTGAATGTAGTTGCAAAAACCTCAGAAAGGCAGTAGATCAAGTCCCATTTCCCTTTCCCTTATGACATCACAATATCAGAAGTGAGCCAAGTATCGAGCAATCAAGCCATTGTGACATCACTGATGAGGTTGGCTCTTATTGGTGGAATGAGTGGAGGAGTAGCCTAGTGGTTAGTGCAGTGGACTTTGATCCTGGGGAACTGGGTTCAATTCCCACTGCAGCTCCCTGTGACTCTGTCACTTAACCCTCCATTGCCCCAGGTACAAATAAAACTATGTAAACTGCTTTGAATGTAGTTGCAAAAACCTCAGAAAGGCAGTAGATCAAGTCCCATTTCCCTTTCCCTATCTGAGATTCTGTTGCTACTATTTGAGATTCTAAATGGAATGTTGCTACTATTTCAGATTCTAGCTTCTAACCTACAAATGATCTGCACCCCCTCCTTACCTCTCAACCCTCATCTCCCCTTACGTTCCTACCCGTAACCTCCGCTCTCAGGACAAATCCCTCCTTTCAGTACCCTTCTCCACCACCGCCAACTCCAGGCTCCGCCCTTTCTGCCTCGCCTCACC
This sequence comes from Microcaecilia unicolor, assembly GCF_901765095.1. Lineage (NCBI taxonomy): Eukaryota > Metazoa > Chordata > Amphibia > Gymnophiona > Siphonopidae > Microcaecilia > Microcaecilia unicolor. The sequence goes on along the minus strand of NC_044036.1, from coordinate 336,620,917 downwards.
CCACCCCATGCGTGGAACGGACTCCCTGAGCCCATACGCCAGGCCCCCTCCCTGCCCGTCTTCAAATCATTGTTCAAAGCCCACCTCTTCAATGTCGCCTTCGGCACCTAACCACTACACCTCTACTCAGGAAATCTAGACTACCCCAACTTGACATTTCGCTCTTTTAGATTGTAAGCTCCTTTGAGCAGGGACCGTCCTTCTTTGTTAACTTGTACAGCGCTGCGTAACCCTAGTAGCGCTCTAGAAATGTTAAGTAGTAGTAGTAGTATTTCAGATTATAACATGGAATGTTGCTACTATTTGAGATTCTACATGGAATGTTGCTACGGTTTCAGATTCTAACATGGAATGTTGCTACTATTTCAGATTCTTTTGATATTCTAGATGGAATGTTGCTAGTGTCTGAGATTCTGTTGCTGCTATTTGAGATTCTACATGGAATGTTGCTACTATCTGAGATTCTGTTGCTGCTATTTGAGATTCTACATGGAATGTTGCTAGCTGAGGAGTAGCTTAGTGGTTAGTGAAGCAGACTTTGATCCTGGGGAACTGGGTTTGTTTCCCACTACAGTACAAAATCAGTACCTATATCTAATATATAAACCATTTGCAGGAGCATCCCCAGCCGGAAACATGCTCCGTGAGACATGACCTCTAGTGCTCCTACCCCAGACAGTGCTGTCCCTAGGGCCCTATTTTTAAAGGGTTTCCCCACTGACTGACCACCTCCGGACCACATTAGCTTTGGTGCTAAGAGACCAAGATTGTCAGACCCCCAGCCAACCGTTCATTGCCAAAGTTTTCTGTTCAGAAATCTGCTGTCACTTTCTCCCTTGTGACAGATGAAGATACACATTGCGAGGGCTGGACGGGCCTTTGCCGCTCTGCAGTAAATCTCATTTGGCAATAACCAGAAAGAACTAGAAGCATGTCATGCTTCCCTGCTCTTACGGGGGAGTAGAAAGAAGTACTGCAAATTACAATGAGCTTCATGAGCTTAAACCCATACTTTATTTTTAAAAAAGCATTTTCAGAATCCGTGGAGCAGATCATATGTAGATCTGGTGTTCAGCCAGTGTTCCTGTGATTGCGATTAAGCGTCAGTAAATTACTGTGCAAGAGAAACCTTCAGGCTTTCCAGCTCTTTCCCCAGGATCCTGGCAGAAATTGCTGCAGAGAAAAAAAAAAAAAAGCAAGGCAAGAAAGATTATTGGCAGCTCATGCCCCGTGAAAGAAATGAATCCAGATGGGGCATTACCCGATATTAAATCTCTTTGTCCATGTGGGGCTTATTGCTTTAATCAACTCTGAGGTTTCGGTTGTACTGGAACATTTTATGAGAAGGACATTATGAGAGGAAGGGGACTGGCGGCAGCGATAAACTGATGTTTGCCTATATCTTTCCCCTGCTTGTCACTAACGGAGCTGCGCTTGTGATATTTCACTCAAGAAGGATTGTTACAAGAGCAGAATTGAAAGGCTGATTTCCAAAACCTGCTTCATCCTTATTAGTTCTATTGGACGTGAGAGTTTGGGAAATAAGCACTTCGATTACTTATGTGCCTAAGTCCTTAAGGTGGGGCAGTGGAGTCTGTGTACCCATAGAGACTGGGCAGGGGCCACAGTATGAATCTGCTATGAAGGAATGGATCCTCAGAAGCTTAGCTGAAATTGGGTGGCGGAGCAGGTGGGGGGGAAGAGGGGGTGGTGGTTGGGAGGCGAGGATAGGGGAGGGCAGACTTATACGGTCTGTACCAGAGCCGGTGATGGGAGGCGGGACAGGTGGTTAGGAGGCAGGAAAAACTGCTGAGCAGACTTATACGGTCTGTGCCCTGAAAAGGACAGGTATAAATTCAAGGTAAGGTATACACATATGAGTTTGTCTTGGGCAGACTGGATGGACCATGCAGGTCTTTTTCTGCCGTCATCTACTATGTTACTATGCTTCTGCCACTGGACCTGCACCAACACCATCATTTCAGTTCACATAGGCCGCCTGATCTGGTGTAGCCCATATATAAATTGGGCTTGATAGAGGGTTGGTTGGTTTGTGTGTTAGTGAGGCTGATGCTTTATTCGGAGTGATGATTCCCACAGGCTTTGGAAGTGGAAGTCTGTTGACTAATAGTCTCGATTCATAGCTTGGTCTGGATAAAGGCATGATTCTGCCTTCCTGGGACAGGAAAGAGGGACGAGTCCTTCCTTTTATCAGAATGAATGCTGAGCAGTAAGTGACATTTCAGGGTCACTTATATGCAGGGCTTTTTTTGAGGGGGTACTTGGGGGTACTGAGTACCGGCACCTTTTCCATTGTCTTCTAAAATTGACCCATGGTCCCCAAGTTATAATGAAAGAGCTCAGGCTCTACACACCGATTCTGCCTTGTCATAGATTCTGTGACTGGTTGCAGGGGGCCTGGCTATTGTGTGGTGGGTCCCTCAGTGATCACCCCACCCCTGAAGGGTGGCCTAGCATTTGAGTACCGGCACCTCATTTGCTACAACAAACGCACTGGATAAAGGGACCCACGTGTGGGTGATCAGGCCTTTGTGACATCACTGATGAGGTTGGCTGTTAGCCATTGGTGGAATGAGGCATTATGACATCACATTATCAAAAGTGAGCCAAGTATAGAACAATCAAGCTAATTACAAGTTAACAGTAAAATAACATGTCTTAACAATAGCTCATGTTGATAAGCCCCCTAAATGAAAAAGAAATGCCTGTAGAAATCAAAATCACTGCTACATGTGATAAAAGCAGGGCTTTTTTTGAGGGGGTACTTGGGGGTACTGAGTACCGGCACCTTTTCAATTGTCTGCTAAAATTGACCCATGGATCCCAAGTTTTAATGAAAGAGCTCAGGCTCTACACACCGATTCTGCCTTGTCATAGATTCTGTGACTGGTTGCAGGGGGCCTGGCTATTGTGGGGTAGGTCCCTCAGTATTCACCCCACCCCTGAAGGGTGGCCTGGCATTTGAGTACCGGCACCTTTTTTGCTAGGAAAAACACACTGCTTATATGTCTGACTGACTAGTGCAATAAATGAATGCTGACTTCTTCAACCATCAGCCTACAAGTTCATCTTCTGGCCCATATACACCCTATGTGGCTCAAACGCTCGTACGCTCAGCTCTGCCAGTGCACCTTGTTCTTGCCAGGCAGCACCCTCCCCCCCCACCCCACACACACCCAGAAGCCCCATACTGATTACTCATACACACAACTCTTCCAGTGCACCTCGTTCTTCCCAGGCAGTATACCCCCCACCCCCCCTAGGGGGTAGTAGGTTTGGGGGGGGGGGGATGTGGGGAGTCCAGCAGACAAGGGTGTAGTGCTGAGATGTGTACCTGGGAGCATTTATTTGAAGTCCACTGCAGTGCCCCCTAGGGTTCCCCACGACTCTCCTGGGATGTCTGTGTGGCCAGTCTACTAAGCATGGTGGCTCCTCCTACATCCCAAAGGCTTAATTTTGTGTGTTTTTCACTTGGACTTTTTTTTCTTTGAAAATGGACCAAAAAGATAAACTCACAGAGCACAAAAATATCTAGCAAATACCAATTACAGAAAATGGCTATATTCTCCTCTTGAATTTTGGACGTTTTTAGTAAAACATCCGAAGTTGGATTTAAACATCATATTGAAAATGCCCCTCCACGTAACATTTATGTGCTCAGATTGCCGTATTTACTAGCCATAGACCTGGTGTGAATGTGCCGACCTATATTTAGGTGTGCTGAAATTGACTTATGCCAATATTCTATAAGGACACGTGGAGGAGCATTTTCATTACATTACATTGTGTTGATATACCGCTAACGGCAAATGGTTCTAAATGGTTTAAAATAATGAAAAACCAAGAAAATCTCTTGGGAACTACATAACATAACTTTGACTACTAAAACAGACAGATTAACATAGCTTAAAAGATCCATTAAACAGCAAAGTCCTTTAGGTTTTTCCTAAACGCAGAATAATTTAACAAGTTATTAAAACAGGAAGGAAATAATTTCCAAATCTTCATAGCTTGAAAAGTAACACGGTTTATCATGAAGACTAATTCTTTTTGTACTCTTAGTGGGTGAAAAAGTAAAGAAAAAAAATAGTTACAAAGCCTTTTAGATCTATTAGGTGGAGTAAATTTGAAGTGAGATTAAATATTCTGGACATTCCCAATTTAAAACTGTAAGCAACACCCAGAAAAATTAAAACTGTATCCTAGCCTCAGTAGACAGCCAGTGCAATCCCATGTAATAATTTCAAATTTGATCATATTTATGCAAAGAGAAAAAAAATCAACCTTTCTAATAACTTTTTATTAAAGCATTAACGTGATAATCCAAAGAAAAGAGTTTAGTCTAAATAGACTCCCAGGATTTTACTCGAGGGTGAAAGTGGATATTTTCAAAAGGACAGGTACGTCCAGGTTGTAATGTCCAAAATGGACGTCCGTGTCAAAGGTATTTCTGAACGGGAAATACGGCAAGATTCCCTGTTTATACATGAGATGGATGCCCATGTGCTTGAAGTATCCAGCATGAACACCCATTTTACAAACTGGAAAGTTCAAATTACTAACGGCAGGGTTCTAGATCAGTTCCCACCGGACAGTTTCACCCAAAGCCCCAAAAATACAAAACATACTAAGACAAATAATCTCTCTCCCTTTTCTCTTCCACGTCGTTTGGGGGGGGGGGGCAGTACCCCCTCACCCCCCCCCCCCCCCACAACATTATCTTTTACACATCCCTTTCCCCTTCCAGACTTGCAGTTCATGTGGGGGCGTAATGCCCCCCCTACATCCCCAAACTAGGTTTCAACCTAATTCAATCCCTCAAAATGACACCCTGATTAAGATTTATAACAAATTACCACTCTACCTATGAAAAGTTATTCCATTATTATACGTCCTCTGCTTTAACTTCCTTGTTTCAGACGCCGTAATAAAAAAAAGCACTGCCAGAACTTTTGGGACCCGATACAAGAAAGAAGCTGCAGTCGGTAAAGAAAAAAAAACAGGCTAGGGAGGGCGGGAAATGTCCAGAGGGGGGGAGATGGGGAGTCCTTGGTGGGAATTGTCCCGCGGTGAGGGGGAGAGGGAATTGTTGGGTGGGAAAAGTCCAGGTGGGAACTCGCCTGATACCAATAAATAAGCCCTATTGATGATGATGGGGTTTGAATTAGATAAAATACATTGTTATATTAGCATTCATTAATGCAGGTTAGTAGATAAGCACATAAGCACCGCCATACTGGGAAAAGACCAAGGGTCCATCAAGCCCAGCATCCTTTCTGCGACAGCGGCCAATCCAGGCTTCAGAAGCCCGGCACCCCCCCCCCCTAAAAAAAAATATATATTTAATAATGTTGAATGGACTTTTCCTTCAGGAATCTGTCCAAACCCCCCTTAAACTCCATAAGGCCAGCCGCTGCCACCACATTCTCCGGCAACGAGTTCCAGAGTCCAAATACACGCTGAGTAAAGAAAAACTTTCTCCTATTTGTTTTAAATCTACCATATTCTAGCTTCATCTTGTGTCCCCTGGTTCTATTGTTGTTTGAAAGTGTAAACAAACGCTTCACATCTGTCCGCTCTACTCCGCTCATTATCTCGTAGACTTCTATCATATCACCCCTCAGCCACCTTTTCTCCAAGCTGAAGAGCCCTAACTGTCTTAGCCTTCCTCATAGGGAAGTCGTTCCAACCTTTTATCATTTTTGTCGCCCTTCTTTGCACCTTCTCCAATTCCTTTATATCTCTTTTGAGATGCGGCGACCAGAATTGAACACAATATTTGAGGTGCGGTCGCACCATGGAGCGATTCAACGACATTATAACATCCTTGTGTTTGTTTTCCATCCCTTTGCTAATAATACTCAACATTCTGTGCGCTTTCTTAGCCGCTGAAGCACACTGAGCAGAAGTTTTCAACGTCTTATCAACGATGACTCCCAGATCCCTTTCTAGGTCTGTGACTCCTAATGCGGAACCTTGCATGACATAGCTGTAATTCGGGTTCCTCTTACCCACGTGCATCACTTTGCACTTGTCAACATTGAACTTCATCTGCCACTTGAACACCCAATCCCCCAATCTCGCGAGGTCCTCCTGTAATCTTTCACACTCCTCCTGCGACTTGACGACCCTGAATAACTTTGTGTCATCTGCAAATTTAATTACCTCACTAGTTACTCCCATCTCTAGGTCCTTTATAAATATGTTAAAAAGCAGCGGTCCCAGCACAGACCCCTGAGGGACCCCACGAACCACCCTTCTCCATTGAGAACACTGGCCATTCAATCCTACTCTCTGCTTCCTATTTTTCAGCCAGCTCTTAATCCACAATAATACCCTTCCTCCGATCCCATGACTCTCCAGTTTCCTCTGGAGTCTTTCATGAGGCACTTTGTCAAATGCCTTCTGAAAAAACAGATACACAGTATCCACCGGCTCCCAATTATCCACATGTTTGTTCACCCCCTCAAAAAAATGCAAGACTTCCCTTCACTAAATCCGTGCTGACTTTGTCTCATCAGCCCATGTTTTTGTATGTGCTCTGTAATTTTATTCTTAATAACAGCCTCTACCTTTTTGCCCGGTACCGACGTCAGACTCACCGGTCTATAATTTCCCGGATCTCCTCTGAAAACTTTTTAAAAAATCGGTGTAACATTGGCTACCCTCCAGTCTTCCGGTACCACACCTGATTTTAGGGATAGATTGCATAGTACTAACAGTAGCTGTACAAGTTCATTTTTCAGTTCTATTAATACTCTGGGATGAAGCTGTAAGTTTCTGCACAAGGTAACAAGCCAAGCACCAGTGGGAGAGACAGGTTCTCAGCCAGGAGGTGGCAACTAGGGGAATTGTCCTGGGCCCCTGTGCCACAGGGGGTGCTTAGCATACCTTAAACTAAAGGAAGCATGGCCTAAAGAGGAGTTTTTGCCCCCCCCCCCCCCTCAGTTTCTGTCCTGGGCCCCTGCTTATCCAACACAGACCCAGTTCTCAGCTCTCTGCTCTAACTTACAGGCCACTTCTGCCCAAGCTCACCAGCATGGACACCTGCGTTCAGTGTATAAAGACCATTTTGGCATTTCCGAAGGAGAAAATAGTGAGCTAGAAGCTCTAAGGATCTGTGGAAGCAGCTAGAAGTGGGACAAGGTCACCTCGCCTGAGGCTTGGAACAGCTTGACCTGGATGCCCCAGCTCAGTTCCACATATCCTCTGGATGTAGATAGGAAACAGCCTCAGAAAACAGCTTGTGTCACACAGACTCGTGTACCACCTGCTGCAGGGAGATATCAAACTTCTGATGCACAATATCCTATATTTGCAGAAAGAGAACCATAATTAAAAAATAATTGTGGCTAATCTAATTCAGTCCATCGTTCTGGATGCTTCTAAAGCTGCTGTGCCCCTCCTGATACGAAAGTTATAGTTTCCAGAAAAAAAAAAAAAAACAGGGCAAGAAACTTCTGTGGAAAAGCCCTGGCTTTATTTGTTTGGCAAGGAACCAGTAACACCGTGTACATGTTCCTGCTTTCTTGAAGCTTCTGCATCTGTCTGATAATGCTTCCTAACCCAGGACTGAGTACTTTTGAGTAGAGAGCTGCACAGGAAAGGGGATCACGGGAATCTCGCGGGTTTTATTTTATTGATTTATTTATTGCATCCCACATTTTCCCACCTCTTTGCAGGCTCAATGTGGCTTACAATACATTATGAATGGTGGAAATATATAAGAAAATAGACATTTAGTATTATAGAAGGATCTTGGGTAACATGATGATGATAAAACATGATAGTGTAACAAGCAAATGTTATAAGACAATTCTGGTTTGACTTCTGGGTTTGCAGGATTCCTGTGGGGATGGAAGAAGTTGCTGCGAGTTTCCCCGCAGGAGCATGGGCGTAGACTTGGGGGGGCGAGGGGGGGCAATGCCCCCCCAAACGCAGGGCCGGCAACAGGCAGCTCTCCCTTCACCCCACCCTCTCCCCGTTCCTTCTCCTCCCCCCCCCCCCCCCGTGAGCCGGCTCTCCTCCCTCCCTCCGTATCCGTCCCTCACCGACCTGATCTTCGAATCCTTTGCCTGCCCGCTAGGCGCTAGCGCTCTCTCCCCTGCTGGTTCGCGCTTTAAAAATGGCCGCCGAGACTTTCAGAGGCGGCCTCGCGAGAAGTCTCGGCGGCCATTTTGAAGCATGAACCGGAAGTGGAGAGTCAGCGCTAGCGGGCCGGGCAGGTGAAAAATTCGAAGATCGTTGGTGAGGGACGGATCCGGAGGGAGGGAGGAGAACTGGCTCGCTGGGGGGGGGGGGGAAGGAACGGGGAGAGGGCGGAATGAAGGGAGGGGAGAGGAGGGTCACTGCTGGACTAAGTGGATGGAGGGCAGGGGAAAGGAGGGCCACTGGGCATGGGGGCAGGGGAGAGGAGGGTCACTGCTGGACTGGGTGGATGGAGGGCAGGGGAAAGGAGGGCCACTGGGCATGGGGGCAGGGGAGAGGAGGGTCACTGCTGGACTGGGTGGATGGAGGGCAGGGAAAAGGAGGGCCACTGGGCATGGGGGCAGGGGAGAGGAGGGTCACTGCTGGACTGGGTGGATGGAGGGCAGGGGAAAGGAGGGCCACTGGGCATGGGGGCAGGGGAGAGGAGGGTCACTACTGGACTAAGTGGATGGAGGGCAGGGGAAAGGAGGGCCACTGGGTATGGGGACAGGGAAGAGGAGGGTCACTGTTGGACTGGGTGGATGGAGGGCAGGGGAGAGAAAAGAAATGCTGGACATGGATGGAGGGGAGGAAAGAGTGAGGAAGGAGATGAGATGAGGGAAAAGGAAGAGAGGAGAAAAACTGCACATGGATGAAGAAAATAGGCAGAAGCTGAGGACCAGAAATGAAGAAGAAAGGAAGAAAGAAATAAATGGAAAGGAAGCCCTGGAAACGGAGTTAAGAGGACAGATAGCAGCAGAATCAGATACTGCACCAGCATGATCAGAAAAACAGTCACCAGACAACAAAGGTAGAAAAAAATCATTTTATTTTCATTATAGTGTTTGCTATATGTTCACTTTGAGAATCAGGTGCTCAACATTAAAAGTTTATATTTACTTATTTATACCCCCCCCCCCAGGCTCTCTCCCCGGCTATAGCCAGCTCTGCAATTTGGGGGGGGGCGCAGAGGGGGACTGGGGGGAGAGCCTGTTGTTAAACATTTGCCAGCACACCACTGCCTGTCGCCAAACCTGCTGCCTCTCTGATTCAGTGGCTATCCATTGGCAAACGAACACTGGTTATTCCCAAAAAAGCCAGCTCTTGCTCCCTTCCTTCCTCCATATTAGCATAATTTGCATATACATATATGCAAATGAATATGCTAATATGCCCCGCCCCTTCCTTTGCCCCTCCAAATGAAACAGTCAAACTACGCCTATGCGCAGGAGTGTAGTGAAAATGTCTGCTGAGGCTTGAAACACACTGAGAGTGGCTGTTGGAGCGCCAGAGTGAGGCTTGAAACACACCGAGAGTGGCTGTTGGAGCACCAGAGTGAGGCTTGAAACACACTGAGAGTGGCTGTTGGAGCGCCAGAGTGAGGCTTGAAACACACTGAGAGTGGCTGTTGGAGCGCCAGAGTGAGGCTTGAAACACACTGAGAGTGGCTGTTGGAGCGCCAGAGTAAGGCTTGAAACACACTGAGAGTGGCTGTTGGAGCGCCAGAGTGAGGCTTGGAGCACTCATTGGTTGAATAGCGAACACCACCCAAAAACCCCCGCAGAAGTCGTTTCCACTGCAGAGATGGGAGGTTGTTGGGGGTCAGGAGGAAACGGAGTAGAGGAAAGGGTGGAAATGGAGATTAATTGCGGGGGATGGAAAGAGTCTTAGTGGGTACCGGTTAGTATGCATTAGAATTCCAGTGGGGACAGGCAGGAATGTGTGAAATTTCTGCCCTGTGTAACTCTCTACTTCTGAGGTGGCACCTTACTAGCAGCTGGGGTCTGGGAAAAATCACTTGTCTCATAAATATGAATGTGCTGAACAATCCCAACTCCTGTTTCTGCCTTGTTGGTCGTAAACTGACTGGTTAGGTGGAATGGCAAATCCTAAAGGAAAGGAGACGTGTTTAGGTTTGTTTATTAAAATTTGTTAGATCACATTTTTTTGTACACAGTAAATTCAAAGTGATTTACAAGACTAAAATCAGAAAGAAAAAAAGAAAAGAAGTCTATTTGCTTATAGTAAATTGCACAGACATTCTAAGAGGGACAACATTCATGCCCTTAGCGTGGAAGTGGACTTGTCTTGGCCATCACACAACCAGAACCTGACCACGAAAAAGGCGTAATAAAGAGAGGTGGTTCCTATTCATAACCTTAAAAGTCTTAAAGGAGGGTTCTAGAGAGATGGAGCAAGGTAGGTTAATCTGTTTAAAAAAGGGGCCACAAAATAGAAAACACTCGATTCCCAATTTGCCTTACAAAAGGGGAAAGGGAACTGGGACTTGATATACTGCCTTTCTGAGGTTTTTGCAACTACATTCAAAGCGGTTTACATATATTCAGGTACTTATTTTGTACCAGGGGCAATGGAGGGTTAAGTGACTTGCCCAGAGTCACAAGGAGCTGCAGTGGGAATTCAACTCAGTTCCCCAGGATCAAAGTCCACTGCACTAACCACTAGGCTACTCCTCCACTCCACTTGGTAATATTTGTTTATTGTTTATTTATTAGGATTTATTTACCGCCTTTTTGAAGGAATTTCACTCAAGGCGGTGTACAGCAAGAATAAGTCAAACATAAACAATAGACAATTAGCAGTAAAAACATTCAACAACAATACAAAGTATGGCATAATATTGCTACATTACAATATCAGCGCAATAAACGGAGAAAACATTTTAATAGACAGCATAAGGTGGAAGCAAAGATGGAACGTATAGATAAGAGAATAACAGGAGTAAGAAAATAAGGGACTAGTTAAAGATTTTGCAAATGAGGTCAGAAAGGTGCTTAAACATTATCTTGGCTATGGTAACATAGTAACACAGTAGATGACAGCAGAAGAAGACCTGCACGGTCCATCCAGTCTGCCCAACAAGATAAACTCATATGTGCTACTTTATGTGTATACCCTACCTTGATTTGTACCTGTCCTCTTCAGGGCACAGACCGTACAAGTCTGCCCAGCACTATCCCCGCCTCCCAAACACCAGCCCCGCCTCCCAATCACTGGCTCTGGCACAGACCTTATAAGTCTGCCCAGCTCTAGCCCCGCCTCCCAACCACCAGCCTCACCTCCCACCACCGGTTCTGGCACAGACCGTATAAGTCTGCCCAGCACTATCCCCACCTCCCAACCATCAGCCCCACCTCCCACCACCGGCTCTGGCACAGACCGTATAAGTCTGCCCAGCACTATCCCCGCCTCCCAACCACCAGCCCCGCCTCCCACCACTGGCTCTGGCACAGACCGTATAAGTCTGCCCAGCACTATCCCCGCCTCCCAACCACCAGCCCTGCCTCCCACCACCGGCTCTGGCACAGACCGTATAAGTCTGCCCAGCACTATCCCTGCCTCCCAACCAGCCCAGCCTCCCACCACCAGCTCTGGCACAGATTGTATAAGTCTGCCCAGCACTATCCCCGCCTCCCACCACCGGCTCTGGCACAGACCGTATAAGTCTGTCCAGCACTATCCCCACCTCCCGACCACCAGCCCCGCCTCCCACCACCGGCTCTGGCACAGACCGTATAAGTCTGCCCAGCACTATCCCCGCCTCCCGACCACCAGCCCCGCCTCCCACCACCGGCTCTGGCACAGACCGTATAAGTCTGCCCAGCACTATCCCCGCCTCCCAACCACCAGCCCCGCCTCCCACCACCGGCTCTGGCACAGACCGTATAAGTCTGCCCAGCACTATCCCCGTCTCCCAACCAGCCCAGCCTCCCACCACCGGCTCTGGCACAGACCGTATAAGTCTGCCCAGCACTATCCCCGCCTCCCGACCACCAGCCCCGCCTCCCACCACCGGCTCTGGCACAAACCGTATAAGTCTGCCCAGCACTATCCCCGCCTCCCAACCACCAGCCCCGCCTCCCACCACCGGCTCTGGCACAGACCGTATAAGTCTGCCCAGCACTATCCCCGTCTCCCAACCAGCCCAGCCTCCCACCACCGGCTCTGGCACAGATTGTATAAGTCTGCCCAGCACTATCCCCGCCTCCCACCACCGGCTCTGGCACAGACCGTATAAGTCTGCCCAGCACTATCCCCGCCTCCCAACCACCAGCCCCACCTCCCACCACCGGTTCTGGCACAGACCGTATAAGTCTGCCCAGCACTATCCCCGCCTCCCAACCACCAGCCCCGCCTCCCACCACTGGCTCTGGCACAGACCATATAAGTCTGCCCAGCATTATCCCCGCCTCCCAACCACCAGCCCCGCCTCCCACCACCGGCTCTGGCACAGATTGTATAAGTCTGCCCAGCACTATCCCCGCCTCCCACCACCGGCTCTGGCACAGACCGTATAAGTCTGCCCAGCACTATCCTCGCCTCCCAACCACCAGCCCCGCCTCCCACCACCAGCTCTGGCACAGACCATATAAGTCTGCCCAGCATTATCCCCGCCTCCCAACCACCAGCCCCGCCTCCCACCACCGGCTCTGCCTCCGAATCTCCTGCTATAATATGTGCACAGACCTGCCAAGGTCTCCCGTTTTCAGCAAGAGACTTCTGCTTTTGCGAGTCATCTCCCGCCAGAGTGCCGGCATCTTCCGCTGAACAGCTCCGTTTCCACTTTCCAGGGACAGCAGGAAATGCCTTCATTAAACATCATCTCCTTCTGCTGCTGGTCTCGCAGCAGCAGGAAATTGTTTTACAAGGTGTCTCCTGCTGTCGCTGGAAAAGGGAGGCTGTGCCGGGGCAGAACTGTGGTGGTTGTGGGCGGAGCTGTGGGCAGTTCAGGGCGGAGCTATGTGCGGGTTGGGGCGGAGCTATAGACGGGCTTTAAATCTCCCACTCGGGAGGCTGACCCCCTTGGCAGCTTTGTGCGCAGCCGGTGTCATAATCTATAATCACTAAGAGAACGTAAACACCGAGCTGGAGAATAAGGAATAGTTAACCAGGATAGAATGTCTGGAACGCCAGTCTGTAATGATTTAAAAGTCACGGAAAGGATCTTGAACTGGTTCCGATACTCCACAGGCAGCTAATGGGGTTTCTGTAAAAGAGAAGTAACATGATCCCGACGCGGAGCAGAATGGAGCAGTCCTTTGAGTTCAATTTTTGGAAATATTTCTGACAGAAGCTGTCAAAACCTTGCCAGGTCTATTAACCGAATCCTAGTCAATGCCTCAAGTCGTGTCCGACATGCAAGAGGGGAGTGGGGTGAGTTTCTGGCACCCACCGCTTTCTGCGGGAGGTGGTGGAAATGAAAACGGTAACGGAATTCAAACATGCGTGGGATAAGCATAAAGGAATCCTGTGTTGAAGGAATGGATCCTCAGGAGCTTAGTCAAGATCGGGAGGTGGGGGCTGGTGGTTGGGAGGCGGGGATAGTGCTGGGCAGACTTATATGGTCTGTGCCAGAGCCGGTGGTTGGGAAGCGGGACTGGTGGTTGGGAGGCGGGGATAGTGCTGGGCAGACTTATACGGTCTGTGCCAGAGCCAGTGGTGGGAAGCGGGACTGGTGGTTGGGAGGCGGGGATAGTGCTGGGCAGACTTGTACGGTCTGTGCCAGAGTCAGTGATTGGGAGGCGGGGCTGGTGGTTGGGAGGTGGGGATAGTGCTGGGCAGACTTATACGGTCTGTGCCGGGGCTGGTGGTTGGGAGGTAGGGATAATGCTGGGCAGACTTATACGGTCTGTGCCAAAGCCAGTGGTGGGAGGCGGGGCTGGTGGTTGGGAGGCGGGGATAGTGCTGGGCAGACTTATACGGTCTGTGCCCTGAAGAGGACAGGTACAAATCAAAGTAGGGTATACACAAAAAGTAGCACATATGAGTTATCTTGTTGGGCAGACTAGATGGACCATGCAGGTCTTTTTGTGCCGTCATTTACTATGTTACTATGCTCTTCCCTCAGTCTGCTCGATAAGGGCCCCTTTAAATCTCTGGCTGCAACTGTCTGCTTTTGTGATTTATCTGGTGGTTTCATAAAATAAAGCCAGGTTGCTTAGTTACTAGAACAGGAAAAAGGCACAAAGGTAAAAAAAAAAAAAAAAAAAAAGAGGGGGGGGGGGGGGACGGGACATCTTCAGAGTGGAGCATTTTTCTTGCAGGTGTTAAAAATAGGAAAATGTCCATCATAGCTGCTCCTCATTCTCTGTGTTATAATCCATCTTCATTACCAAGAAGTACAATACTTCGCACTCATACTTCCCTTATTTTCCGAGAACAGACCCATTGTTTTTTTATTATTATTAACATCGTGTTACACTCTGAGCATCGATCATTCTCTTGCTTTACTTAACAAAAAAAAAAAAAGGTTCCTCCGGGTAAGTCACATATTTTTTTTTTTGAGGGGAGGGAGGGAAGGGTTTCTGCTCTGTGTTACAGAATCACACACAGGGAATAACGTCTGCTATCAAACCAAGGCCACACCACAGATGGCTGGAGAGACCATAGTGTACCACGAAGTAGGTTGTACTGGTATTTTTAAAGCCTTGATTTTGGCAGCCCTGGTCACGCTGACGCTTCAAAGTTGATCTGTTGTTACTGCTAATTCAAAGGGGATGCCGGGCCTAATTCTCAAATGCTGCTTTTATTTTCAGTGGAAAACGGGCAAGGCTCTGGGTGAGACCCATTTGTTTTCTCCTTAGCAGGGATTAAGAAAGGTTTCCTAAAAGAAAAGTCCATAAGCCATTATTAAGATGGACTTGGGAAAATCCACTGCTTATTTCTAGGATAAGCAGCATAAAATCTGTTTTACTCTTTTGGGATCTTGCCAGGTTCTTGTGACCTGGATTGGCCACTGTTGGAAACAGGATATTGGACTTGGTGGACCATCGGTCTGTCCCGGTATAGCAACACTTATGTACTTGGGATTCTGAATGGAATCTTGCTACTCTTTGGGGTTCTAAATGGAATGTTGCTACACTATGAAATTCTGCATGGAATCTTGTTACTCTTTAGAATTCTAGAATCTTGCTACTCTTTGGGGTTCTACATGGAATGTTGCTACTCTTTGGGTTTCTGCCAGGTACTTGTGACCTGGATTGGCTACTGTTGGAAACAGGATATTGGACTTGGTGGACCATCGGTCTGTCCCAGTATGGCAACACTTATGTACTTGGGATTCTGAATGGAATCTTGCTACTCTTTGGGATTCGACGTGGAATGTTGCCACAGTTTGAAATTCTGCATGGAATCTTGTTATTATTTAGAATTCTAGAATCTTGCTACTCTTTAGGGTTCTACATGGAATGTTGCTACTCTTTGGGTTTCTGCCAGGTATTTGTGACTTGGATTGACCGCTGTTGGAAACAGGATACTGGGCTTGACGGACCTTTGGTCTGTCCCAGTGTGGCAGCTCTTACGTTCTGGGTCTCCGTTTTGTCTGCAGTTCCGGGCCAGTGGTTTGCTAAAACGTGGCTTATCTGGACCCTCAACTAGGTCGGGTTTTCATTGCTGGCAAAATAATCGCATTAGGAGGTTAATTGTATGAAGCACTTTCCACGTATAAAGCAATTTACATGCATAAAAAGTAGGCAAACTGGGGAGAATTCTGTATAGGTCGACCGAAGCTAGGCGCCGGGATGATCTGCACTACGGTAGCATTCCATAAAGGTCATTATGCGCAGAATACGAGCTTAGCTCGCATTTCACGTCTAACTGGGCGCAAGCGCTCATGTAAATGCTCACGCCCAACTAATGGCAGTTAGACACAGAAATGGCAATATTCTCTTAACACCGCATCTTAACTGCGCAGATAATAGAATCAATTTTTTTCTGTCCCCATCAGATTGCACCGTCCCCTCACTATCCCCTCAGTTTCCTTTCCCCATCTCCGTACCCAACACGCATTTAAAAGATCTTATAAATTCAAACAAAACATCTCCACCCAGATTCACCTGACAGGGTTGGTCCAGCCCTGGATTTACCCCATTGCCCTTGTAGTCTTGCTTTTTTTTTTTTTTTAGGGATGCAGCGGGGAAATTAGTACTACAACTCCCTGCATGCAATGGGTTAAACCCAGGTCTGAATCAACTCTTCTGGGCGAATCTGAATCTAGTTGCCAGCCTTACTTGGGGAATGAGTTAGAGAGACAAGGTTCAGGACTGTACCGAGATCCAGTTGTGCCCCTTGCAACTTACCCCAACTGTGCCCCCTTCACCTCTGCCAATGAGATACTGGGCTGGGATAGGGTTACCATATGTCCGGATTTACCCAGACATGTCCTCTTTTTAAGGGCATGTCCGGGCAACCGGACGGGTTTTGCCAATGTGTCCGTTTGTCTGGATTTCTGGATATACAGGCAGATTGCTAGCCTCCCCTCCCCTTACTTACTAGTGCCCTGGTGGTCTAGTGACCTCTTCCACCTTCGGGGCAGGAAAGAGCCCCCTCTTTCCTGCCCGGAGCGCTGCCCTGCATGCATCCTTCCTGTTGGTGATCCTCGGTGCCGATTCAAAATGGCCGCCAAGAGTTGAAGTGACCTTGCAAGACTTCAACTCTCGGTGGCCATTTTGAATCGGCACCGAGGATCAGCAGCAGGATGACGGCAGAAAAAGACCTGCATGGTCCGTCCAGTCTGCCGAACAAGATAAACTCATATATGCTACTTTTTATGTATTCCCTACCTTGATTTGTGCCTGTCCTCTTCAGGGCACAGACCGTATAAGTCTGCCCAGCACTATCCCTGCCTCCCAACCACCAGTCCCGCCTCCCACCACCAGCTCTGGCACAGACCGTATAAGTCTGCCCAGCACTATCCCCGCCTCCCAAACACCAGCCCCGCCTCCTACCACCGGCTGTGGCACAGACCGATGCATGCAGGGCAGTGCTCCGGGCAGGAAAGAGGGGGCTCTTTCCTGCCCCGAAGGCGGAAGAGGTCACTAGACCACCAGGGCAGTAGTAAGGTAAGGGGAGGGGGTGACGGGGTATGTGACAGGGGGGAGGTAAAAATGTGACGCGGGGCGAGGGTGTGAAAGGGGGTGGGGTGGGTGTGAAAGGGGCGGGGCATGTGTCCTTTTTGGGGGACAAAATATAGTAACCCTAGGCTTGGAGGAGTTTTGCACCTCTCCATATTTATGTGTAACCCTTGGTACGGCAGTGAAGGCTTTTAAAACGCAATTTCGGTAGCCTCTTTCTTCCTGCTGAACTGCCACATTCCCGGGTTTCGTAGATAAAAGTAAAAATTACATATTGACGTGGCACTGTACAGTGCTATGTACACCGAAGTCTCTAAATTCAATACTAATAATCAAATGTATCTGAGCTGTCTTTGAGGGTGACTGTGTACCCTCTGCAGTGTTCGTTCTTGCCTTATTTGCAATTCCTGCTATGGGGCAGTTTTTTCACAGGGCACTTCCATGGGTAAGTCAGATGCTTATCCTTAAGGTAAAAACTGTTGGGGGCGAGAGGGAGGGAAAATCAGACTGTGTTTGGGGAGCAGCTTGAGGCCACAACCAGGTAGTCTTGCGGATGCCGGTTGATATACAGTGGGGAGGAGGGGGAGGTGACCCAGTCAAATTTGCAGAGGGTTTCATTTTAAGTCAACTGTCCAACTCCCTGGGATTTGAAAATTACCTCTGTCAATTTCCCCCCAGCCTTATCTAGATGGTTAATTACAGGCTTCTTACTGTCATGTTGTTTGCGTGTCTTTCTGCACTGTGCACTTTTTTCTAATTTCATCTCAGTAACAGTTAGAATTTAATTGCTGTAAAAGGCCAGTTCGGCCTCTGGCTCTGTCGTGGTGTCATTCTCTGGCCCATAGGATGTGTTTCTTTTTCTCTCTCTCTCAAGTGCTGTCTGTTGCTAAGAATGATGGAAT
Source organism: Microcaecilia unicolor (assembly GCF_901765095.1). NCBI lineage: Eukaryota > Metazoa > Chordata > Amphibia > Gymnophiona > Siphonopidae > Microcaecilia > Microcaecilia unicolor. Next base: position 336,602,934 of record NC_044036.1, on the reverse strand, counting down.
CGTTTTCCTGGGAGGGAGGGAGGGAGGGTTGCCAGATTTCACCAGGGCAGCTTGTTTCTTTTGGTGTCTGGGCACAGGGCATTTCGATGTAAATTGCCATGAGCCACTTTGACCCCCACAGAGGAGCAAGTCCAGAATTTATTCAAGGGTGAATAGTTCATTGTAAGTTAGCTTGTGTGGCCGAGGGGGTTCTGAGGTGCTGAAGAAACAGACCTCCCTCGAAGGCCCTAGGTAGGTATCCCTGAGGCATGTTACTGCCCAGGGGCTGCCACCAGAAAGTATTCCAGCGTTTAGCCATATCAGCAAGAGCATGTGTGTAGATCTGGCCAGACTGTATTTTATACCTAAATCTTTTATTCTGTGATTTCAGGGGTAACTTTTTTTTAATTACGTATGTAAATTTAATAAAAACCACAAACAGAACAATATAAGAGCATCACAATATCATTGTAACTCTACAGTTTCTCAAGACAGAGTTAAGGATATTTTCCAGCAATGTGAAGATAAATCAAAGAGAAAACTGATATAGTTGATACATTTCCTCTTAAGATATCTAGAATTAGCACAGAATTATCTAATTTTCAGGGGGAAATTATGCTTTCTCTGTTTCCAGTTGGGCTCCCTAATGGGAGTCACTGGAGTAGAGGTCAGAGAGCTCCTGGCATCTGAGTCTTGGGAGTCCCGCTGTCCCCCAGAGAGCTAATTAACCACTTGTCCACCCTATAAAAGATGACAAGAAGATGTTCATCTGTAGAAAAAAGAAAGGGAATAGCTCACTTTGACAGGATGCTGTTGGGCTGATGCTGAAAGGTTTGTGGTAGAATCAAATTGTACCGTGAACTTAGCGCAGCAAAAGTGCCGCTGCATGCTCAGAATAATGAGCATGCAAATTAATGCCATATTAAAATTGCAGTATTAATTAGCTGTTCATTATTCTGTTCTAATTTTCCTGTCAGCGCCTGAGCTCAGTAAAGTTGACATTTAGAAAAACAAAAAAAAAATGCCATGATGTCACTTACCCCAACCCCTTCCCCATTAATACATTAAAAAAAAAAAAACAGCCTGACCAAGCATTGCATCCCTCTGCCCAACATCGGGCAGAACCCCCCTGACCTTTAAATAAAATCCCTGGTGGTCCAATGGACCCCTCCTAGCCCCTCACCAAAGGCCCCCATTGCTCCAGTGGGACCCCAAGACAGGACCAACCCACCTGACCCTTTCATACCTGGTAGGAGGGAAAGATGCCTATGTCCTACTGCTCTGGGATGCACTGGGTGGAGGAGTGGCCTAGTGGTTAGGGTGGTGGACTTTGGTCCTGGGGAACTGAGGAACTGAGTTCGATTCCCACTTCAGGCACAGGCAGCTCCTTGTGACTCTGGGCAAGTCACTTAACCCTCCATTGCCCCATGTAAGCCGCATTGAGCCTGCCATGAGTGGGAAAGCGCAGGGTACAAATGTAACAAAAATAAACAAATAAGGGAAATAATCCTGGCAGGGCTGAGCCTAAGGTGTCATGTTCCAGTTGCCCCTCTGTTTTTCTGCGCTTCCCTTCTTTAACTTATTTCTGTGTTTTTCGGTTTCAGAGGGTCTGGCTGTTGGTGTTGGATTTGGCGCAGTTGGAAAAACAGCTTCTGCAACCTTTGAAAATGCCAGGTAGGATCTGGGCAAAGGGAGGAGGGAATTTGGGACGCTGGGTCACTCGGTATGTGTGCAAATTAAGCAAAATGAAGTGGAAATCGAACTCATAGCTATGTATAGTGGAATCCTGCCCACTAGTTCTGGTGGTGCTGATGAAGGGCCAGAGTTGTGGATCACCAGGGCATCGAAGAATTTCACACAGACTTTCAAGCCCGTTGACTAATCTGTGTTAAAACGGTATTAATACACCACATTAAGCTTGGCAGAGTTTAAAAAGGGGGTTGGATGGTTTCCTAAAGGACAAGTCCATAAACCACTACTAAATGGACTTGGGAAAAATCCACAATTCCAGGAATAACATGTATAGAATGTTTGTACGTTTGGGAAGCTCGCCAGGTGCCCTTGGCCTGGATTGGCCACTGTCATGGACAGGATGCTGGGCTCGATGGACCCTTGGTCTTTTTCCAGTGTGGCATTACTTATGTACTTGTAACTTAATTTCTCTGAGATTTACTAAGCTGTGGTCTGATCAATATTCAGCTTCTGGTGTTCAGCATTTTTTTAAAATGCTGACTGTTGCCAGCTAAATTGGCCCAAATATTCAATGCTGAGCCACGTCTGGCCACTGGCATTGAAGATCCCGCTCTTACTGGACTTCTTCTGACTGCCAGAACTAGGTGGGTCCTTGCCAATATTCAGCCAGAACCCACATAATTGGACTCCCAAAATTCCCTTCCCAGCCCTCCCTGTGAATTGCAGGAGGCCCCCTCGTGGCCAAGTGGAGGTCGAGGCAGGAGCAAACTGCACTCGCTCTTGTGCCTAGTGGCTCCTGTTGGAAATGGCTACCGTGATGTCTGTCTTACCGTCATGTACAACTGCTAGAGGCCATTTTCAACAGGAGCCACCAGGGGGCAGGATGAGGGGGGTTCATTCAAACCCCAACCACCACTAGACCTATTAAGATAGGCCGGGGGGGGGGGGGGGGGACGGACTGCTGCAGTTTGGGGGTGGGAGGGGAGATTGGACTGTGTTCACAGGTGTGAGAGGGAAGAGAGATCAGACTGTTTAGGGAGCAGGAGGGAGGGCAGAGCAGCTTCAGGCCACAACCCCAGTAGTTGCTGGCTGATAAACAGTGGGGGAAGGGGAGGAGTGGCCGATATACAATACCAATATCCGTATACTTAACCAAGAAAAGTTAGGACCAAGTTTCCCTTCATGCAGTCCTACATGCCCGGTTAGCTATTTGGGGCATCGGCACGAAATATTGTCAGTCCCCAGAAAACTCTGGGGGTCCTCCCTCTATCTAACCCCTGTAATGCCCCGCTCAAACCCACTTCCAATATGGCTAGTCAGTGCTGATATTCAGGGGCACTGCCCGGTTATTGACTTCTAGTAAGTTTAGTAAATCTTGTGGCTGGAACGCACAGATGTTACCCGAGGTGGTATGGAGGGTCAGGGCGCCTCCTCAAAATGGCAGTGCCCTGCCTAGTGCATCCTGGGATGCTTTACAAGGGTTCCAGTGGACCGCCAGACTTTATTTTTTTGGGGGGTGGTTAAGGGTCTGGGCATTTGACATTTTGGGGGATGGGGGAAGCTCCAGGGCATTTGACATTTTGGGGGATGGGGGAAGCTGGGGTTCCGTTGGACCACCGTGGTTTTAAAGTGTTTGAAGGGGGTGGAGGATCGGCCAGCCTGCATTGCAAACCCTAACGCCAGCTCGGAGCTGGCATATAGGGTTTGCAACGGGAGGAATGCCCTTCTTTGGTGCGCTCCCTGCTGAGCTTTGGGGAAGAAATAGCCTGTGAGGCAGTCGGCATGCATTTGCATGCTCATTGTGTTATTCCTTCCCACGCTCGTTCGATCCTGCGCTCTGGGCCTCTGAACATCCAGCGCTGGTAAACGCGAGCACTTACACCTGGGAACATCTGCCTGTCATTTATTTCATTTAATAGGATTGACAGTCTGGGAAATCTCACTTTCTTCCTTTCTCCTCTCCCTTTTTTTCAACATTTTCTCAAGCCACACTTCGGCTGTTAGGGACAGATGCAGAAAGCCAACTGTGGGTTTAGCCACAGGATTATCGGCGGTTGAACGCCGGTTCTACGCGCCGAGCAATGCAGAGAGGACTTGTGCGTGGGTGTTAACTCACGTGGAAAACACAGCCGCGAGTTGCATTAAACTGTATGCCGATGAGCTACTTTAGTTGAATGCGCACTTGCGACACGTACAGAACGTAAAAACTTTTCCATCAGGATCCAGGGTAGCGTAGAAGGTTTTGCAGAGCAAGTTTCTTGTCAGTCTTTCACCTTTAAGTACTGGTTTTGTCTTGTTATGCAAATCGAAGGAAGCCTGTGGAAGGTTTATAGGCAGATAAGCCAGTAACAAACAGGTTCAGATCAGTAGCGTAGCCAGAGTTCAAGTTTTAGATGGGCCTGGAGGTGGACTGGGTGGGCACGGGCCTCACATTCCCTCTCCACCCGCTACCCTCCCCCCCCCCTTAACTGTTTCAAACACAGGGCATTTGGCAATGTTCTTCCAGATGCCGACAGCTCCCTGCACATGGTCAGTTCTAGTCATTTTTACTGGCCTGAAGCGCCGTTCTCCCTCCAGCACCGGCGATTCCCATAGCCAGCCTTCTGCCAGTGTGCATCGTCGGGGCCTCTCCTCAGGCGCGCGTCCCACCTTTGCGGAAAACAGGAAGTTGCAGAGTAGGCGGGATGCGCCTGAGGAGAGGCCCCGATGACGCACACTGGCAGAAGGCTGGCTATGGGAATCGCCGGTGCTTCAGGGCAGTAAAAGTGAGCAGACCACACGGACGGGGAGAGCGGGCAGAAGAGGCAGGAAAAGATTGGAGCCTCGCTTGGGAGAGCAACGCCGCTGGTTGGGTTGGGGCTAGTTAGGGTGGGTGGGCCTGGAGCAAAAGTGGCTGGGCCTGGACCCGCCCGTGGCTACGCCCCTGGTTCTCAAGTCTGAACAAAACTGAAAGTGAAAGCCCTAACGCCAGCTGCCGAGCTGGCATAGGGTTTGCCACGGCCAGCGAGCCAATCTTTGGCATGCTGGCCGCTGATCATTGGGGATGAATACGTTTTTAGTCCAGTTTTGCATGCATTTGCATTCTACTTGCATTCAGAGCCTGCGAACGTGTTGTTTCACATGCTCGGGTGCTCTGATCATGGGGCGGTAGCAAACGCAGGCGCTAGGATGGCGCTAACAGCCTTTAGTGCCTGTGTTTGCTTCTGATCATTGGCCCATAATCGTTCTAACACCTCACACTAACTTGACTTTTGTCTCACCTAGAATGTAAACCTCACTGAACCCTGGAAAGGGGATATGAGCGCTTTAATTTGATTTGATCTCCGTCTCAGGCAGAACACCTCTACCCAAATCCAGCTGCTCCCACCCGCTTCCACTTGCAGCCATCGCGAGGCACTAATTCCTCCACCTTCATCGCCTGCCTCTGCGAGTTTTGTTCCTCAGTGTCCATTTCCATACTTCTGAGGCAGTGCGAAAGAAGTTCTGCACCACATTTAAGACTAGAGTTTCAAGGGGTGTGTGAAGTACCAGCTTGGCATCTGGATCGATCAAAGGAACATCTCTGAGTGCTCTTAGACACTAACCTTTCCAGAGAAAAGGGCACCTGGAGGGATGCAGTCTGCAGATAGAAGCGCTTTCCCTGTCCAGTCAAAGCTTCAGCGCTACACAATACAGGAGCAGAATTCAGTGTTTGTGGTGTATTTAAAGAGATGTTAATCACATGAGCAGAATCTGCAGTCAAAACACCATGAAGGACACAGAACACGTAATGGGTGTCAGCAATTCACGGCTTCTTCTAAAAGCACCTTTCAGATGTCTATAAACCAGCACTTAGGCAGTTATAAAGTGTATAACCCCCATCATCTACTATCCTAAGCGGTTTACAAAATAACAATCATAATTTTATCAAAATAAGCACTTCAGTAATAACATTCACAACAAAAGCATCATAAAAACTGAATAATTTATCCAGATCAGCAAAACAGAATCGTACAGCATCAAAAAAAAAAAAAGCTTTTAAGGGTTTCCTATAAAGGACTATGATATGGGCAGACTGGATGGACCGTACAGGTCGTTATCTGCCGTCATTTACTATGTATGTAATTGCAGTTGATGTAGCAAACTGTTCCACAATCTGGGTTGTAGAATCATAAGTACCTTCTCCCTAAATATATCTAGTCTCGCTCAACGAGAGGACGATACCTCAAGCGAGTTCTGATTCTGGGATCTCCTTACACAGGTAGGCGTATAAACAGGCTGGCGATCGATCGTGCAGTAATTTGAAAAAAACAACGAAGCAACTTTGAAATTAATCCGCCAACGTAGCTGTTTCGGAAATCCAAATTTTACAAAACTGGGATGCATATGTGTAAAACTGAGAAACATTTATCTGGAGAGGGGGTCCGGTCTGAGCGTATTAGGGTGGGCCAAAAAAAAAACAACAACCCTACGTAGTCCCCATTTCATACAGAGAATGAACATCTGTGTGCGAAAAGATTGCCTTCGGATTTTATACCCACAATCAGGGACATCTAGGTTTCAGATAGATCTTCATTTTCTGCACCGCTCCACTGGAAGGATCAGAGGAGGTCACCCCCTTAATGCCTCGAAGGTTGCTGTTCCCCCCCCCCCCCCAACACACCTCCTGAATGCAAAACTGCCAAAGGGTGTCAGGCTTGTGACAGCTTAGATCACGCATTCCCAACCCAGTTCTCGGGGCACCCCCTAGTTCCATTGGGCTTTCACGATATCTACAATGAATATTCATGAGTTAGATTTGCATGCAAATCTATCTTGTGCATATTCATTATGGATATCCTAAAAACCCAATGAGACTAGGGGTGCCCCAAGGATGGGGTTGGGAATGGCTGGCTTAGATACAGTAAACATTTATTATTAATAATAATAATAATAATAACATTTGTATAGCGCTACCAGACGCACGCAGTGCTGAACACCTGACATAGAGAGAGACAGTTCCTGCTCAATAGAGCTTACAATCTAAAAATAATACAGACAGACAAGACAATAAGGGGAGGGAAGTACTGGGCGAGAAGGAACAAGGGGAGGGCAATTGAGTAGTGGCTAGGAGCCAAAAGCAGCAGTGAAAAGGTGGGTTTTCAGCATAGATTTGAAAACAGGTAGAGATGGAGCCAGACATACAGGCTCAAGAAGTCTATTCCAGGCATAAGGTGCCTTGAGGGAAAAGGAACGAAGTCTGGAGTTGGCAGTGGCAGAGAACGGGGATGACGAGAGATTTGTCCAGTGAGCGGAGTTCATGGGGAGGAATGTAGGGAGAGGTGAGAGTGGAGAGGTAATGGGGGGCTGCAGAATGGATGCATTTAAAGGTCAATAAGAGAAGTTTGAACTGTATGCGGAAGCGGACAGGGAGCCAGTGAAGTGACTTGAGGAGTGGGCTAGTGTGGGTATAACGATTCTGGCGGAAAATAAGTCGTGCCGCAGAATTTTGGACAGACTGGAGAGGAGAGAGATGACTGAGCGGGAGACCCTGTCCCTGTTCTGGCCCCACTGATAATTTTAGATATATTTATGGTTCTAAAATGTATGATCTTGCCAGTAACTGGCACATAGATATCCATTTCTCAGTGTATCTTAGAACAGGCTTTAGGGTCATCAGATCCTGTCCGAAAATACTAGTGGAACTACACAAGTCCCTACCTGGATGTCTCGTCATCCTTTCTAAAATGTCACTTTATACGCACAGGTTGGAAAAGAGATGGCTGAGCTTGGGATATAATTGAGGTCTACAAAATCCTGAGTGGTATGGAGGTGAATCAATTTTGCACTCATTTAAAAAATACAAAGACAAGGGGACAGTCAATGAAAGTACATGGAAATACTTGTAAAACAAATTGGAGGAAATTTTTTTTTTACTCGAATAGTTAAGCTCTGGAACTCGTTGCTGGAGGATGTGGAGTTAGCATATCTGGGTTTAAAAAAAGGTTTGGAAAAGTCCATAGTCTGTTATTGAGATGGACATGGGGGGAAGCCACTGCTTGCCCTGGGATTGGTAGCATGGAATGTTGCCACTATTTGGGTTTCTGTCAGGTTCTTGTGAGCTGGTTTGGCCGCTGCTGAAAGCAGGGTACTGGGCTAGAGGGACCATTGGTCTGACCCAGTATGGCTATTCTTATGTTCTTATTTTGTAGTTATCAGAAAGGACAGTCAAAATAAATAAGATGAATTTTTACTGCTTTGATGCTATACTTCCACCCCATGTGTGTATAACCAAGAAGGCCACTTGGAGAAACAGGGGATTGATGTGACAGTCTGTAGACCATTAAGGAAGTACAGTGCATGGCAAAAGGTGGGGAGCTGAGCAATGTGAGAGGAGTAAGAGAGTTGCAAAAGGATGGCAGAGAGTCTGGAGGGGTCAGAAAGATAAATATTTGACTGTGTCGTGTTGACGGCTGGGGCAGATTCAGCTTCAGTAGCAGGAGAACGAGGCCAGTGCCAGGCAGACTTCTACGGTCTGTGCCCTGAAAATGTCAAGGACAGATCAAGATCAAGTACACATATGTAGTATCACATCGTACCTTATGCTAGGAGTTTATCTTGGGCAGAATGGATGGACCGTACAGGTCTTGATCTGCCGTCATCTACCATGTTAGTATGGCTTAAAAGGCAACATTTTTTTTTCTCTTTGCTGTTGCATTAACCCACTTGATTGATTGATATCTACTATATATCTTTTCTGTGTCTCTTAATTAGATTGGAGGGTTCATAAAGCAAGGACTCTCTGTTCTATATCGTGTACGATGATCTGTACATCTTGCAGCAACAGTAGAAACGAAGGCAAGATGATCAGAGGATGGAGACAGTCTTTTAAGTGGCTTGTGTTTAGATTATTTGGAGGTAATTCAGTTAAGGGACTTAGGACCCGATGCAGAAAAGGGAGCTGTAAAATACGGCTGCTTTACTAAAATGTACCAAGTTGCAAACAGCGACCAATGCACAAAGATGGGATGACATGCAAATGAGTACCACGGATTCCCCCTTAGTGCCTCGGTCGCTGTTTGCAACTCAAAGCTGTCAAATGCTTTGGGCAGGGCTAAACACCATATAAGGAGAACTTATATGGTGTTTAGCCCCACCCAGTGCATCCCAGAATGCACCAGGCAGGAGCTGGGCACCGACATTTTGAAAGCAGCGAGACTCGAGGGAGGAGGTTTTGCTGCTACCCCTCCTGCCTAATTTTTTAAGGTACTGGGGACCGCCAGATTCATTTGCTGGGATGCAGGGGAGTGCAGCCCGCTGGATCACCAATGGATTGTTTTGGGGGGGTGTGGGGAGGGGGGGGGGGGGGCTCCTGGGTCCACCAGAAGGGCAAAAATGACTGTAGATTGCTCCTATCCCATTTTCCAAATGTAATGGCGCTCGCTTGTTTCAATTAGGGAGGAGCTGAACTTGGCCCCAGTATGGATCCTCAGGAGCTTAACCGAGATTGGGTGGCAGAGCCGGTGGTGGGAGGTGGGGCTGGTGTTTGGGAGGCGGGGATAGTGCTGGGCAGACTTATACGGTCTGTGCCGGGGCTGGTGGTTGGGAGGCGGGGATAATGCTGGGCAGACTTATACGGTCTGTGCCAGAGCTGGTGGTGGGAGGCGGGGCTGGTAGTTGGGAGGCGGGGATAGTGCTGGGCAGACTTATACGGTCTGTGCCCTGAAGAGGACAAGTACAAATCAAGGTAGGGTATACACAAAAAGTAGCACATATGAGTTTATCTTGTTGGGTAGACTGGATGGACCGTGAAGGGCTTTTTCTGCCGTCATCTACTATGTTACTATGTTTTGTTGTATTTTTCCATTCCATTTTTAATTTTATTTCAATTGAACAAAACATATCAACCACAATTAACACAAAAAAGTACGAAATGGAAAACAAATGTAAGTTCAGTTGGATGCCCTTTGTTTCTGGTGACCGCTAGTCCCTTAGGATACATCCCTTATCACGCTGAAGCTCAGCTATACTACACGTAGGCTGTGATACATGTGTGACAGATGCTGCCATAGTGATCTATGCTGTTCTTTGGTCTAGTGAGACAAGCTGTGTCAGCTACCATTTGTCTCAGCCGGCCCCCGGGCCCTGGCGGCTTCCACACATCTAATTACAGAGAGAAATTGAAAAATGCAGGAAATATTCTGTCTTTTGCCCTAGTCCATTTTTGATTGCTGCAAAGGTGTGCTCATCTTTAATTATGGACTGGAAATGATTTTCTTGATAGCAGTTGTATATCTTGGCTTCCTCTGTCTCTTCTGCTGAAATGGGAGGTCCTGGCTGAAGCTTTTGGCTGTACGGTAGCAGTGACATTATTACGTGAGCAGGTTGAATCTGTGGTGCTTGTTCCATTACGACAATAGGAATACGCACAGAGCAAACATTTTCATTCGTGTTTCTTCATTTGGACTTTTTCCTAATTTTTGGTAGTTTGGTTCGTTTCACACATTTGTTTTAATAATAACAATTAATACAAAAATTCAGGGGTCCTTTTACTAAGGTGCGCTGAAAATGGCTTGCGGTAGTGTAGGCACGGGTTTTGAGCGCGCGCCAATCCATTTTTCAGCGTGCCTGTAAAAAAGGCCTTTTTAAAATTTTTTGCCGAAAATGGACCAGCCATTGACCTAGCGGTAAAGTCTCACACGGTAACTGGGGCAGTAATGACCTATTCACGTCAAATGCCACTTTGGCGCGTGTCCGATACTCGCGTCCGAAAATAAAATTATTATAAAATAATTAAAATTATAAAATAATTTTAAAAACTTTTGGCCGTGCGTATCGGCTGTGTGCCAAAAATGAAATTACTGCAAGAACCACACGGTAGCCGGGCGGTAACTCCATTTTGGCACGTGTAGACGCTTACGCGACTTAGTAAAAGGGCCCCCTCAATGCAAAAATACTCGCACCACCCCTGTTTCCTCTAAGTGCTCCAATTACACTACTGCCAGTAGGAGGTGCTGTTTGAGTAGTGAGGGACAGACAATCTCTGCAGGACTCCAGGGAACCTGGTTCTCCCATTCCAGCATCGCTGTCTTGTCCACAAGGAAGGTGAGCCCTTAGGTCCCGCAAGGCCCCGAAGGGCCTCAGAGGACAGCCGTGCAACCCCAAGTCTTCACCCGCAGCGACTGCCGTTCACCAAGGATTGAGCCCCCAGCTGCAGGCGGTCAACGGGACTTCTGGAACCGCAGGGTTGACGAACTGACCCAGACTGGAACCAGGAGAAAAGAGGGCAGATGGAAATGGAGATGTCCAAGAACAGGCAACAGTTCAGGGCAGGCAGCTAACAGCGTAGTCAGAATCAGGCAAAAGGTCAAGGCAGGCGGCTAGCAGGGAAAACCAGGAACAGTCCAAAAGTCAAAACCAGAAGCACAAGGAAACCAACTGAGCACAGGAACAAGTGGAGACTGGCCTCGGGAAACAGAACCTGAAGCAATGTCCTATCTCAGGCTCGCTCCTTAAATACTGTCAGCATTCAACCGCCCAGCCCCCGTAGACATAGCCGGCCAATCAGAACCTGGTTATCGACAGAACCCTTCTGATTGGCTCTGTCCGACCTCCCAGGCGGGACCGCAGTACTGGCCTCCCAATCTAACTCCTCTGAGGCGGAGCTTCGGATTCCCGCGCCCGAGAATGAAGGAGACGCCGGCCATCGCGCCTCGGCGCCATTTCCCCTACTGGCGCAAGCACAGCCCCCATAGCCGGCGATCGAGAGTCCGGCAGCCGCGATCGCCGGCCCTCGGCCCCGGACTGGGCGGCCATCACCACGGCGAGCCCCATTTCCCCGCCGCGGCCTCAAGAAAGCCGGTCTTCGCCGTGGCGGACGCTGGCTCTTGCATCCCGCGGAGGAGCAGCCGGAGGGAGCAACGGATGTGACAATCGCCCCCTAGTGGTAGCAATGCAGCTGGAGGACACCCGTTCAGCTTAGAGGGAACAGTGCACACCACTGTATATTATGGCCAGCAGTGATTTTGTTTATTTGCATTTAGCTCACACGTTCAGTACTGTAGTAGCTCAAGGTGAGTTAGATTCAGGTACACTAGGGATGTGTTTATTTAAAAATATATAAAAATCCAACATAAAACCAACACATTAAAATGTAACAAATATATTGAGACACCATCAATATCAACAAAAAGCTTGTAGAAAAAAATGAGTTTTTAATGGCTTTTTGAATTGCTGTAGAATTGGCACCGCACGCTGAGGTTGAAGGGATTGTTCCCACTTGTTTCCCTACCGTTATTGAAGGTATGTTTGGTAGAGACCTTGAGATTCTGCCTTTTCAGTAGTGGACTCGATGGAATGCGATAACCACATCTGGTGTTGCAACAAGTCAGAAATAGTGTAGGGTTTAGAAAGCAGTTAAAAGCTTATTTGTGTGTTGCAGGCATTTGATTCAGTAAAGGGCACCTAAGGTTCGGCAGCATTCAGATCCGTGCGTAAGAACTAATTAGTTCCAATTAACATCAATAACTGATTGATGGCTCATTAACTGGAATCGGTGCCCAAATTTGAGCGATCTTTATAGAATCCAGGAGTTGGTGGGAAAGGTCTGTGACTACGTGGATGTGTGTATGTGTGGGGGGGGGGGGGGGGAGTTATTTGGAAAGGTCTGTGACTCTGTGTGGGGGGATTAGTGGGAAAGGTCTGTGACTCGTGCTAATGAAGAGAATGCACTTCTCTACAGGTAATGGGAGGATGGCTTTAGGCCCATTATCATATTCTTAGAAAAGGGATGCCCTTATGTACGCACAGTTTTCAAACTTTTATACTACTACTACTATTTATCATTTGTAAAGCGCTACTAGACATACACAGCGCTGTACACTTGAACATGAAGACACAGTCCCTGCTCGACAGAGCTTACAATCTAATTAGGACAAACAGGACAAATAAGAGATAAGGGAATATTAAAGTGAGGATGATGAAATAAGGGTTCCCACTTAGTCACCTCTCCCCTCTCCAGTCGGTTCAAAACTCTGCTGCCCGTCTCATCTTCCGCCAGGGTCGCTTTACTCATACTACCCCTCTCCTCAAGACCCTTCACTGGCTCCCTATCCGTTTTCGCATCCTGTTCAAACTTCTTCTACTAACCTATAAATGTACTCACTCTGCTGCTCCCCAGTATCTCTCCACACTCGTCCTTCCCTACACCCCTTCCCGTGCACTCCGCTCCATGGATAAATCCTTCTATCTGTTCCCTTCTCCACTACTGCCAACTCCAGACTTCGCGCCTTCTGTCTCGCTGCACCCTACGCCTGGAATAAACTTCCTGAGCCCCTACGTCTTGCCCCATCCTTGGCCACCTTTAAATCTAGACTGAAAGCCCACCTCTTTAACATTGCTTTTGACTCGTAACCACTTGTAACCACTCGCCTCCACCTACCCTCCTCTCCTCCTTCCCGTTCACATTAATTGATTTGATTTGCTTACTTTATTTATTTTTTGTCTATTAGATTGTAAGCTCTTTGAGCAGGGACTGTCTTTCTTCTATGTTTGTGCAGCGCTGCGTACGCCTTGTAGCGCTATAGAACTGCTAAATAGTAGTAGTAGTAGTAGTAAGTGAATAAGGTTTGGGAGTTAAAAGCAGCATCAAACAGGTGGGCTTTTAGCTTAGATTTGAAGGCAGCCAGAGATGGAGCTTGACGTACTGGCTCAGGAAGTCTATTCCAGGCATATGGTGCAGCAAGATAAAAGGAACGGAGTCTGGAGTTAGCGGTGGAGGAGAAGGGTGCAGATAAGAGAGATTTACCCAGTGAACGGAGTTCCCCGGGAGGAATGTAGGGAGAGATGAGAGTGGAGAGGTCCTGAGGAGCTGCAGAGGGAATGCACTTATAGGTCAATAAGAGGAGGTTTGTTTGTTTTTTTTTCAAATTTTAAATGATTTATTTATAATTTTTCATTTTACAAGGGTCACTTGCAAACAGTAATACAGAGATGACTGCACATTAATACAATATATGAAGAAAACAATCCCAACTAGCTATATGGATTATATACAATCTTTCTCTTTCTTAGACCACAAAGTGAAGAAAAATAGGGAGAGTGAGATAAGACAAAGAGATCAATTAAACAGTAAACAGAAAAAAGAAAACATGGTATTAACCTGATTATCCCCAGATATTACTCATCTAATTCATTATTCAATAAGAGGAGTTTGAACTGTATGCAGAAACGGATAGGAAGCCAGTGAAGTGACTTGAGGAGAGGGCTAATATGAGCATAACGACCCTGGCGGAATATTAGTCGTGCAGCAGAATTTTGAACAGATTGAAGAGGAGAGAGATGGCTCAGTGGGAGACCTGTGAGAAGCAAGTTGTAATAGTCTAAGCGAGAGGTGATAAGAGCGTGGATGAAGGTTCTGGTAGTGTGCTCAGAATGGAAAGGGCGAATTTTGCTGATATTATAGAGAAAGAAACGACAGGTATACACAAGTAAACACGTAAAGGAGGGTGCAGCTAGGTGGAGAGAGGAAGAATGCAGGCTGTGTGTTCATTGTGAAACAGTTACCCATATTGGCATCCGCAACTTTTAGAGAGGCAGGCAGAGCCGTAGCGAGGGGAGCTGACACCCGGGGCGGGTCGCCGCTGCGCACCCCCCCCCCCGGAGCGCATACCTGCGGCGAGGGACGGGCGGGAGGGCCGATCCGCCCCGACTGCACGTTGCTGGGGTGTGTCGGCTCCGCGCTGGTTCACTGCTCTCTCTGTCCCGGAACAGGAAGTAACCTGTTCCGGGGCAGAGAGGGCAGTGCACTAGCGCGGAGCTGACACCCCCCAGCGGCGTGCACCCGGGGCGGGCCGCCCCCCCTTCCTACGCCACTGGAGGCAGGCACCCCGCATGCCCACCTGAAACCGTGCCTGTGGTCACAGTTTACCCTCTGGGTGGATTTCAAAGACAAACTCTGCAGGGCTTTTCCCTTGAACTTTCAACAGCATCCACAGCGAGTCTGAAAGGCCGCCCTAAGAGCATACAGGCAGCAGTTTGTGGACCATGGGAATGGCCTGACACTGAAAGACGGTCATCTTCATATGATAAATGCATTCACACACATACATGTGCAGATATGCTCACGCGCACACAGACACAATCCCCCAACTTTGTATCTGCCTCCGAAACATCTCCCATGCTCAGGGCACTGGGCAACAAGGCAGGACATGAGCTGAAGCCCCTTTCTGTCTGTGACCTTGAGCAGGTCGTTGGTTCCCTGGGGACAGAAGGCTGAGAAGCAGAGAAACCAGGGTTCAAATCCTGCCTCTCTCTTATTCCATCAGCTTGAGTGAATCACTTAACCCTTCCATTGCCTCAGGTACAAGTCTTAGGGCTCTGTTTTCTAACTGGAGTTAAATGCATGGTTAAATAAATAGGCATCACTGAAATTAATGGGGTTTCGTTATTTAACACACATTAAATTGTGTTAAAGAGTATTAGCAAATCAGGCAGACAGTGCTGGGAAAGTACTGTCCTGCTGCACCTCTGTATGTCTTGTCTGGAGCTCCCCTCTGAAAACTCTAAGATCTAAATGCAAACCTGTCTCTCTTTCTAATCCCTACTTTGCTCCTGACTGTGACCCTAAGCAAGTCACTGTCTCCCATGTGCCTCACTTGAAATCCCAGCTCCGCCCAACTCTGAGGCCGATGCTCAATAGGTTTGCGGTAGAGAAATTCCCTTATATTTATATATACTTTGCTCATACCTTTTTCAGTGCTCAAGGTGAGTTACATTCAGGTACAATGAGTGTTTCCCTGTCCCTGGAAGGCTCATAATCGAAGTTTGTACCTGAGGCAATGGAGGGTTAAGTGACTTGCCCAAGATCACAAGGACCAGCAGTGGGGTTTGAACTGGCCACCTCTGGATTGAAAGACTGGTGCTCTAACCACTAGGCCACTCCTCCACTCCATATATCATAGGCAGGCCCAACTTGGTGCATCCCAGGATTCACTGCTCAGGGTGGGGTGCCACCATTTTGCAGATGGTAGAGCCTGCAGGCAGGAGCGAGTGGCCATCATTCCTGCCTCCTTCCAGGTATGGGGTTGGGGTGAGGGTCGGGGGGGGGGGGGGGCTTGGGTTGGGGTGAGAGTGGGGGCCACTAAACTACAAGGGAGGTTTGTTTGTTTTTGGAGGGTGGAAGATGACCATTAGATTGCTAGGGATTCGTGTGGGTAGGAGAGAGGGGGGGTCATTAGACTATGTGGGAATTTTTTTTAACATTGAGGGGGAGTCAGGCTCAGCTGGGGTAGAGGTAAGGATGGAGCCAATCACTGGAGGGAGAGAAGAGGTTGCCATTAGACACCTGCTCCTCTCACCAACCCTTCTACGCTGCCTAGACCTGTCAAAACGTTTTCCATGCTAAACACATGTGAGACTTTTTTTTGTAAGCATAGCTGCATTTTCATGTGGTCTGCAGTTAATACCCACGCTGAAGCCATTAGAGCATTTGGCACAAATAACATTTTAACCCTGGCAATAGTTTGGGGCATTGGCCCCTCTGTATGAGTCAATCTATCTCCCCTTGTCTTGCGCTGATTAAAAAAAAAGAAATATTTGTCTTAAGTGGCACGATATTTTCGCTTGTGTAGGTCCACCCATTGAAACACGAGAGGTAATAAATTTAATAAGAGGTACCTGAGGCTCTGTTAATAACCGATGGTGATATGGGGATAAAAGCTGAGCTGGAGGCAGTGGCTGGACAGGGTAAACAAGAAATCGAAGAAATTCAGCCAAGGCCTGGAGTGAAGCAGTCTGTAGCTGAGGCTGGTATTTCAGCTTATAGAAGTCAGGAAGATGAAAGATGGCTCTTCAGTGCAAGGAGACGTTTAAAGGCTGCGAATACCTTGGGAGGAGGGTAAAATGCCCCTCCATTTTCAGGAAGCGGCATGAGTGACTCCTGTCAGTGTCTCTCACATGTAACACACACGAGACACTCTCTGGGAAGTCTCTCTAGAGGACCTGCAGTTTGGAATGCTAAATAGTAGAGTTTTATTTTAATGGCCATTTTCACACATAAGACAGAAGTGGCTTCTTTTAAAACTGCCCAGACTATATAGGGGTAAGAACAGGTGCTGACAACCTGTATAAACACTCTTTATGCAGACTGAATAGAGATATTCCCAGGGACATGGGTAGAGGAGTGATTGGGATTTACTCGTACACTGTATGAAATGTTCACACGTGCATAAAACCAGCTGGGAAATGTACTAAATTGTCTGTGTGTCTCTGTGCATTCTTATAGCAGGGGGGCTGCATGCAATTGAGGTTCATTGGTAGAGCTGTGTGTGAGGGTCTCTGTGCTGGAATAGCAGAAGTGCTACAGGGTAGAAATGAGGTACACTGACAACTTTGTGTGGATTCTCAATCCTGGAATAGCGGGGGATTCTGTAGCGCTGGAGTGAGGTGCACTGGCACAGCCGAGGGTGAGGTTCTCCGTACTAGAAGAGCAGGGGATGCTGCAGGGCTGGAGTAAGGTGCACTGGCACAGATGTTTGTGAGGGTCTCGGTACTGGAATAGCAGGGGGTGCTGCAGAATTCTTTTGGGTGGGGGGTCTCGGTACCAGAATAGCAGGGGATGCTGCAGGGCTGGAGTAAGGTACACTGGCACAGATGTTTGTGAGGGTCTCGGTACTGGAATAGCAGGGGGTGCTGCAGAGTTCTTTTGGGTGGGGGTCTGGGTACCAGAATAGCAGGGGATGCTGAGGGCTGGAGTAAGGTGCACTGGCACAGATGTTTGTGAGGGTCTGGGTACTGGAATAGCAGGGGTGCTGCAGAGTTCTTTTGGGTGGGGGGTCTCGGTACCAGAATAGCAGGGGATGCTGCAGGGCTGGAGTAAGGTGCACTGGCACAGATGTTTGTGAGGGTTTGGGTACTGGAATAGCAGGGGGTGCTGCAGAGTTCTTTTGGGTGGGGGTCTCGGTACCAGAATAGCAGGGGATGCTGCAGGGCTGGAGTAAGGTGCACTGGCACAGATGTTGTGAGGGTCTGGGTACTGGAATAGCAGGGGGTGCTGCAGAGTTCTTTTGGGTGGGGGTCTCGGTACCAGAATAGCAGGGGATGCTGCAGGGCTGGGGTGAGGTGCATTGGCAGAGCTGTGTGTGATGGCCCCTGTGCTGCAGAGTTGCTTTGGGTGGGGGTCTCAGTGCTGGAATAGTCCTATCAGGAAGCTTATAATACAGCAGCAGTCTGCTGTATGACTGGCTCTGCTCAGCTTTATTACACTTTTGCTTGAACATCCTTATGCAGATCTTATGCAAAGATGGAATCATTATAGGTCTGGTTTTGTTTATTCAGTGCTGACTGTTTGGGCTTTTCGCAGACATCTTCCATACCTTCCCCAGGTCCCGGAAAGTGCAGACAGCCCTTGGGCAGATGTGAGTTCAGTTTGTGCTTCTCTAGTGCCACCCAGTGGTTATGTTCAGTTGTGCAGTCTTTCCACACATCCTTGCAAAACCTCAGCATTACAAGGGAAAGAGGAAGGTGGGGGGGGGGGGGGGGGGGGGGGGGTTGATATACTGCCTTTCTGTGGTTACAATCAAAGCGGTTTACATATTATATACAGGTACTTATTTTGTACCTGGGGCAATGGAGGGTTAAGTAACTTGCCCAGGGTCACAAGGATCTGCACTGGGAAATCAAACCCGGTACCCAGGCCACCTCACTAGCCTATTAGGCTACTCCTAAAATATCAAATCTAAATAAAGCCCTGTCTAAGCAATCAAGGAACCAATGAAGCATATCACGTGCCCATTCCAGTAATAGTGAGTGTAAAGTTTTGGAAGTCCCCTTCTGTGTAGCCCTATCTATAAGTAAATTCAGGTATGAGTTAGCCGGGCAGCTTTACAGCTCTGGACACTGGACTCCTGGTCATTGGTGACCTCAGTTGGAGCTGTGGTAGTGGGTGATGGGCTGCAGGAACCCAGTGGAGAGCACAGGCAAGGCGGCAGATACCGTCCTGTACGTAATTTAACCCTTTCCTTATGCGTCTTTTCTTTCAAAAGGGGCAGGGAATATGCCATGTAGCTTTATTTGTGCTTTCCATGGCTTGATCAATTCAAACAGAATCTCCCAGGGTAGTTTTACACTAAAATTTCCCGCAGGATTCAGCAGCTTGAAGGATCCTGGTACCGTTGGTTGCTGAATCCTGCCTTACAGGAAGCAGTGAGCCACCTTGCAAGCAGTGTTATTCCAGCAGCCCGATGCTCCCGGGCCACTAGCTAAGGGTTCCCCCAGACTTCTACAACCCCCCCCCCCCCAGAGTTGAAGCCCCCACTCCCCCTCTCCCACCTAAAAGGTTGATGGTCTAGGTTGGGGGGGGGGGTATTCCGGGGTTCTTCCAGGGTCCTGTGGGCTCTTTGGGCAGGAGCAATGCCCAGTCGCTCCTGCCCCGTCCAGCGCCACCTTCAAAATGGTGCCCCTAGCGGTAGTATTGCGCTGCTACCATTAGGGGTCATATTCCATATAAGGAAATATTTCTTTATATGGAATATGACCCCCAAGGTTATCTTAGCATGGTTTTTGGGACTCTAACTCGACTTTTGATGTATCACCGCAACTCGCGTTAGGGTATTTGCATAGTACTGAGATATAAAACATGCATTTGCATATTTTGCATCTCGTTACTAATTAACGCACGGCGACTTAAATATCACCATGGTTGTTTTAGAAAAGCGATGTTAGAATTATTTAAGTTGTGTTAAAGGCCAATTAACGTCACTTAAAGCCATAACGGTGTTTGATGACTTCCCCCCCACCCCCCACCCCTTTGTCGGAATTGTATAGTGCGTAAGTGCAAGGGGTGTGTGGACATGGAAGGTGCATGGGCGGGTCAGAAGTGTGTGCACAGCACTTATTCACTAAGGTTACAGAATACCAACAGTTATTCGCACAACTATAACATTTAGTTACGGAGATTTCCACCAGGCCATTGACACGGTGTTACGTGGCCGAGCCTAAAGGTTGGCCTGTAACTACAGACTTGTGCTAACATTTTTAGAACAGCAATTTATTTCGCGTGTAATTGCCAACCTGGAATTCGCTCGTGACGCCCATCATCCTGGCATTTAACTTTCGGCAACCTGTAGAGAATTACCCCCAAGGTGGCTGGCTCAGCACAGTGATTGGCTGGGTTCACTCCACACTGCACGGCCAGCTGTGAGCCAAGGTACCTTGCGAGTTGGCCCCTGGCCGAGCTCCAAGCAGGAAGGTGAGAGTAAGGGCAGCCACGGCTCAGTGTGTTGATCTACCCCTGAAGTCAAGGAAGGGGAGAGAATTCCACCTGGAGCGACTGATTAAAAGGAACCAGATGATGCTGGAGCAGTCGGGATCAAAACCTGCATTCCTGAACTTCACCGTGCCCCACACCAGGGAGCTGAGTGAATGGGTTCTGTACGGCTAAAGCAGAAATTGGCAGGGAAAGCCTGTTCTGATGGAGGACTAGCCGGGGAGCAAGCCAGGCCATCAGACTAGAAAACACAGGTGCCCTTTGTATTTAATTGGCTCACTCTTCTGACATGTGCATAGCATTTGCACGGAAACCATCGTGAAGCCAAATCGCAGCGGAGATGCACATATTGTATCACTTAACGTTCGAAGAGCGTGCAGAGGGCTTTCGTATGGGACAGCGGTGCTGTGTTAGGAGTTTAGAAGATGGAAGATGCAATAGGTTTTTTTTACATCTTATACTACACATAGGGGACCCAATATTCAAAGGATTTATGCTCCTGACTGTAAGACTTATGCACTCTAACGAACCAAGGGCGGGGTGGTGGGGGTCCGCCCCAGATGCAGGCAGCAAGGTGGTGCGCTGAGCAGTCATGTGGCCGTCCCCTCTTCCGGTCCCCTGCCCCCTCTGCTATCAACTTCCTGTTCCAGAGCAGGGGACACACCCTTGCTCGGAGGAGGGGGTTACTTGGCCCCAGGTGGCATCCAAGCTAGGTCCAACACTGCTTATGCATCTACTAAAAATTTGCAAGGATTAATTGCATGAATTTATACTCAGAATTTCACTAAATTCCAACGTTTAGGAGCATGAAGAGTTAGTGGCATCAGGGGCGGATTTAGGGTGGGGAATGGTTTAGGAGCTTAGCACTGATTTTCAGCTCCGGGCTCAGAAATTAGGCTCCTAAATCTGGGCAAATGAAATGTAGGTTTAAATTTATGAGCATAACTTCAAACTGGTAAATTAAGAAGAATTTTCAGCTGAAAAGTTAGGCTGTTAAGCTTGGCTGAAAATAGGGCACGGATTTTGGGAGCATACATTTAGGGGTCCTTTTACTAAGGTGCGCTGAAAAATGGCCTACGCTGGTGTAGACGCGTGTATTGGACGTGCACAGGTCCATTTTTCAGCGCACCTGCAAAAAAGGCCTTTTTTATTTGGTTTGTTTTTGGCCGAAAACGGACTTGCGGCAAAATAAAAAATTGGCGTGCCTCTATTTTGTGCCTGAGGCCTTACTGCCACCCATTGACTTAGCGGTAAAGTCTGACGTGTTAACCGGGCAGTAATCATCAGTGCACGTACACTGGTTAGCGCCGTGTGCCGTAAATTTTCCAGCACGTGTAGTGGACGTGCGTAAAAACTGAAATTATTATTATTAGCATTTGTATAGCGCTACCAGACGCATGCAGCTCTGAACAACTGACACAGAGAGACAGACCCTGCTCAAAAGAGCTTACAATCTAAAAATACAGACAGACAAGACAATTAAGGGCGAGGGAAGTAAAGGGTGAGAAAGAAGGAAGGGACAAGGGGAGGGCACATGAGTAGTGGCTAGGAGCTAAAAGCAGCAGTGAAAAGGTGGGTTTTCAGCTTAGATTTGAAAACAGGTAGAGATGGAGCTAGACGTATAGGTCCAGGAAGTCTATTCCAGGCATAAGGTGCCGCGAGGGAAAAGGAACAAAGTCTGGAGTTAGCAGTGGAGGAGAAGGGGGACCACAAGAGAGATTTGTCCAGTGAGCGGAGGTCACGGGGAGGAATGTAGGGAGAGATGAGAGTGGAGAGGTAATGGAGGGGCTGCAGAGTGGATGCATTTAAAGGTCAGTACGAGAAGTTTAAACTGAATGCGGAAGCGGATGGGGAGCCAGTGAAGCGATTTGAGGAGTGGGCTAGTGTGGGTATAACGATTCTGGCGGAAAATAAGTCGTGCCGCAGAATTTTGGACAGATTGGAGAGGAGAGAGACGGCTGAGTGGAAAACCAGTGAGAAGTAAATTGCAATAGTCCAAGCGAGAGGTGACAAGGGTTTGGATAATGGTTCTGGTAGCGTATTCAGAAAGGAAGGGGCGGATCACCAGGCAGTACATAAGTTTACATACTATACACAGGTACATATTTATTTATTTAACACATTTATACCCCACATTTTTCCACATAGTTGCAGGCTCAATGTGGCTTATACAATATAAAGTGGAAGTATAAAGCAACAGTGAAATATGGAGGGGTGGTGATAAAAGGGAATGCCCTCCCGCGGGAGGTGGTGGAGATGAAAACGGTAACGGAATTCAAACATGCGTGGGATATGCATAGAGGAATCCTGTGCAGAAGGAATGGATCCTCAGAAGCTTAGCTGAAATTGGGTGGTGGAGCAGGTGGGGGGAAGAGGGGGTGGTGGTTGGGAGGCGGGAAATACTGCTGGGCAGACTTATATGGTCTGTGCCCTGAAAAGGACAGGTACAAATTCAATTCAATTCAAGTCGCATATAGTAGGACGTTAATTTGGGTCCAAAGGATAGGCTTTTCTAAATAAGATGGTTTTCAATGACTTCCTGAAGATAAGATGGTTGTGAATAGATTTCAAAGTTTTGGGCAGGGCGTTCCATAGTTGTGTACTGATGTAAGAAAAGCTGGAAGCATAAGTAGATTTGTATCTAAGTCCGTTGCAGTCTGGATAGTGCAGGTTTAAGTAAGTTCGGGATTGACTGGTGCTGTTTCTGGGTGCTAAATTTATTAGGTTCAACACGTAGCCAGGAACTTCGCCGTAAATAATCTTGTGGACCAAAGTGCAAACTTTAGAGGTGATACGTTCTTTGATGGGAAGCCAATGCAGTTTTGCACGGAGGGGTCTTTGCACTTTCGAATTTTGATTTTCCAAAGATCAATCTGGCTGCTGTGTTCTGGGCAGTCTGAAGTTTCTTATGTTTTGTTATGCGACTTGCCCAGAGTCACAAGGAGCTGCAGTGGGAATTGAACTCAGTTCCACGGGATCAAAGTCCGCTGCACTGACTACTTGGCTACTCCTCCACTAGCAACATTCCATGTAGAAGCCTGCCCTTGCAGATCAGCAACGCGGCCGCGCAGGCTTCTGTTTCTGTGAGTCCTAGGATGTCAGACTCACAGAAACAGAAGCCTGCGCAGCCGCATTGCTGATCTGCAAGGGCAGGCTTCTACATGGAATGTTGCTAGTGGAATAGCAACATTAACATTCCATGTAGAATCTCAAATAGTAGCAACAGAATCTCAATAGTAGCAACATTCCATGTAGAATCTCAAATAGGGAAAGAGAACTGGGACTTGATATACTGCCTTTCTGAGGTTTTTGCAACTACATTCAAAGCGGTTTACATATATTCAGGTACTTATTTTGTACCATGGGCAATGGAGGGTTAAGTGACTTGCCCAGAGCCACAAGGAGCTGCAGTGGGAATCGAACTCAGTTCCCCAGGATCAAAGTCCACTGCACTAACCACTAGGCTACTCCTCCACTCATTCCACCAATAAGAGCCAACCTCATCAGTGATGTCACAATGGCTTGATTGCCCGATATTTGGCTCACTTCTGATATTGTGATGTCATAAGGGAAATGGGACTTAATATACCGCCTTTCTGTGGTGTTTTGCAACTACATTCAAAGCGGTTTACATATATTCAGGTACTTATTTTGTACCAGGGGCAATGGAGGGTTAAGTGACTTGCCCAGAGTCACAAGAAGCTGCAGTGGGAATAGAATTCAGTTCCCCAGGATCAAAGTCCACTGCACTAACCACTAGGCTACTTCTCCACTGGTAGTTCTAAATTGGCGTGTGTTGGCCATGCGTAGGCACCTAAGCGGCTTAGTAAAAGGGCCCCTCGGGAACTGGGCTTTTTTTTTTCCTTTTTAAATATCAGACCGATAAGGAGTTGCACCCCAGAATAGAGAAAGGGCACTTTTCAGTTCCTCTTGCTGAGCTCTCAGCTGATAGTGGCTGAGGCACTATGAAACGTTTCCAGCGACAGCCTCAGCTAAAGTTCATTTCTGCTCCTCATGAAGCCGCAGCGCTCGAGTTTGCCCGTTGTTCCCTTAGGTCTCCTTCCCAGGGATGTGCCGGGAAAGTTCTGGAGATCCTTCTCCATTGCTGCAGGCGGACCAGAGCTATTAAACTCGACAAGAAAGGAGCCTTTGTCATGGTGTGAGGCTAAATGCAGTCACAAGGGACACTTCATGCCAGAAAACAAAACTGATTTTTACCACAGCATTCTTCAAGACCTGGGTAATGTTGAAGGGCCTTTTATATTTCATCACATGTATCATTTGAGTTTAATTCTGACCAGAGTTTCAGGCCTCGCACTAACCAGTCATCTGTGCTGGGACTGAGCCCAGAAATCCCTTCATAACCTCATGCCTTAGTACTTAACACAATTCTTTCATATACATGTATAATTTTTTTTTTAAATCTCTTGAAATGCTCCCTTTAGGAGAAGGAAGAAAAGCTGCATAAATTGGAAGCTTACACAACGATTACGTACAGCAAACCTGTCCAGTACTCCAAACAAATGGATCATCTTTGCAGTGGTGTTACTTGGTCGGCTGCCACCCGGGGCGATTCGCTGCCGCACACACCCCTCGGGTGCAGCATTGTCCTTGCCTCCCCTCCCCCCCCCCCAGGTGCATTCTTACCTGCTCGGGTGCTGGGAGTAGCCATGCAGCTGTCGGCTTCGCCGGTTCCCTGCTCCCTCTGCCTCGGAACAGGAAGTAACAGCAGAGGGAGCAGGGAACCGGCGGAGCCGACAGCCACACGGCTGCTCCCAGCACCCTTCCTGCAGCATGCACCCGGAGCAGACCGCCCCCACCGCCCCGCCCTCAGTGCGCCACTGCATCTTTGGATCTCATGGTGGCTAATCATCATCACTTGATCCAGAAAAAAAAGCACAGAGGGTTCTCAAGAATGGAACAAGTGTGCTTTTATTGGTGACCCGAAACGGGGATGCGAGGGCTGAAGTGATTCCTGTGAACTCTTCAGTTTCAGCAGTTTTCCTATAAGAGGGAGCTATATTTACCGTTGTGCCATATTATTATGTACCCTGTGCTGTAACCAGGGGCGTAGCTAGGTGGGGCCACGGGGGCATGGGCCCCCACAGATTTAGTCCTGGCCCCCTCTACTTCGACCCACCCCCCCGACCGACCCTCCCCCGCCGCTTTTGACCTGCCACTTCCACAGGGTACCTTTGCTGGCGGGGGTCCCCAACCCCCGCCAACCTTAGTCTTCTTCAGCGCCGGTGTACTCCCCCACCTTGGGCTCTGGACCTCCCTCCCGCCAAGGTCTGGCTACGCCCCTGGCTGTAACTTAAATATTCTAAGCTGTCTGATGGAACTGACCCCTGAGGCAGGCGTATGTTACGCTGAAACACGGCCCGGGTCGGGTCACCAATAAAAGAACTTCTGCAAATGGAACACGCTGCTCTTCAAGATGTCGCCATCTTAAGAAGCAGCGCGTTCGTGCGCAGAGGGTTTTTTGGGTGTTCAGTTCAGGGGTTCCTGATGGAGAGACTTCCGAAACGGAGCTCCCTGGATCCCGTCTGCGTACCCGTTTGATTGTCTAAGATAAGTGTGTTAAGCTTGATTTGGGCTAAGCTTGATGTGTACTATGAGCTGGGATGGTCACACTCTATACAGAGACCTGGCGGTTAAATTATGTTTGTTTATATTTGACTAGATTTCACCGTGATAGCATTTTCATTTCGCACATAGTTGCGTCCAATGATAGTGTGAAGTTTCATCTGTGATAGCGAGCATTGTCTCACACAGCTGTTTATCTGAGAAAAGCACTTGTCTCTTTATATCAGTTTGAATTTTTACACCAAGGACCCAACTATTAAACAATTGTATATATATTTTTATATCATTATTATACGTCTCTGATATCGGTCTTTTTTTTTTTTTTTTAAGGAATATACAGAGAGAGTATTTTCTTATTGATATAGTGATTTATTCCACTGGGGGGTTTTCTATATTGTTGAGCGTCACCAGGGCCGGTCTTAGCAAGTGCGGGGCCCTATGCAGACCAATTTGGTGGGGCCCCATCCTAGCCCCGCCCCCACCCTAGCCCCACCCCACCCTAGCTCCGCTCCACCCCACCCTAGCTCCGCCCTTACCCTAGCTCCAGTCCACTGAAAAGATTATTCCATTTTTAGAAAATTTTTTATTTATGAAATTTCAAATAAAGACAAATGAAGCTGTAGCACAAGGGTGCACCCTGATCTGCTTAGCTTAACCTTTCTACAGGGACCCACTAATCTAGCTGAGTTCCTTGTGGGACCACAATGTTTAATTGGTACTTGATATACCAACTTGTCTAAGAAGGTCAAAGGGGTTTACAATAACAATAATAACAAGAATATAGCAAGGAAAAGAACTCCATTTTAGGATAGGAAAGACAAATTCAACAAGTGATTAAATCATACAATAAGTTAAAATTATAAGTAGCAAAGCTTCAATTGCTCTATATTACAGGGGGGGGGGGGGCAACAAAATGCTCAATCCGGAGGCCAACTGAAAGTCAGTTGAAAGTAATAGGTCTTGGTCTTCAACAGGATTTTAAAACATGGAAGGAAGAGCTCAGATCTAAGTTCCGAGGGCAGGTTATTCAACAAAGAAGGTGCTAAAAAATAAAAGGCTGATTTCCTCCACGTACTTCACTTTATTTTATTTTGCATCGCACTCACACCAGCGATGGCGATGGCTCACCTCCAACCAGGCTTTTCCCTTCCCACTCAGTGACTCCCGCCCGCCCTCGCGGAAACAGGAAATACCTCATCATCAGAAGGCAGGACATTGAGCGGGAAGTGAAAAGCTGGGGTGAGCCGTCGCTGCAACTGTCTGTTGGGGGCCGGGGCCGTCGCTGCAAGCCTGCAACTGTGTGTCGGGGCCGGGCTGTCGCTGCAAGTTAACTGTCGGGATCCGGGGAGGCGGGAGCTGACGGCGGGCTCAGTGAGGGGTAGGTACTGGACTGGTGGCGGGAGCGGAGCGGCCGAGCGGGATCAAGTCATGATGCGGTCCGCAGTGGCGTAGGAGGGGGGGGGCGGTGGGGCGGTCCGCCCCGGGTGCACGCCGCTGGGGGGTGTTGGCGCCTTGCTAGTTCCTTGCTCTCACTGCCCCGGAACAGGTTACTTCCTGTTCCAGGGCAGAGAGAGCAAGGAACCAGCGAGGCGCCGACACCCCCCAGTGGCTGCACTCGGCGGATTGACCGCCTTTTGAGGTACGTTTTCTCGCGGGGGGGGGGGTGCGTCGCGCTGCACCCGGCGGGGGTGCACGGCGGCGACCCGCCCCGGGTGTCAGCTGCCCTCGCGATGCCACTGGCGGTCCGAGCAGGGGTCGGTCGGAGAGGCAGAGTTGAGGCGCGGGGCCCCCTTAAGTGCGGGGCCCTATGCGGCCGCCTTGGTCGCCTCTGCCTAAGACCGGCCCTGAGCGTCACCAATAAAGGCCCACTTGTTCCATTCTTGAGAGTCTTTTGGGCTTTTTTTTTGTCTGGATCATTTGTGCTGTGTACTTTGATCCTTTTTGTTGGATATCGGCCCTCATCACTTGCCAGTAGGTAAGAGTTAGGCTTAAATTTCTGACCAGCGGAGAAGGGCACGTCTTCAGTCCAGAGACTTCCTGGCAATTCAGGTGGACAAAAATTCAGATATTCCTCCTCCTCCCGGCTCCCTTCCAGCCTCTGTATCTCCTGAATGTCTTCTCTATATTTCTGTAGATGGGACAGTGGACTGCAGGTCTTTCCATGACTTGGGCCTTGAGTGCATCATTTAACCTCAAACGTATGCCCCTGGGGCAGGGCTTTGGGACTTGGCTTAGCCGGTGGCATATTTCAAGTTAGAATATCTGGAGTCAGCGTAATTAGCAACCTCCTCATCACTGATCTAGGCTGGAAAAACATTCCCCTTGTGGTTAGTATTAGGGCCATATACATTCACTAGAGTGTAGACATGACCCCTAAGTGTGAAAACCACTAGTAAGTATCGCCCTCCCCCGTCTCGTACGACTTTCAAAATTTCCCATGGCTTGGAATCACTAAAAGCAATCAAAACGCCCCTATTTTTAGAAGTACCTTCGGTGGTGGCACAGATGCTCATGGGTTGGTTTTAAATGGGTCTCCTGCACTAGGGCCACGTCCACCCGAAAGCAGAGCAACTCCCGAAAAAGGAGCTGCCTCTTCCTAGGTATATTCAGCCCCCTAACATTCAGAAGCAACAATGTAATATCAGACATCTTGATCAATGCATGTCCTCCTTCTACTCACCTCCAGAGAACCCCATGCATCCATCGTCCCCCAAATCCCTCGCTCATTCCACCTCCTCCCATTCATCTCCCAAACCCTCCCCCCCCTCCCATTTCCCACATCCGAATACGGAAGGTTGTCAACAGAGGACGTACGAGTTAAATACCCACCCACCTTATAGCCCACAGAAACAGTAAACAAAAAATTGGCTATCATTTATACAAGACAGCCTTAAATATTATACATAGAACATCTGTGAAACCCTGAATAATGCAACATCAAAGGCGCTCCTCACAATACACCTCAAACCCTCGAGCAAACCACCTTAAAAGGCATGCTTGTTACCCGCCTCCAGGTAATATGTTATGGCCAGTATAGCCAGGTAAGAATTTCGCTAAAGTTCAAACCAGTCAGGTGACCCGGGTGGCAGATTGCTGGCTTCAGTCGTCTAGGGCCCTTCTTCACTCGTTGCCATTTAGGAGGGGGTGCCAAAGAAGGAGCGATCTTTCCAAGGCCTGAGGGTGTAGGTATCGCTGTTGGGGCCCTCTTCTGGAAGAATCTCCTGGGCCTCTGATATCGATTTAACTTGATGCATCTTCCCATCGTTATAGAAAACTAGTGCAAAGGGATGACGCCATCTGTAGCGGATGTCTAGTTCACGAAGCCTCCTGGTGACTGGTTTTAACTCCGCTCGACATTTAAGTGTGGCTGCCAAATCTTGGTATATTTCTATATTGTAAGAGTCCCACTGAAAGTTCTGGATCTGACGACGCCGACGCCTTCATAACTTGTTCTTTAAGTTTATAGTCTTGAAAGCATGCGATAATATCTTTAGATAGATTGTTTCGCGGTGGGCCAAGCGCTCTATGAGATCTTTCCAATAGGATAGTTGTGGGTTCGAGCGTGACCCCGCTCGCGGCCAACAGATCGCTTACCAGCTTTTGAACTACCGACTCGCAATCTTGGTAGGTAGGAGTTTTGGGAAGACCCCTGAATCGCAGATTGCGCTGGTGGCTGTGATTTTCTAAATCCTCCAATTTATCCAGTAGTTGTTGTTGACCTGTCTGGAGATCCACTACCTGCTGATCTAGAGTTCCAATTGCCTCTGAGTGCACATCTATATGATTTTCCGCATCTTGTAACCTGGATCCCAATTCGCGTATCTCCCCCTGAAGGTCCACCCCGAGTGTCGCCAGGTCAGCCCAAAGCGCTTTTAAGTCTGACCTGATTTCTTGCAGCCACTCCTTCAGATCTGGGAGAATCGCCACCTCCGATTCTTTTCCTGAGGTAGGTAAGTCTATTTGGGAAGAATTCCCAGAGATTGTGCTGCGTCGTGGCCTCCAGCATGCTTCCTTGTTGCGCCCCCCTCCCACCGGGGTAGGCAAATCGAGAGAAGTCCACCGCCTCCTGCCGCAAACTCATCGTTCGTCAAGCTTATCGACTTTGTTATTGACCTTCTGCTCCTCTCTCGTAAATTTAACGCAAGGTGCCTGGGTTTCGCTCAAAAGTTCCTGTGGGCTAGCGGGAGCTCAGCTGTTAGGCGGCCATTCTGCTCGATGACGTCACTTCCTCCCCGTAGACCATTATTAAAATGGACTTGGGGAAAATCCACTGCTTATTTCCAGGATAAGCTGCATAAAATGTGTTGTACTTTTTTGGCATCTTGCCAGGTATTTATGAGCCGGATTGGCCACTGTTGGAAACAGGATGCTGGGCTTGATGGACCTTTGGTCTTTCCCAGTATGGCAATACTTATGTACTTATGAAATCGGTGATTTTGTGCATGGGATGGGGACGACAGAACAATCGTTGATACCGTGGGGATGGGGACCAGATTGTCCCCTTACTCACCTCAACTCAGAAACTTGAAACCCTCAGCTAAAACATTTTTTTAAATCTTGCATTTTTAAGAAAGTAATATCTATTGTTTTAAGTTAAAATGTAACAAGTGATAGGGGCACATTTTATATTTTGTTTGAATTTACAAACGTGGGTTGGTTATGCTGATGGGCATAGGAGCCAACTTTTCAAAATTTTTGGGGGGTGCTAAGCCCAATGGAAATAACTCCTCCCTGGACACATACAAGGAATTTTCTCAATATTGGAGGTGCTCAAGCACCCACAGCACCTAACGGCACCTAACTCTTACCGTTCAGTAAATCCAGACTGCCCCAATTTGACCGCCCCTATCGGACTGACCGTTCACTTGTCTCTTAGATTGTAAGCTCTTTGAGCAGGGACCATAGTAACATAGTAGATGACGGCAGAAAAAGACCAGCACGGTCCATCTAGTCTGCCCACGATAAACTCCTATGTGTATACCTTACCTTGATTTGTACCTGTCTTTTTCAGGG
Source organism: Microcaecilia unicolor (assembly GCF_901765095.1). Taxonomy (NCBI): domain Eukaryota; kingdom Metazoa; phylum Chordata; class Amphibia; order Gymnophiona; family Siphonopidae; genus Microcaecilia; species Microcaecilia unicolor. Next base: position 336,572,441 of record NC_044036.1, on the reverse strand, counting down.
TACAGACCGTATAAGTCTGTCCAGCAGTATTTCCCGCCTCCCAACCACCAGTCCCGCCTCCCATCACCGGCTCCGGCACAGACCCCATATAAGTCTGCCCTCCCATATCCTAGCCTCTCAACCACCAACCCCTCTTCACCCCGCCACCCAATTTCAGCTAAGTTTCTGTGGATCCATTCCTTCTGCACAGGATTCCTTTATGCCTATCCCACGCATGTTTGAATTCCGTTACCGTTTTCATCTCCACCACCTCCCGCGGGAGGGCATTCCAAGCGTTCACCACCCTCTCCGTGAAGAAATACTTCCTGACATCTTTCCTGAGTCTGCCCCCCTTCAATCTCATTTCATGTCCTCTCGTTCTACCGCCTTCGTATCTCCGGAAAAGGTTCGTTTGCGGATTAATACCTTTCAAATATTTGAACGTCTGTATCAAATCACCCCTGTTCCTCCTTTCCTCCAGGGTATACATGTTCAGGTCAGCAAGTCTCTCTTCATACGTCTTGGAACGCAACTCCCATACCATCCTCGAAGCTTTTCTTTGCACCGTCCCTCTATGTTAAATTGTACAGCGCTGCGTAACCCTAGTAGCGCTTTAGAAATGTTAAGTAGTAGTATTAGAGTCGGCTCCAATGCTGATGGGAAAGAAAACCGTGGGGATAGTGAGAGGATGTAGCAATATGATAAGGATGGGGTGAGGATGGAAAAGAATTGACTGGGGACGGGTGGGGATAGGGACCAGGTTATGTCTCCTGCACACCTTTAGTTTCAAGTGCCAACAGCTAGTAACAAACATTCATAACTTCTTGGTAATCATTTGAACTCAGGATGTGACCCAGGTGTGCCGCAATCATATTATGTAATAGTTATTCTACCAGCACCAGTGGGGGGAGGGTTAGATGGTCCAACTGGCAGTATGTCTGTATCCCAGAAAACAAAATTGCACAAACTGATGTGAGTAACCCGAGCAAGGATCAAAGCAGATCAACGCGTGCTGTTGGCAAATTACACCCTGGCATCTGCAGTTAGGATTTGGCACAGAGGTTGCAAACAAGGCTGTGGCATGTGTTCTGCCTCTGGGAACGCTAAGACTTCAGAGCCTGCTCGGAGTTGGGCTAGAACACAAGAGAGTCGGTGCGGAGCACACAAAACTGACACCAGGCTGATATTTGGATATTAAGTCAGTCATTAGGGGCAGGATGGTGTGGGGGTGTTTTAATAAGTACATAAGTATTGCCATACTGGGAAAGACCAAAGGTCCATCGAGCCCAGCATCCTGTTTCCAACAGTGGCCAATCCAGGTCACAAATACCCGGCAAGATCCCAAAAATGTACAAAACGTTTTATACTGCTTATCCCAGAAATAGCGGATTTTCCCCGTCCATTTAATAATGGTCTATGGACTTTCCCTTTAGGAAGCCGTCCAAACCTTTTTTAAACTCCGCTAAACTAACTGCCTTTACCACATTCTCTGGCAACGAATTCCAGCGTTTAATTACACGTTGAGTGAAGAAAAATTTTCTCCGATCCATTTTAAATTTACTACATTGTAGCTTCATCGCATGCCCCCTAGTCCTAGTATTTTTGGAAAGTGTGAACAGACATTTCACATCTACCCGTTCAACTCCACTCATTATTTTATAGACCTCTATCATATCTCCCCTCAGCCACCTTTTCTCCAAGCTGAAGAGCCCTAGCCAGCATGTCCAGCTGTCACTTGTCTATCAGAAGAGGTACAGGTTCACATATAATGATTGTAATAGAGTTAATAGAAATTCAGAAGTGCCCTAAATTCACAGGGGTGACTGATCCACATCACTACAAATGAACCCATTACAATTGATTCTTGTAATTTTTGAATACTGCCCCGGCCTCTGGCGCCCTATCAGTCCATAAAGAAATGGAGTTTGCAAATGATTTCAAGGGCAGCTTTCATGCTTCATGGTTTGCACAAGAATCTCATGCCCCGATGATCAAAGGCAGGGCTTTTTTTGAGGCAGTACTTGGGGGTACTGAGTACCGGCACCTTTTCCATTCTCTGCTAAAATTGACCCATGGTCCCCACATTTTAATGAAAGAGCTCAGGCTCTACACACCAATTCTGCCTTGTCATACATTTTGTGACTGGTTGCAGGGAGCCTGGCTAGTGTGGGGTGGGTTCCTCAGTGATCTCCCCACCCCGAAGGGTAGCCTGGCATTTGAGTACCGGCTTTTTGCTAGAAAAAATGCACTGATCAAAGGTAAATGTGGATGCTAAAGGTCGCTAGTGCTGGACTAGCGCAACGCATTTTCCAGTGCGGCTTGATCAGAGGTTCTAAGAGTTTCTACCTTTGAGCTGAGTGGGGCCTCTCTTGCCGTGCATGTTCCTTCTCCTTACCTTGAGCGACTCCAGCAAGCTGTGTCCAGGCAGTCTGGTGTTGGGCACATCAGGATCCAGTTGACCTCTCCTATGGGGGTCCACAGAGGTGCAACGTGTTGCAAGCTGTCCTGTAGTCGGCCATGCTGTGCTTCCATCATAGGCTCATGCTCAGGGGCAGCCCCTTGTGGCTGCGAACTGGGTCTGAAGCGGTGATTGGCGTCATCGATTCTGTTCCCAGGGACTTCCCCTGTGAAGGTGCCGCTGTTGGCAGCCACACCCACTGTTAGTCGCTTCCTGGTTTGTTGTCTATGCAGGAAGATGATGTTGCTCCATCCCTGGCAGATCATGGGGACCTGGTCAGAAGCAGCATTGCGGTGCCGCTGGTTCCTCGGCCTCCAGGGGTTGCATCCACCTGAGGCTGCGTGCGTTGGTGGCCTCTTGACTCTCCACCGGGTCACCAATTAGGCACCTCACCCTTAGCAGATCAGGGAGACCTGGTCAGGAGCGGCGAGCAGCACCCCCGGCTCCTCTTGCCTCCAGCAAGGGGGCAGCAGATGAAACGTTTAAACTTTTATCAATGGGGTGAGGTGCTACCTCTCATTCCACCACACAACCTCCTCATCACTGCATTCTTCCTTCAATCCCAGAAAAGTAGAATACATTTTATGCTGCTTAACCAAGAAATAACAAGTGGATTTCCTCAAGTCCATCTTAATAATGGCTTATGGACTTTTCTTTTAGGAAGTTATCCAAACCTTTTTTTAAAACCCGCTAAGCGAACTGCTTTTACTACATTCTCTGGCAATGAATTCCAGAGTTTAGTCACACGTTGCGTGAAGAAATATTTTCTCCAATTTGTTTTAAATTTACTACTTCGTACCTTCATTGCGTGCCCCCTATTCACTTGTACTGTACCCATGTATGTTTTATCATTCCCACCTTATTAATTCCCTTATCCCTTATTTGTCCTGTTTGTCTGACCTGATTAGATTGTAAGCTCCGTCGAGCAGGGACTGTCTCTTCATGTTCAAGTGTACAGCGCTGCGTACGTCTAGTAGCGCTGTAGAAATTATAAGTAGTAGTAGTCTTTAGGATTCCAGAATCTTGCTATTCTTTGGGTTCTGGAATGTTGCTACTCTTTAGGATTCCGGAATCTTGCTACCCTTTGTCCTTATGCCTTATATGTCCTGTTTGTCTGTCCTAATTAGATTGTAAGCTCTGTCGAGCAGGGACTGTCTCTTCATGTTCAAGTGTACAGCGCTGTGTACGTCTAGTAGCGCTATAGAAATGATAAGTGGTAGTAGTAGTAGTTTTTGCCTGAAGCGCAATCTTTTTTTCAAAGTTCCTTTTGCCTTCCTTATCGGCGCTTTGCATTTGATTTGCCATTTCTTATTTTTTTCAGTTGGATCTTTCTTCCAATTTCTGAAGGATTTTCTTTTAGCTCTAATAGCTTCCTTCACCTCACTTTTTAACTGTGCCGGCTGTCGTTTGGCCTTCCTTCTTTTTTTAATACATGGATTATATCTGGTCTGAGCTTCCAGGATGGTATTTTTGAATAGCATCCATGCCTGATGTAAATTTTGGACCTTTGCAGCTGCTTCTCATTTTATCATAGTCTCCTTTTTGAAAGTTAAATACTAACGTATTGGATTTCCTGTGTGTATTTGCTCCAAAGCCGATATCAATTCTGATCATATTATGATCACTGTTATCAAGCAGCCCCAGCACCATTACCCTCCTGCACCAGGTGATGCTCTCCACTAAGGACTGGTACCCTAGAGGTTCTGGATTTGAGCTTCCTACCTAAGAGCCTAAATTTGGCTTCCAGAACCTCTCCCCTCAGGTCGCCTGGTCAAAAAGTCAATCAGATTCATTTAGTTATGATCTTCCTTTGATAAAATCATGTGGCCTTGGATCTTGTAACCCATTTGATTCTAGAAAGTTCTGTTCTTTCCTTCAGCAGGTGTGTCCATGACTTTTCCCACCAATGGAGGCTTGTAGGCCTATATTTTCTGTTACCACATTTATGAACAGGGAGAACATTGGCCCTTCTCTTCTTCTGTCCCCCCCCCCCAAAATACATCCTTTAGAGGACCCACCAGAATCCCTTGGAGTATCCTGGGATTTTTCTTATCCCACCCCATGGCTTTGCCCACTTTTAGTTCTGCAAGTTCTTAATAAACACTTTCTTTCTTGAATGGCTGATATCTATTCTCAAATGTGCCGTGGAGGGGCATAATCGAAGGCGCCTGCCATCTTCGGGGTTGGCGCCGTAAGTGGGTGGAGCCAACTGTATTTCCACTAATATGGTTGGGCCCGGCCAAATGTCAGAGTTCGCTGGGTTTGAGATGGCCGGCATCGGTTTTCGGCCATAATGGAAAATAATGCCGGCCATCTCAAACCCGGCAATATCCAAGGCATTTGGTCGTGGGAGGAGCCAGCATTTATAGTGCATTGGTCCCCCCTCACATGCCAGGACACCAACCGGGCACCCTAGGGGGCACTTCTGAAAATTAAAAATAAAAATAGCTTCCAAGTGCATAGCTCCCTCACCTTGGGTGCTGAGCCCCCCAAATCCCCCCCAAAACTCACTCCCCACAACTCTACACCATTACCATAGCCCTAAGGGGTGAAGGGGGGTACCTAGATGTGGGTACAGTGGGTTTTGGAGGGCTCCCATTTACCACCACAAGTGTAGCAGGTGGGCGGGGGAAGGGCCTGGGTCCACCTGTCTGAAGTGCACTGCACCCACTAAAAACTGCTCCAGGGACCTGCATACTGCTATCAGGGAGCTGGGTATGACATTTGAAGCTGGCATAGAGGCTGGCAAAAAAGTTTTAGTTTTTTTTTGGGTGGGAGGGGGTTGGTGACCCCTGGGAGAGTACGGGGAGGTCATCCCCGATTCCCTCCGGTGGTCATTTGATCGTGAAAAAAAAGGGACCAAGTAAAGCCGGCGAAATGCTCGTCAAGCCAGGCTTTTTTTTTCCCTTATCAGGCGAAGCCAGCCATCTCGTGAGCACGCCCTCGTCCCGCCTTCACTACCCTACCGACACGCCCCCTTGATGTTTCGCCGTCTCTGCGACGGAAAGCAGTTGAACCCGGCCAAAATCGGCTTTCGATTATACCGATTTGGCCAGGTTCAGGAGATGGCCGGCCATCTCCCGATTTGTGTCGGAAGATGGCCGGCGATCACTTTCGAAAATAAGCTGGTTTGTCACTCATTTAAAGTCTCTCTCTGGGATTCTTTTTTTCCATGAACAGAAGTATTCGTTTAGCATTTTCACTTTTTCCTCTTCTGCCTGATACACCTGAAAAGTCTCCTCGTCTCACGTTACATTTTTTTTTTCTTCTCTGTGTTCTTTTGCCGACCTGATTTTTCTCATTATCGCTTCATCTTTGTCTGAGATTTTTTGTTTTTTCCCCTGTGTTGTTGCTTTTACAATCTTTGGTATTTTGTGAACACAACCTGTTTTGGCTTTATTTTTGCATCCACTTCTTTGGCGAACCGTATCGGTTTCCTCTTGTTTTTATGTCCTTTCCTTACAAGTTTCGAGTTTATTCATTACTTGTTCTACTATCTGAGTGATTTACACATAGTAACATAGTAGATGACGGCAGAAAAATACCTGCACGGTCCATCCAGTCTGCCCAACAAGATAAACTCACATGTGCTACTTTTTGTGTATACCTTACCTTGATTTGTACCTGTCCTTTTCAGGGCACAGACCGTGTAAGTCTGGCCAGCCCTATCCCCGCCTCCCAACCACCAGCCCCGCCTCCCAACCACCGGCTCTGGCACAGACCATATAAGTCTGCCCAGCACTATCCCCACCCCCCAACCACCAGCCCTGCCTCCTACCACCGGCTCTGGCACAGACCGTATAAGTCTGCCCAGCACTATCCCCACCTCTCACCACCGGCTCTGGCACAGACCGTATAAGTCTGCCCAGCACTATCCCCGCCCCCCAACCACCAGCCCCGCCTCCCACCACCGGCTCTGGCACAGACCGTATAAGTCTGCCCAGCACTATCCCCGCCCCCCAACCACCAGCCCCGCCTCCCACCGGCTCTGGCACAGACCGTATAAGTCTGCCCAGCACTATCCCCGCCCCCCAACCACCAGCCCCGCCTCTCACCAACTCTTCCCCCCCCCCCCCCCCCCCCCCACAGACATTTCCCACCCTCCCTAGCCTTTTTTTTTTTTTTTAACTGACTGTAGCTTCTTTCTGTCCCGGCATCTGAACAAGCAGGTTAGAGCAACATACGGATGTACACGGAGGAAGTATAATAACGGAATAACTTTTCATAGGTACAGTAGTAATTTGTTATAAATCGTAATCAGTGTGTTATTTTGAGGGCTGAATTAGGTTGAAACCTAGTTTGGGGGTGTGGGGGGCGGCATTGCCCCCCCCCCCCTCCACGTGAACTGCATGTCTTGAAGGAGAAAGGGATGTGTCAGTGGCGTACCAAGGGGGGGCGGTGGGGGCGGTCCGCCCTGTGTGCACGCCGCTGGGGGGTGCCGCGGCGCGCACCTGTGGGCTCCGACTTTGCAAACTTCGCTCGTTCGCTGCAGCTCCCTCTGCCCTGGAACAGGTTACTTCCTGTTCCGGGGCAGAGGGAGCTGCAGCGAACGAGCGAAGTTCGCGAAGTCAGAGCCCACAGGCGCATGCCGCGGCACCCCCCCCCCCCCAGCGGCATGCACCCGGGGGGGTGTCATTTTGCCGGGAGGGGGGAAGGTGTCATTTCGCAGGCGGGGGGGGGGTGCATCGGCGATCCGCCCCAAGTGCCATCCACGCTAGGAACGCCACTGGGATGTGTAAAAGACAAATGTTGGGGGGGGGGGTGAGGGGATGCTGGAGAAAACGGAGGGAGATTTTGTCCTATTGTATTTTGTATTTTTTGAGGTTATGGGTGGGAATTGTCCTCCCTGGTGTGGTGGGAACTGACCTAGAACCGTGCAGCTGGTGTTGGTCCCTGTGTGTGTGGCTAGCTAGACTTGGGAGAAGAGACGAACTTTCACCTGCTTCCTGAAGTAGAGAGAAACTTGTGTTGAGCAAAAGCCTTTCAGAGTGTGGGGGCTACTCCAAAGAAGGCTCCTTGGCGGATGCCATATCTTGTGATGCCCTTTGGAGAGGGTGTGGTTGGTGATACTCCTTGGGAGGAGTGTAGTGACCTTGGGGGGGGGGGGGGGTGTAGAAGGAGGTCCTGTTCTTCAAGTACTCTGGCCTGTTGCCCTTAAGGGCCTTGAAGATGAAACCTAATGGGCACCCCAATGCCGTTGACACCAGATTCTGTAAGTTTGGCATTGGCACACCCTAGACACCCTCTTATGCCACATGAATGACAGTACCCAGTGAGCTACACACCTAACTGGGAGACCTGCTCATAGCCCCCCTCCCCCCCACATTTAGGCCGTGTGTCACTTAGGAGCTACCTTGTAGAATAGGCAACTAACTGGCAATTAATGGCTCCTTTGAGGTGCATAAGTGGCCCCCGCCTCTAGGCATCCTTTTTTAGAATTGCCCCAGTAGCCCGTGAATTTTATTTTTCCCGAAATATGATGTGGCATTCGAATCAGTTTTTGCTGGTGCAAAATCTTTTCTCGTCAAACCAGCGTAGAGAGCATTACAGTAATCCAGTCTGGAGACCCAATGAAGTAAGAAGAAAGCTAAACTCTACTACTACTACTACTACTACTATTTAACATTTCTAAAGCGCTACTAGGGTTACGCAGCGCTGTACAATTCAACATAGAAGGACAGTCCCTGCTCAAAGAGCTTACAATCTAAAGGACAAATGTACAGTTAGTCAAGTAGGGGTCATCAAATTGGGGCAGTCTAGATTTCCTGAAAGGTATAGAGGTTAGGTGCCGAAAGCAACATTGAAGAGGTGGGCTTTGAGCAAGGATTTGAAGATGGGTAGGGAGGGGGCTTGGCGTAAGGGCTCAGGAAGTTGATTCCAAGCATAGGGTAAACGCTTACTGATGGAGGTCGATCATGTCTCTGGTGACGGATTTGGGGTTCATTTGATCTACATTTATTCCTCTTTTCCCTAACATTTTTTTTTGTTACCAGGTATTGTATCTTTCTCTGCATTTTCTCTCTCTCTCTCTCTCTCTCCCCGATTCCTTCATAGTTAGACAACTCCAGTTCCCTGTTCCTCCCTTTGGCAATAAAATTGCCTTGTAACATGTTATCCTTGTTGGTTTACTTCTGGCTATGGAGCCAACAGTAAAACAAAGCTTGTGTTCAACAAGGCATTGGGGGGGGGGGGGGGGGGGGAACTTGTGTTTACAGCCAAGGCAGTCTTCCCTTTGGCAAGTACAGTTTGCAAAATCATTTCTCCAAGGAGGAAAACAATTTGAATGAAGACATTGTTACTGTTCAGAATATAATAATAGACCTTTGTAACTACAGCTGTTAATAAAGCCTTGTTTGCCAGGTCTTAGGTAATGCAGAAGCTGAATAAACCATTGAATTCTGCTTTCATTCCCACAGCATGCCTTCTGGACTTCTTAAAGGGGAGAAAATATTTTCTCTTTTGTGTGGCCTGTAGCTTTTGAAGCTGTGGTTCACTGTATCATGGAATCCTTGAAAGAAAGGGCAGGAAGGTACCTCAAGAGGTCAATGCCCCCCTGCCCTCCAGCTAGGATCTGCTTCTTGCCAAAAGCTGGGTCTTTTCCACCATCGACCAAACAGGTGTTTGATTTTATTGCTGTATTAACCATGTTCCAGTCAGGATGTTTGCCCTGTTCAACAGCTCTGTCCCCCCTCCCCCTTGTAAATTAGTTTACTGAAAGGAATCCATCGCTGTTTTTGCCACGTGCTCTAAGCATAGGGTTACCATACGTCCGGATTTACCCGGATATGTCCTCTTTTTGAGGACATGTCTGGGTGTCCGGGCGGGTTTTGCCAGTCCGCCTGTTTGTCCGGATTTCTGGACATAGGGGCGGGCGGCGGACCTATCCTAGCATCTCCTCCCCTTCCCTTACTTACTATCTACTGCCCTGGTGGTCTAGTGACCTCTTCGGGGCAGGAAAGAGCCCCCTCTTTCCTGCCCGGAGCGCTGCCCTTGCCCTGCATCCTCCTGTTGCTGTGTGACGGTCTCGGGATTCAAAATGGCCGCCGAGAGTTGAAGCGGCCTCGTGAGACTTCAACTCTCGGTGGCCATTTTGAATCGGCGCCGAGATCAGCAACAGGAAGGATGCATGCAGGGCAGCGCTCCGGGCAGGAAAGAGGGGGTTCTGTTACTTCACAGGCTTAGTCCTGTAATTAGTCTCTCTCTCTCTCTCCCTCCCCCCTCACAGGTAATACTCTTAAAAGGGTTGGCTCCTAGCCAGGCCCAAACATGTCTTAGACCCCCTTTTTAGTGTATCCCAAATTCAGGTACCCTATGAATTTCCTTTAAGGTGATCTCCTACGTTGGCAATCTTCCTTACAGGTATAATTAACTCCTGGAGACTGAGTTCAACACACCAGTTTTCCCACTCCAGGGAAACAGGCTCAGGCTACTCTTCTTCCTGGCACTTCCCTCAGGTATGCTGGGAGGTCTTCTTCACTCAGAGTGGCTTCCTTGGAGACATCTTCACTCATGGCCTCACTGATCTTGTTCTGCCAGAGGGCTTTTAACTTCCTGCTCTCTGCTTGAGCCCCGCCCTCCTGGCCAGATAGACTAAAATACCCCAAGAAAGTTTAAGTGACAGGAGTCTGCAGGAACATGCTTGGCTCATTATCTGGCCTGAAGTCAGTAGGCGGAGCTTGCCACCATATTGAGTCACTCAATAGCAAACGCTTATTAGAAATAAGGACCATCTATGCATGGCTTGGCATGGACCAATCGTTTACTTTGGTTGAATGTATCAAGATGGCGGCTACGGCTTCAGCCTTTCACGTGGTGCCGTCTCCTGTCAATCAAACCTCCTTGAACACACTCATTCTTAAAGTGACTCTGTTTCAGTGAGCGAGTGTTCCAAAGGAAACCCTGCCTCATACCACCCACCAGGGGCATAGCCAGACTTCGGCAGGAGGGAGGTCCAGAGCCCAAAGTGAGGGGGCACATTTTAACCCCGCTCCAGCGCCGCTGCCCCTCCCCTGTCCCTTTTGACCCCCCCCCCACCACCACCACCAACACTCCCCAGCCACCAGGTGCCTTTGCTGGCGGAGGCCCCCTTCAGCGCCATTCTCCGAGTCTGGCGCGTTCGCTGATCTGGTTTCTGTTTCCTACGTGTAGGACGTCAGGACTCACAGAAACAGAATCCAGATCAGCAACGCGCCGGAGACCGGCACTGAAGAGGACTTCAGTTGGCGGGGGTTGGGGACCCTTGCCAGCAAAGGTACCTGACGGCGACGGGAGGGGGGTAAAAGCAGGGGAGCCAGGGCTAAATCTGCGGGGGCCCATGCCCCTGTGGCCCCACCTAGCTACGCCCCTGTCACCCACTCTTTCATAGTGCCATTACAGAACTAGTGCTAAATGTGCCCTATTTTCCCCTGGATTCTGTATAGTGTGATTTAAAGTTGCATGCATAAATCCAGTAGAATTCTGGATTTGCGCACAAAACAATTAGCTTAACAAGCAATTATTGACACTAATAGGCAATAATTAGAATTTATTCACATAACTGTCTTAAGCATATTCTATAAAATGATGCGAGTCTAAAGAGGGCATAGCCTTGGGAGGGGCATACGCGGGTTTAATTTTTGCGCAGTGTTATAGAATATGCCCGTTACACGCATAATTTAGGCATCAACATTTATACCATGTTTTCATTACCGTAAATGCCCATTACTAAATATAGTCGCAGGAAAAGGACGCTGGTCGTACTCTATTAACTACACCTTGATTTAGGCATATTCTGTAAACCACGCCTAACTTTAGTCATGGTTTATAGATACACTTAGATGTATATTTTTTTCAGCGCCAAATTTTTAGGCATGACACATAGAATCTAGCCCTTTGGGCCTAAGTTGAGGTACCAAGTTACAGAATCGTCTCGGTAAAGGTTTAGGTGGGTCTGTACTCGGGCCAGAGATTAAAGGCGACAGTGCCGCAGATATCGTTAGTAGCATAACAGGTACGCTGTTAGTTTTGTGTGGGGACACAGATGAACCCATTTTTAGAGCTGTATGTACTTCATTCTCTAACGCAGACCATACTGATCAGTGTCGTAGATTAGTAGGGTCCCCTGTACGTTGGGTGTCTAGTGAAACTAATGTGAAGACGTCAAGTTATCTAGAAGACTGTTGCATGTTTTTGAAGGGAGATTGTTTTCCCCCTGGTTAGCTTATTTAGATAGAAACGGCTGCCGTTTAAGATTCTAATCCGTACCGAGCAATCACCAACCTTTATATCTTAAGGTAAGATTCATTGGGCCGTTCCATAGAGAACTTTGTGCTCTGGCCATGGATGTTTGCTGATGATCAACAGTGTTATGCTTGTTCAAATATGTTTTTATTGTTTTTTTATGTTATGTTTGTTACTACCTCTACAGTGTGATGTACAGTTAAGAAGAAATAATAAAAAAAAGGGGGGGGGGGGGATCCAACCCTTGACGGTGTTATAAGGGAAGGTATTTTGGATTTAGTTCAAGGGCAAGTTGCATTCAGGCACAGTAGGATAATTGATCCTACTACTACTACTACTACTTAACATTTCTAGAGCGCTACTACGGTTACGCAGCGCTATATAAATTAACGAATAAGGACGGTCCCTGCTCAGAAGAGCTTACAATCTAAAGGACAAAATGTCAAGTTGGGGTAGTTGAGATTTCCTGAGAAGAGGTGTAGTGATTAGGTGCCGAAGGCGACATTGAAAAGGTGGGCTTTGAGCAATGATTTGAAGATGGGTAGGGAGGGGGCCCGGCGTATGGGCTCAGGGAGTTTGTTCCAAGCATGGGGTGAGGCGAGGCAGAAAGGGCGAAGCCTAGAGTTGGAGGTGGTGGAGAAGGGTACTGAAAGGAGGGATTTGTCTTGAGAGCGGAGGTTACGGGTAGGGACGTAAGGGGAGATGAGGGTAGAGAAGTAAGGAGGGGCTGCAGATCGAGTGCATTTGTAGGTGAGTAGGAGAAGCTTGAACTGTATGCGGTATCTGATCGGAAGCCAGTGAAGTGACTTGAGGAGAGGGGTGATATGAGTATATCGGTTAAGGCGGAAGATAAGACGTGCGGCAGAGTTCTGAATGGACTGAAGGGGGGATAGATGGCTAAGTGGGAGGCCGGTGAGGAGTAGGTTGCAGTAGTCAAGGCGAGAGGTAATGAGAGAGTGGATGAGAGTTCGAGTGGTGTGCTCGGAGAGGAAGGGGTGAATTTTGCTAATGTTATAGAGGAAGAAGCGACAGGTCTTGGCTATCTGCTGGATATGCGCAGAGAAGGAGAGGGAGGAGTCGAAGATGACACCGAGGTTGCAGGCAGATGAGACGAGGACGATGAGGGTGTTATCAACTGAGATAGAGAGTGAAGGGAGAGGAGAATTGGGTTTGGGTGGGAAAACAATAAGTTCAGTCTTGGCCATGTTCAGTTTCAGGTGGCGGTTGGACATCCAGGCAGCAATGTCGGATAAGCAGGCCGATACCTTGGCCTGGGTTTCCGCAGTGATTTGTGGTGTGGAGAGATAAAGCTGGGTGTCGTCAGCATAAAGATGATAGTGGAAACCATGAGAAGAGATCAGGGAGCCTAAGGAAGAGGTGTAGATTGAAAAAAGAAGGGGCCTAAGGACAGATCCCTGAGGAACTCCAACAGAGAGCGGGATAGGGGAGGAGGACAAACCATGAGAGTGTACTCTGTAGGTACGATGGGAGAGATAAGAGGAGAACCAGGAGAGGACAGAGCCTGGAGCCCAAAGGAGGACAGTGTGTCAAGAAGTAGGTTGTGATTGACAGTGTCAAAAGCGGCGGATAGTTCGAGGAGGATGAGGATGGAGTAGTGACCTTCGGATTTGGCGAGGAACAGGTCATTGCAGACCTTAGATAGTGCCGTTTCTGTCGAGTGTAGGGGGCGAAAGCCGGATTGAAGCGGATCGAGGATGGCATGAGTGGAGAGGAAATCAATGCAGCGGCTGTGAATGGCGCGTTCAAGTATTTTGGAGAGGAAGGGTAGGAGGGAAATGGGGCGGTAGTTGGAGGGACAGGTAGGGTCAAGTGATGGTTTTTTGAGGAGTGGTGTGACCACAGCATGCTTGAAGGTGTCCGGGACTGTTGCAGTGGAGAGAGAGAGGTTGAGGATATGACAGATGGTGGGGGTGATAGTAGGAGTGATGGTGTTAAGTAAGTTGGTGGGGATGGGGTCTGAGGAACAGGTGGTGGATTTCGAGGAGGAGAGGAGATGGGCGGTTTCCTCTTCGGTGATAGCAGGAAAAGAGGAGAAGGAGGCCTGGGTAGGTTGGTTGAGAGAGTGGGTTATAGGATGAAGAGGAGGAGAAGGTTTGATGGTGAATTCGAGGTTGATCTTCTGGACCTTGTCACGGAAGTAGTCGGCCAGAGATTGGGGAGAGAGTGAGGGGGGGGGGGTGGGAGCGGAGGGCACTTTGAGGAGGGAGTTTTGAGGGTGGCGAAGAGACGACGTGGGTTAGAGCTGAGGGAATTAGTCAGTTGGGTGTAATAGTCCTGTTTAGCGAGGAATAGGGAGGATTGGAAGGAGGATAGCATGAATTTGAAGTGAATGAAGTCAGTATGGGCGTGAGATCCCATGTTATATCGAGCCTCCTCAATTTGACTCTAGAGTAGGGGTCCTCAAATCTAGTACTCGAGGTCCACAAACCAGCCTGGTTTTCAGGATTTCCACAACAAATATGCATGAGATCTATTTGCATTACATACATAGTAACATAGTAGATGACAGCAGGTAACGACCTGGATGGTCCATCCGGTTTGCCCAAAAAGATAAACTCATAGTACAAGGTAGGATATGTATACGTCACTGCTTCCACTTCATGTAAATAGATCTCTTTTTCATTTTATCTGGTTTATATTTAATCAATTCACCCACATTTTTACCACGTTGCAAGGCTGTAATACGATGGTCAGAGAAACATGCATCCAATTGAAGAACATGCCAGTGTTAATGAATGGCCCGTGTCGCTGCACCCGAGGCTTGGGAATATGGTAGAACACAAACTAGTTTATTCATTTGAATGCCTGATTACCACCAGCTTATCGCCGTGAAAGCCATTTCCGGGAGGTTTTCTTTATCCCCGGGAAATGGCACGCGCTCGTGGTGTGACTACCGCCGGCGGCCGCCGCCGCATTGGGGTAGCGGTAGCCCCAGAAGAGCGAGCAGTAAGCCCGCATTGGGCTTATCGCCACTCTGTAAAAGGACCCCTAAGCATAATTCAGCAAAAATGCCTCATGTAATTCCTTATTTTGCGTGTACAGATCCTAATCTAGCTTGTGTAAAAATGTACCTGTTGATATATCCACTAGGAATGGCTCACCGTTTAATCCAAGCAGCAAAATATTGCTTAGTCACAGGTTTGAGGTAAGAGTTCTTCCAATTAAAGATGGAGGTCAAAATTTCCCCCTTTTCTTCAGTGAAAACCCAAACTGTCCTCAGTCCGTCCACAAATTGAATATGGCACGGGGGTGGGTGGGGGGGGGCCAGTGTCCCGGAGAGACTCATCAGGGGCTGTTGGTTCAGCTGTCTGCATCAATGGATTCTTGATTAGCTCACAATTGCCCAGATGGCCAAAAGCTTAGCAAAAATCAAAATGTTATTTCAGATGTTAAAGAAAAGAGAGAATATTTTATTTTGATTCTACTGCTGGATCCTTTTCAATCTCTTTTTTTTTTTTTTTTCTAACACCATTTGAAGAAGAATGAGCTCTTTATACACTCAAATGGCATCCCCTTTGCTGGGTTTTTGTATCTGAAATTAATTTCTAATACTCAACTTCAACCCAGCATTTGAAACCACAGTCAAACTCTTCATGTAGCAGTACAGTGAAACCTCGGTTTTCGTCGATAATCCCTCCGAAAACAATCGGCGAAATCAGAAACCTGACGAAAACCGAGGCAATTAACGAGGACGCCCAAAATCGAGAGAAGGACGTCCCTCTTCCGATACAAATTGGGAGATGGACGTCCTTCTTTTTCGACGAAATCCGAGGCAACCGATGAAAAGCGAGACGAATTTCTAGTCGAAAAAATCAACGAAATCCGAAACCAACGTCAACGAAAACCGAGGTTTCACTGTAGTCATTGGGATTCTTTGCTTTTTTGCCCACTTCCTGTTTCTTCTGTGTCCTTATAAGGTTCATGTTTTGCATTTTTTTTAAATTTAGCGGCTAATTCTTCCCCATAACAGCACGTGCACCTGGATACGTCACTGGTGAAGTTCTTTGACGGCAACATTGAGGTTTTTCCCCTTTGGACGCTCTGTGCCAAAAACCAGAATAAGACACCCTTTCAGTATAGCCCCCACAGGGAAATACGATTCATATCACGGGAGCTGTGCGCCCCACTCCTGTATCAAAGAAAGAAAGTGACAAATGGGGGGTTGGATAAAAGATCGATGTAAACACAGAAGAAACAAATCTCCGCAATAATACACAGTATCTAGGAGAATGGCGAACATGACTCGAGAATCAGTGGACGACGCTCGCAGTTTTCACTCTACCACAAAAGCCTTTGCTATATTTCAGCGCATGAAGCTTTTTATCTATTCATAACAATGACAGATACCTAAAGTGGGTGCTTTTATTTAGTACAGGAAACTCCTGATGCAGGCCTAGTCGGCCGAAACACAGCTGTGTCGCAGTGGTATAGCCAAGGGTGGGGGGGGGGGGGGGGTTCAGGCCCACCCAGTAGCAGCACACCTATGATGTGGCTGGCAGGGATCCTGAAGTCCCACCAGATGAAAACTCCAAACAGCTGTCCTTCCTGCATACCTTGTAAATAGAAGATCTTGATACTGTTCGCACCGGCCCCACAACCTTCTCTCTGATGTATTCCCGCCTATGTGGAAACAGGAAGTTGCATCAGAGGGAAGGTTGTGGGGCCAACATGAGCAGTGTGTATTAGTTGCTGTTTGTTACCTGTGAAAATCTGCTATTTAAAAGGTATGCAGGGAAGGGGAGATATTTGAGAGACCATACGGCATGCAGGCAAGAGAGGGAGAGACCAGATCACTTGAGGGACAGGGTGGAGTTCTTCTGTCCACCTATCTTGGGCCCAGGCTCACCCAAAATTGATTGTCTGGCTACGCCCCTGCTGTCTCTGGTTATGTTCATCATTTAATAAACATTTTTTCATCTGGAGCATCGTCCACTGATTCTTGAGTCATCGTCGCTCTTCTGCTAGATAGAGGTTGGATAAAAAAAAAAGCATAATTTAGCGACCCCCCGTAGGCCAAAGTGTAGCTTTGAGTGGACCCAGCAGATTGATACCTCCCACGTAGGAGCCAGCTCTGTGGGTGTTTGAGCACCCCCAGCATTGAACAAACTCCTTAACCTTGTCCAGAAAGAGGTCATTTCCACTGGGTTTAGCACCTCCATTGATTCTGAAAAATTGGCTCTTACGACTTCCCAGAAAGCAGCTGGGTTGATGTCTGAAGTTTAGTGATGGTTGAGCTTTATCCAACCATGGATTTAGCTGCAGGGTTATCGTGAGTTGAATGCAATTTCTACATGCTAATTGTGCCCAGGTGTTATTTCATGTGGGAAGACACAGCACAGGTTGTATTAAAATCTATGCTAACAAGCTAATTAATGTATTTTGTGCAATACCGAGTAGGCCGCCCCCTTGTGACGCATGCAAAACGTGAGAATTTGTTCACCAGCTCAAGGGCGGCGTAGAAGGTTTTGCCAAGAGGGTTTCATGGCAAACTTTCGCATTTAAGTGCCGGTTTTGTCTTGTTTTGTGAGCGGAAGGAACCCCGTGCAAGTTTTAAACGCGGACAGCAACAAGCGTGCACGGGTCCGAACAAAGCCCAAAGTGTCATGGGATGATAAGTGGCTGAATATTTTTGAAAGGGGTAGAGGAGACTGGGTTAGGAACAGGAACTTGTACCCCGCATCTATTCCGATGGGCAGATATCCATGAAGAAACCAAAATTCATCTGATGCTGAAGCTTCTGTGGTGCCCAGCTCGGCAGCGTAAAATGGAATAAACGGGCAGACCTAAAGGGCGAATTGATCTGGGTACTTAGTCATTTCCCATGTTGCTATGATAAAGAATCACTAGAAATTTTTAGTTAAATTTTAAGCTGGTTCTAGTTGCTTCGGAAAGGACTTTAAAGCTATCAAAATCATCCTTCCTTAAGCTGCCCCTATTTGTACCACTGACAGGACCTGAACATTACAAGCTCCTACCTTCCTGCTGAGGTCTATCTGTGGTGAGTTATGTCTGAAAGGATCAAATTGTTTCTGAAGTGGTAAAGCTGACACCTATCCTTAATGCCAGCAGTGATTCTTTCAGGGGCGTAGCCAGACAACAGATTGTGGGTGGGCCTAGGCAAGAAGTGGGTGGGCACCAAGTGTTCTCCCACCCCCACTACCATCACCACCACCAAAAAAATTATCTAAGCTGGCAGGAAAAACGCTTCTTTCCACCTTGGCAGTCTGCAAAGGCATGTGCTGGAAACAGCATGCGCAGGTTCCGGTATCGTTGAGAGTAGCGTTTTTGTTACCATTAGGCGGAAGTCTTCAGCTGGCGGAGCTTGGGATCCCCTACCAGCTTACCGCTAAACTCATGTTACTGTTGGGTGGGCCTAAGCCCTAAGCAGGTGGGCCCTGGCCCACCCAAGCCCACCTGTGGCTACGCCAGTGGATTCTTTGCCCTGAATCCTTGGGTGTCAGCCCCATCCTGTATTTCTTCAGACACCTGGTCATTTTGAGGTGCCGTTTTCTCCTCAGTCATTTCTTCATCCTGTTCTGGGTTGTGTTGCGAGTTCTTAAGGTGCTGGGCAGGGTAAGAAGTCGCTTCCAGTTTCCGGCTTATATCCAACAAAGAAAAGCGGCTTTGTTTACGGTTTCTGAGCGTTGTCTGCTGAGGGAGATCCCGGGAGAACTGACACTTAGTTAATGGATAGTAAGACATTAATGAACAGTTATACTACTGTTATTTTAATTTAGGTTACTTTCAGGCAGTAGGTAGTGATTTTTGTCGTCGTTGAACCTGTTCCCACAACCACATCGTTCTTGTTCTTGTTCTAATGTTTATGGATTTTGAAAGATGCTCTCGGTATTGGTAATGTCCTATCCTCCACCCTTGCTCTGGAAGGCTGATAGAAGATGTTTGGAACTTTTGCTGTTTCAGGAACCGATACAGGAAGTTCTATGGCAGAGCCGCACACAGACCTGACTTTTACCAGGAGCCTAATACTGCAGAATGCAGGAAGGTAATTATAAGCAAATTTTATGCACAGAAATCCTATGGCAAATAGGGGGAGCATTACTACTACTACTACTATTTAGCATTTCTATAGCGCTACAAGGCATACGCAGCGCTGCACAAACATAGAAGAAAGACAGTCCCTGCTCAAAGAGCTTACAATCTAATAGACAAAAAATAAATAAAGTAAGCAAAACAAATCAATTAATGTGAACGGGAAGGAAGAGAGGAGGGTAGGTGGAGGCGAGTGGTTACATATGCCGAATGCGTTCACACAAGGCTTTGTGGTCAGCACATTCTCTGGCAACGACTAGGGGGTATGTGATGAAGCTACAAAGTAGTAAATTTAAAACGAATCAGAGAAAACGTTTCTTCACTCAACGTGTAATTAAACTCTGGAATTCGTTGCCAGAGAATGTGGTACAGGCGGTTAGCTTAGCGGGGTTTAAAAAAACGTTTTGGACAGCTTCCTAAAGGAAAAGTTCATAGATCATTATTAAAATGACATGGGGAAAATCCACTGCTTATTTCTGGAATAAGCAGGATAAAATGTATTGAACTTTTTTGGGATCTTGCCAGGTATTTGTGACCTGGATTGGCCACTTTTGGAAACAGGATGCTGGGCTTGATGGACCTTTGGTCTGTCCCAGTGTGTCAATACTTATGTACTTGGGAATCTGAATGGAATCATGCTACTCTTTGGGATTCTATATAGAATGTTGCTACACTTTGAAATTCTTCATGGAATCTTGTTGTTCTTTAGAATTCTAGAATCTTGCTACTCTTTGGGGTTCTACATGGAATGTTGCTACTCTTTGGGTTTCTGCCAGGTACTTGTGACCTGGATTGGCCACTGTTGGAAACAGGATGCTGGGCTTGATGGACTTTTGGTCTGTCCCAGTGTGGCAACACTTACCTACCTATGCATTAGCATTTTTAACGCGCCTACAATTAGCGAACGCGCTGTGTAGGCGCCTATAGGGATATTGTTGGCGCGAACACAGTTAACGTGCGTTAAAAACATTAATGCACCCATAACATGGCTTAGTAAACAGGGCCTTAAGTGGTGGAAGTGAGACAAAACGTGTGCAAGTCCGAGCAAACCTGAAAGTGAAATCACACGTTTGTGCCTGTTTTCTGCACTTAAATATAAATATTTCAGGTAAAAAATTTTTTTTTTGAAAACCTTGTATTTTAAGCGCAGAAGGAACAGTGGTCCATGTGTGCGATGCTTCTGGGTGTGCCTGGCGCAGGCGCACAAGAGCTGCGCTTACCGTAAAACTCTCGTGCGCGTGTACCAGGCGTGTTCCTCCCCTTGCTCTCAATCAAACGACGTGCATATCACTCGCATCTTTTTACAGTTGAGCATCGGGGAGCTATTTTTTCTGCGCTGCTCCCGCGGCATTGATCGGGCGCTGTTCCAGATAGCGCCGAGTTCTAAGCATTGGCCCGTTAGATTTTAAGCCCTCCAGGGGACAGGAAAATAAATACCTTCTCTATCTGAACGTAATTTGCCTTGAACTATTGCTGAAAAAGCGTGAGCCAAAATCCAGATCTCTTTCCTTCAGGCATATAATGGAGGAACCCCCCACAGCACCTCTGGTTCTGAGGGGTGACCAAGTGGAATTTACTCCCCAGGCTTTTTCTTCAGGATGTGGACTACATGCCGCCCTTCAAAGGGAGTGGAGGGGAGGCGGGTGGGTGGATGAAGAAGCAGAGGGGATTCCATATCACAAGCTTCAGGAGGTTTTCTGCCTTCTAATTCAGTGCTCAAACCAGTAAACCACAAAAGACTGCAGACTGGAGGTACTGGAGCAAAGAGACAAACAGTGTCCTATTGTTCTTAGAGGCAAGTTAACGGCCCTACATGGCCTCCTGTCAAGTTGTGAATGTGATATCACTAGCAGGACATGCCTTTCCCTTGACTGGCAACACATACTTATGAGGTCTCCCCCCCCCCCCCCCCCCCCCCATCTCTTTTTCCATAAGAATGTTGCTCTCACATCTGGTTTGTGTATTTTTGCCTACAAGTATTCAGGGGCGGCCAGTGGGGGATATAAGGCTGTGATGTGGAGTAACATAGTAACAGATGGCAGATAAAAGACCAGCCTGATCCCTCCTGTCAACCCAGCAAGGTGGTTGGAGTCCTACATGCTGCTCCCTGCAGAGCATGCAGGTTCCCTCCTCTCTGTCTTTGTTTAGGATTGTAGCTGCCGCTCTGTGCAGAACAATGCAGGTTCCTCCTCAGTGTCTTTGTTTAGGATTGTAGCTGCCGCTCTGTGCAGAACAATGCAGGTTCCTCCTCAGTGTCTTTGTTTAGGCTTGTAGCTGCTGCTCCAAGTAGAACATACAGGCTCCCCTCCTCAGTGTCTTTGTTTAGGCTTGTAGCTGCCGCTCCAAGCAGAACATACAGGCTCCCTCCTCAGTGTCTTTGTTTAGGATTGTAGCTGCCACTCCAAGCAGAACATACAGGCTCCCCTCCTCACAGTGACGTTCCTAGGGGGGCGGACACCCGGGGCAGCGCCCCGCCCCCCCTGGGTGCAGCGGACCCACCCGGGTGCACGCCTCTGGGGGGCATGCCGCAGCACACGCCTTCTCAGAGTTCCCTGACTTCGCGCGTTCGCTGCAGCTCCCTCTGACCCGGAACAGGAAGTTACCTGTTCCAGGGCAGAGGGAGCTGCAGCGAACGCGCGAAGTCAGCGAACTCAGACCAGGCGCGCACCGCGGCACCCCCCAGCGGCATGCACCCGGGGCGGACCGCCTCCACTGCCCCCCCCCCTTGATCAAGGTTGCCAATTGGGCGGTTTTCCCGCCCAATTGGGCGGTTTTCCGCGACCCGCGGAGGAAAAGTTTTGCCCACCGCGGGTCACGTTTTTTTGGGCTGGTTTTTGGTTTTTTTCGGTGGTTTTTGTGCGGTTTTTCGGGCCGGTTTGGGCGGGGCTAGTGACGTTTTGGGCGGGGCCGGTGACGGAGGAGGCGGGGCCGGTGACGGAGGAGGCGGGGCCGGTGACGGCGGAGACGGAGTCGATGACGGCGGGGGTGGGGTGTGAACTTTTTGGGCGGGTTTCGGGGCCGAGTGCCTGGCAACACTGCCCTTGGTATGCCACTGCCTCCTCTCTGCCTTTGTTTAGGATTGTAGCTGCCGCTCCAAGCAGAACATACAGGTTCCCTCCTCAGTGTCTTTGTTTAAGATTGTAACTGCCGCTCTGTGCAGAACATACAGGCTCGCCTCCTCAGTGTCTTTGTTTAGGCTTGTAGCTGCCGCTCCAAGCAGAACATACAGGCTCCCCTCCTCAGTGTCTTTGTATAGGATTGTAGTTGCCGCTCTGTGCAGAACAATGCAGGTTCCTCCTCAGTGTCTTTGTTTAGGATTGTAGCTGCCGCTCCAAGTAGAACATACAGGCTCCCCTCCTCAGTGTCTTTGTTTAGGCTTGTAGTTGCCGTTCTGTTCAGAACATACAGGCTCGCCTCCTCAGTGTCTTTGTTTAGGCTTGTAGCTGCCGCTCCTAGCAGAACATACAGGCTCCCCTCTTCAGTGTCTTTGTATAGGATTGTAGTTGCCGCTCTGTGCAGAACAATGCAGGTTCCTCCTCAGTGTGTTTGTTTAGGATTGTAGCTGCCACTCCAAGCAGAACATACAGGCTCCCCTCCTCACAGTGGCGTTCCTAGGGGGGCGGACACCCGGGGCAGCGCCCCGCCCCCCCGGGTGCAGCGCCCCGCCCCCCCAGGTGCAGCGGACCCCCCCCCGGGTGCACGCCTCTGGGGGGCATGCCGCAGCGCACGCCTGCTCAGAGTTCCCTGACTTCGCTCGTTCGCTACAGCTCCCTCTGACCCGGAACAGGAAGTTACCTGTTCCAGGGCAGAGGGAGCTGCAGCGAACGCGCGAAGTCAGCGAACTCATACCAGGCGCGCACCGCGGCACCCCCCAGCGGCATACACCTGGGGCGGACCACCTCCACCTCCCCCCCCCTTGGTCAAGGTTGTTAATTGGGCGGTTTTCCGCGACCCGCGGAGGAAAATTTTTGCCCGCCGCGGGTCGCGTTTTTTTTGGGCTGGTTTTTGGTTTTTTTCGGTGGTTTTTGGGCGGTTTTTCAGGCCGGTTTGGGCGGGGCTAGTGACGTTTTGGGCGGGGCCGGTGACGGAGGAGGCGGGGCCGGTGACGGAAGAGGCGGGGTCGATGACGGCGGAGACGGAGTCGATGACGGCGGGGGTGGGGTGTGAACTTTTTGGCCGGGTTTCGGGGCCCAGTGCCTGGCAACACTGCCCTTGGTATGCCACTGCCTCCTCTCTGCCTTTGTTTAGGATTGTAGCTGCCGCTCCAAGCAGAACATACAGGTTCCCTCCTCAGTGTCTTTGTTTAAGATTGTAACTGCCGCTCTGTGCAGAACATACAGGCTCGCCTCCTCAGTGTCTTTGTTTAGGCTTGTAGCTGCCGCTCCAAGCAGAACATACAGGCTCCCCTCCTCAGTGTCTTTGTATAGGATTGTAGTTGCCGCTCTGTGCAGAACAATGCAGGTTCCTCCTCAGTGTCTTTGTTTAGGATTGTAGCTGCCACTCCAAGCAGAACATACAGGCTCCCCTCCTCACAGTGGCGTTCCTAGGGGGGCGGACACCCGGGGCAGCGCCCCGCCCCCCGGGTGCAGCGGACCCCCCCGGGTGCAAGCCTCTGGGGGGCATGCCGCAGCGCACGCCTGCTCAGAGTTCCCTGACTTCGCGCGTTCGCTACAGCTCCCTCTGACCCGGAACAGGAAGTTACCTGTTCCAGGGCAGAGGGAGCTGCAGCGAACGCGCGAAGTCAGCGAACTCAGACCAGGCGCGCGCCGCGGCACCCCCCAGCGGCGTGCACCTGGGGCGGACCACCTCCACCGCCCCCCCCCCTTGGTCAAGGTTGCCAATTGGCGGTTTTCCCGCCCAATTGGGCGGTTTTCCGCGACCCGCGGAGGAAAACTTTTGCCCGCCGCGGGTCGCGTTTTTTTGGGCTGGTTTTTGGGTTTTTTTAGTGGTTTTTGTGCGGTTTTTCGGGCCGGTTTGGGCGGGGTAGTGACGTTTTGGGCGGGGCCGGTGACGGAGGAGGCGGGGCCGGTGACAGAAGAGACGGAGTCGATGACGGCGGGGGCGGGGTTGATGACGGCGGGGGTGGGGTGTGAACTTTTTGGGCGGGTTTCGGGGCCGAGTGCCTGGCAACACTGCCCTTGGTATGCCACTGCCTCCTCTCTGCCTTTGTTTAGGATTGTAGCTGCCGCTCCAAGCAGAACATACAGGTTCCCTCCTCAGTGTCTTTGTTTAAGATTGTAACTGCCGCTCCAAGCAGAACATACAGGCTCGCCTCCTCAGTGTCTTTGTTTAGGCTTGTAGCTGCCGCTCCAAGCAGAACATACAGGCTCCCCTCCTCAGTGTCTTTGTATAGGATTGTAGTTGCCGTTCTGTGCAGAACAATGCAGGTTCCTCCTCAGTGTCTTTGTTTAGGATTGTAGCTGCCGCTCCAAGCAGAACATACAGGCTGCCCTCCTCAGTGTCTTTGTTTAAGATTGTAACTGCCACTCTGTGCAGAACATGCGGGCGAGATCTGGCCCTGTTTTAAATGCTTCATCACCTATCTATTTTTTCTCTCTGTCTCCACGTGACTTGCATCCGCGGCCGCGCTTCTCAGCTGGAGGTCGGAGGAAGCGAGGGGCAGTAGACAGAGGGACAGTGTTGACTGTGGTGGCGAGTCCCCTCCTGATCTGCTCTCTGAATCAGAGAGCAGATCATCAGGAGAGGGGGACCCACGGGTCGGTGGGTCGGTCGCCACCAGAAAGGAGAAGGGAGGCAGAAAGTTCAGTGAATGAGTCCGGGAGGAGGGGGAGGGGGAAGGAGCCAGATCAGAGCTATGAGCTGCTTCTTGCCAGGTGTTTGTGACCTGGATTGGCCACTGTTGGAAACAGGATGCTGGGCTTGATGGACCTTCGGTCTGTCCCAGTATGGCAACACTTATGTACTTGGGATTCTGAATGGAATCTTGCTTCTCTTTGAGATTCTGCATGGAATCTTGTCACTCTTTAGGATTCCAGAATCTTGCTACTCTTTGGGGTTCTACATGGAATGTTGCTACTCTTTGGGTTTCTGCCAGGTACTTGTGACCTGGATTGGCCACTGTTGGAAACAGGATGCTGGGCTTGATGGACCTTCGGTCTGTCCCAGTATGGCAACACTTATGTACTTGGGATTCTGAATGGAATCTTGCTATTCTTTGGGATTCTACATGGAATGTTGCTACTCTTTGAGATTCTGCATGGAATCTTGTCACTCTTTAGGATTCCAGAATCTTGCTACTCTTTGGGGTTCTACATGGAATGTTGCTACTCTTTGGGTTTCTGCCAGGTACTTGTGACCTGGATTGGCCACTGTTGGAAACAGGATGCTGGGCTTGATGGACCTTCGGCCCGTCACAGTATGGCAATTCTTATGTACTTATATGTACTTGTCCACGTTGTCGTTCTTTATTGTTGGCAGTGTTTTTATTTAATCTTTCTTATATTTTCAAACATGCCAGCTTATTCGGCATATGGATGTACACGGAGGAAGTATAATAACGGAATAAGTTTTTCATAGGTAGAGTAGTAATTTGTTATAAATCGTCGTAATCAGTGTGTCATTTGGAGGGGCTGGTTATAGGGACACCCTAGCTTGCGTTATATCGTGACGGAGCTGTTTTTCTCCTGGCAAAGGGCCACTAAAACAGACATCATGTTATGAAAATCAGGTGCTCAACATTGAGTTTCTGTCTATTTACTTATTTACAACATTTATATCCTGTATTAAACATGATTTAGGTTGAACCCTGGGAGCATATAAAATCTTTTTTTTGCCCTGTGCCTAGATCAAAAGAGAGAAATGGTTTGTTGTGGGAACTTGCTCCTTTTGTGGGTGGCTGGATGCATGGATTATGAATTTGTGCTAATTATGCTTAATTGTGATGTCTGATGATTATGATTACAATCACATTAATATTTATATTTACCTTAAAAATATTCATATGAACTTTATTAATATTTATATTATTATTGTGCTATTTTGGGGCTGGAAATATTTTCGCCATCTGGCAACATCATTGGCCCCAGCCCAGGAAGAGGAGCCCCCTCATGGCAAATGGCCAACAGGGCTACCCAAACCAGGGCAAAGAGGACCCCAAAGTGAAGGTTGGACCAAGAAGCTGTGGACACTGGTAGCCAGCAGGAGTAAACGGGTTTCCCCAGCTCGGGGCAAGGAGGATCCCGAACAGGATGCTGGACCAGGAAGCTGAGGAAGGACGAAGGAGGTGAGGTCCGGCTGCTCAGCCCACATGGCTGAAAGCCAGGGCTGTAATTTGTTTGGACTCTGCTGGGAAGAAGAAGAACAGGACTGCACAGAATATTATGTTTGAGGGCTTTGGTTGAGCAACTGCAAAGAGAATTGCCAGAGCTGTGTTTGTTTGGAAACTGCAGAGAGAGAGAATATATCTGCCAAAGTGAAGGCTGTGTTTTATGTAGAGATCAAACATATAAATGACAAGTGACCGACTCACCCGCAAATGCGCAGTAGAGACCGAACGTTGAGAGTGCAGAAGTCCAAGCCCCGCCTCCACCAACAGTACAGCCCAATAGGGAGGAGGACATAGAAATCGGAGGAGGAGGGAGCAGGGCAGGAAGGAGGGGGCGGAACTGAGGGAAACGGACACAGCAATGGAGGAGAACTGACGACACGACAGGAGGAATCACGGGAGGTAACGAAAGCAGCTGAAGGAGGACACGACGACGGCGGAAAGAGGGGGGAGTGACGCCGGGGGGGTCAAAGGGGGGGGGGATGTGAAATGGCGGCGGAGGGGACGGCAGGGCAGAGGAGGTCACAATTGCGGTACACTTAGGAGATGGGTGGACATGGATGGGAGCCCGAGGATGGAGGGTAGGGAAGAGAACAGTTGATGGACACGGGTGGATGGAGCGGATGGGAGGGGGGAGAGGAGGGTTGCTGGACAAGAGGGGAGAGAGCAGGGTTGCTGGATGGGGGGAGGCCATAGGAAAACAAAAAACTCGCTCGTTGTTACGGGCTTAACGGCTAGTCTATAATAAAGCACCTGGGTATTTTTCTAAGAACTGTTCCTTGTGTCTGAGAGGGGGAGAAATACGCAAAACGAGAGCTAAGCCAGGTCAGTTTCCTCCTGCTCATGACAGTATTCACAGAAACAATCAAACAGTTTCATAGTCCCAGTACAATACTAAAACATTCAGCTACAGTTACAAGAGCTGCTGTTCACAAATCTGTGTAAGACCGTGAATTGAAATTGTCTTTATTTTGGGGTCTACTAATGTTTATGTATAGGGTTGCCTTTTATGTGCTTTGCTGGTTAAAGATCTGTGCAGTATAGTCAGTCAGCTGCATTATTAAGGATGGGCTTGTTAAACTGCACCTGTCTGTGTACCAAGTTCTTTTGTGTGTTCCTTTCCCACGAGAGACACCTGCGTTCCCGTAATCGCTTGAGCACACTCTGTGGAGAAGTGTTTGTCTGCATTCCATATATTTGTGTGGTTCTGTTATTTTAAGGTCTAGGGTTAAATGAAAAGCAGAGTTGCACGCCTAGTGACTCGGGTGCGAAGTGCTACATAGCGTCATATGGAAGGTCCTGTTTGACCCCTGAATCGGGAATTCAGCAACGCGGGTTGAGTGGAGCCAGGGAATGCTGCGGCGGTCAGCAGAGCAGCAGAAGGGAAATCAACATGGAGGGCGTCCAGGTCATTGCTTAAGGGTGACCCCTAGTGGCTGGCTTCAGAGCTCATGATTTCCAACCTGCAGAATGAACCCTAATGCACAGCTCCCAACCCAAGGATCACCCCTGTCACTTCAGTGAAAACTGGGGTTCACGACAACTGGTGCAGATGAACTGGAAATAAGGTCAAAAGATATCTCTCTAAATAAGTGAAAAGGCTAAAATCTTAAACCACAGTCAGAGAATTAAGGTCAGCTGCACATGTCTTTCAAGACTGCTGAATTCAGAACCACAAACCGGAAGGAGAGAATGGCGGGCTGCCGAAATCTGTCCAGGAGGAGGAGAGACACTGAACTGTTCACCTGTGTGCAAGTGACTCATAAATCAAACAGTTTTATACATATCATTGGGTCACGGCACAGATAAGAATATGAGGCAGGAGCAGTATGAATTCATGGCTTGCAGACAAAGGGAGATCTCTTCTGTAAAGGAGAGGTTTAGATAAGAAAGCAGCAATCGCCAAACCACTGAAATAAATCACTCAGACACTGTAGGAACTTCTATGCTGATGGGGCTTCTCTGGCTCTGTCCCTGGTTTTGAAAACGTGCGCCAAGGCAAGTAGGCTGCCTGCCGCTGACATCATCGGGAAGAGGATGAAGGGTTCCGTGTCCGAGTTCCCTCGCTTTGGTTTTCTAGGTTTCATCTCCCCATTGAGGGTGGACCCAGAGGCATCGCCCTGTTCTACCTACACGCTTTGTTCATGTATCTCGGTGGCCAGATCCGAGGGGTCCTGTTCTTCCCTACAAACCCAGCACCAGCAGAAACCACATCAGGCTCACATCTGGCTCAGCTCAGAGGCGATCAAAAGTGATTAGCTATAAGCACCCGAAAGTTATTTGCTGGCCTGTGGGAAATAAATCCGTAATATTAGCCAGGCTTCTTGTGGACAAGTGTCTATATGTCATTAAAAACGAAACACAGGAATCAAGATTGTAGCTAGTAGCCTCAGCAGAGGGGCACAAAGGCTTGGGGGGCTCAAGCAGCCTCTCAGCTGTAAAGTGTGTGAGCTGCCAAAGTCAGTCTAATTTATTTTTTATTGTTTTTGTTACATTTGTACCCTGCGCTTTCCCACTCATGGCAGGCTCAATGCGGCTTACATTGGGCAACGGAGGGTTAAGTGACTTGCCCAGAGTCACAAGGAGCTGCCTGTGCCTGAAGTGGGAATCGGACTCAGTTTCTCAGTTCCCCAGGACCAAAGTCCACCACCCTAACCACTAGGCCACTCCTCCACTGTTGCTACTATTTGAGATTCTACATGGAATGTTGCTATTCCACTAGCAACATTCCATGTAGAAGTCGGCCCTTGCAGATCACCAATGTGGCCAAGCAGGCTTCTGCTTCTCTGAGTCTGACGTCCTGCACATATGTGCAGGACGTCAGACTCACAGAAACAGAAGCCTGCGCAGCCTTCTACATGGAATGTTGCTAGTGGAATAGCAACATTCCATGTAGAATCTCCAATAGTAGCAACATTCCATGTAGAATCTCCAATAGTATCTATTTTATTTTTGTTACATTTGTACCCTGCGCTTTCCCACTCATGGCAGGCTCAATGCGGCTTTCATGGGGCAATGGAGGGTTAAGTGACTTGCCCAGAGTCACAAGGAGCTGCCTGTGCCTGAAGTGGGAATCGAACTCAGTTCCTCAGTTCCCCAGGACCAAAGGCCACCACCCTAACCACTAGGCCACTAGGCCACTCCTCCACTTAAACTTGGGAATCTGGGTTTGGCCTCTGAGATCAATTTTTGTAAAACGAAATGAAACAAAGCAATACTTCAAAATGAATATAAATGGGGCAGTTATTAAACTCAACATTTATTTATTTCTTTTAAAAAGATCTACTCCGCACAATCTACGATCCTTGGCAGATTACGGTAGCATGGGGTTTGCAGTCTTGTGGTTACATTTTCAGAGGGAAACCCCCTCCCTGCAGGATTCCCCCTTGAAACTCCAATTGGCAGGGGAACAGGAGCTGCAACATATTTGGGGAAAGTTCATGCAGGCCTTTCAAAATGAAAGGTCTTGTGGATTCCTCCT
Organism: Microcaecilia unicolor; assembly: GCF_901765095.1. Taxonomy (NCBI): domain Eukaryota; kingdom Metazoa; phylum Chordata; class Amphibia; order Gymnophiona; family Siphonopidae; genus Microcaecilia; species Microcaecilia unicolor. Next base: position 336,542,948 of record NC_044036.1, on the reverse strand, counting down.
CCTCCCCCCCCCCCTTCCCCTGCACTTTATGGGATGCAGTTTAGAGAATGGGACTTTTACCTGCACTGAGAGGGAAGAATTATGGTGAGGTTTTTCTCTTATGGGTATAGTAACATAGTAAATGACGGCAGAAAAAGACCTGCACGGTCCATCCAGTCTGCCCAACAAGATAAACTCATATGTGCTACTTTTTGTGTATACCCTACTTTGATTTGTACCTGTCCTCTTCAGGGCACAGACCGTATAAGTCTGTCCAGCACTATCCCCGCCTTCCAACCACCAGCCCCGCCTCCCACCACCGGTTCTGGCACAGACCGTATAAGTCTGCCCAGCACTATCCCCACCTTCCAACCACCAGCCCCGCCTCCCACCAACGGTTCTGGCACAGACCGTATAAGTCTGCCCAGCACTATCCTCGTCTCCCGCCACCGGCTGGCTCTGCCACCCAATCTCGGCTAAGCTCCTTAGGATCCATTCCTTCTGAACAGGATTCCTTTATGTTTATCCCAATTGTGTTTGAATTCTGTTACCGTTTTCATTTCCACCACCTCCCGCGGGCGGGCATTCCAAGCATCCACTACTCTCTCCGTGAAAAAATACTTCCTGGCATTTACTTGTGGAAATATCTTTGGAAGTGACCATCTCTGGTACTTAATGGAGATATGGTTTCATCTTCCACCCTACTGTCTGTTTTCTCATCATTTGCCCAATATATCCCCTCTCTTCTGCCCTCCCCATCCGCACCTGTTACTTAGCCTGTAAAGAGCTCCCTGATATAAATTAATCAGCTCCATTAATTCGGACCTTTTGAAAGAAGCAGGAGATCCTGAGGGTCACTTGGAAATGGCAGAAGTCCTTGAGTACTCAGGGCTGCTGCCAGGTACCCTAACCAAGCATCCAGCCTTGTGCCCCCTCCCCCAATTAGCTTTTAAGCTTCTTCTCTCCCCCCCCCCCCCCCCCCCCCCCACACACACAACAATCATGATCAGCCCAACAGCACCCTTCTCGGCATAATCTGGGAAAAGGGGTTATTTGAAAACTGCCCACCCTCCGTCCTGTTGTTTCTTAGAGTTTGTCTGGTTGTCAGAACCTGTTGTTTGCTTTCCTTACAACACCCCCCCCCCCACCCCCCAGTGCTTTTGGTCCTAAGTCCTCCTTACCGCTAGGTGTAAATTAACTCTGACTGTAGCTTTAGGTACCATAAAGTTATCAATAGAAATCAAACAAAATAAAACATGGAAAAGAAAATAAGATGATACCTTTTTTTATTGGACATAACTTAATACATTTCTTGATTAGCTTTCGAAGGTTGCCCTTCTTCCTCAGATCGGAAACCATAAACAAAGCAACTCTATTTACTTACCATCATCCCTCTATCCCCACATGAGAGGCCCTGATAAAACTCATGTCCCTCGAGTGTTAAGCCAGCTACTTATAACAGGGGACATATAAGGAAACGCTGAGGGCCCTGCTGTAAGCAGAGAATAGACCTTGTCACCTGCAGGCTGATCAAACACCTCGTCAGTGAGAAGCCTTGATGTCACAGGCAGTGCTTCAACAATCGGCCCTTTCATAGCGGGGCGATAACAATCGGAGCAGTGTGCCTGAGCTGGCCCTGCAAGTCCTAGCAAGAGGGGGACACACAGTCACAGGGAACCGAAAGCTGCTGTCAATGGAGAACTTGTTTTGAATATATGTAACCTCTATTACGTGAACCTGTGGTTATGGTTTATTTGATATCCCACTTTTCCTTATAGAAAACCAAAGTGGTTTATAATAACATCGCCATCAAAGAAAATAATGAAAGGAACACCGCTACAACAAAGGAAAAAGAGATGGGAGTTATAACCTCCCAGTCCCCCCCCCCCCCCAGTCTATCACCAAAAGCCTCTGTGAGAAAATACATCTTCAGAGCTTTCTAAATTTGGGTTAGAGGAGTGTGGTAGCCGTGTTAGTCCACTCTTAAGGTTATCAATAGAAATCAAACAAAATAAAACATGGAAAAGAAAATAAGATGATACCTTTTTTATTGGACATAACTTAGTACATTTCTTGATTAGCTTTCCAAGGTTGCCCTTCTTCCTCAGATGGGAAATAAGCAAATGTGCTAGCTGACAGTGTATATAAGTGAAAACATTCAAGCATTACTATGACAGTAAAATAGATACCATTGGAGATTCTACATGGAATGTTGCTACTATTGGAGATTCTACATGGAATGTTGCTATTCCACTAGCAACATTCCATGTAGAAGGCTGCGCAGGCTTCTGTTTCTGTGAGTCTGACGTCCTGCACGTACGTGCAGGACGTCAGACTCACAGAAGCAGAAGCCTGCGCGGCCACATTGGTGATCTACAAGGGCCGACTTCTACATGGAATGTTGCTAGTGGAATAGCAACATTCCATGTAGAATCTATAGAAATCAAACAAAATAAAACATGGAAAAGAAAATAAGATGATACCTTTTTTATTGGACATAACTTAATACATTTCTTGATTAGCTTTCGAAGGTTGCCCTTCTTCCTCAGCATTTGCTTATTTCCGATCTGAGGAAGAAGGGCAACCTTCGAAAGCTAATCAAGAAATGTATTAAGTTATGTCCAATAAAAAAAGGTATCATCTTATTTTCTTTTCCATGTTTTATTTTGTTTGATTTCTATTGATAAATTTGGGTTAAGAATCTTCCAGACAAAGAGTTTCATAAGCCCTCTGCCAACTAATAGATGGTTGGAATGAGGCCCTTCCTGTGCACGGTAGCACCCCATTCCTTTGGAAATCTCACGGTAGTGTGCCCTTACCCCCGGAGACAGGATTACCCCCCTGTGGGGGGAGGGGCAAGAGTCCTCAGGAGGTGCAGAGATGTCAAGGGAACAACACTGGTTACCCTTTTCTCATCTCAGGTGAGCAGTGGAAAGATGGTACCCCTGGAGCGTCTTCTGTACTGAGGGTTTTACAGAGATTCAACAGCCAGAACTTTGACTTTACTCATGAATTAAGCAGTTCCGCCATGATACAAGAGATTCACTTGACACCTGAGGCAGAGCCTTTGTGGTGAAACACGGCCGTGTCGGGTCGTTTTTATGCTGTTTACATTGAAGACTTCCTCCTTCAGTCCCGTATCACTTCTTTGTTCGTCGCTCACGTTTCCATGAGCTTTTTTTCCTCCTTTTTTCCTGTTTATGTTGATATTCAGACATAGCCAGTTACTTTTAAACCAGCCCGCTATTTAACTGGTCAGCATCCGTTCTGAGCGGTTAAATAGTACTAAATATCGGGCGGATAGTATTAAAATAACTGATACATTGAAATAGCTTTCACTGGGAACCAGAGCCCACACGGTCCAGAAATCCGGACAAACGGGCAGATTGCTAGCCTCCCCTCCCCTTACTTACTACTGCTCTGGTGGTCTAGTGCAGTGGCGTCACGAGGGCAGCTGACACCCGGGGCGGGTCGCCGCTGCGCACCCCCCCCCCCCCGGGTGCAGCGCGAAGCACCCTCCCCCCTCCGTAGCGCAACACCCCCCCCGCCCGCGAGAACATACCTGGAAGGCAGTGAGGGGCGGGTGGGAGGGCCAATCCGCCGAGAGCACGCCGCTGGGGGGGTGTCGGCGCCTCGCTGGTTCCTTGCTCTCTCTGCCCCGGAACAGGAAGTAACCTGTTCTGGGGCACAGAGAGCAAGGAACCAGCGAGGCGCCGACACCCCCCAGCGGCGTTCACCCGGGGCGGACCGCCCCACCGCCCCCCCCTTCCTACGCCACTGGTCTAGTGACCTCTTCCGCCTTCGGGGCAGGAAAGAGCCCCTCTTTCCTGCCCGGAGCGCTGCCCTGCATGCTTCCTTCCTGTTGCTGATCTCGGCGCCGATTCAAAATGGCCGCCGAGAGTTGAAGTCTCGCGAGGTCACTTCAACTCTCGGCGGCCATTTTGAATCAGCGCCGAGATCAGCAACAGGAAGGGTGCATGCAGGGTAGCGCTCCGGGCAGGAAAAAGGGGGCTCTTTCCTGCCCCGAAGATGTCACTAGACCACCAGGGCAGTAGTAAGGTAAGGGGAGGGGGGTGACGGGGTGTGTGAAAGGGGGGGAGGGGAAAATGTGATGGGGCAGAGCGAGGGCGTGGCAGGGGACGGAGCGAGGGCGTGAAAGGGGGCGGGTGGGGTGTGTGGTGGAGGCGGGGCATGTGTCCTTTTGGGGGGACAAAATATGGTAACCCTATATAGGGGCACACAGAACGAATAATGCTACCTTCATTCAACATTACTCAAATCTGTTGTAAATGCAGCGACGTCCGAGTGTGCCAGCTCATTTGCCATCCATTGATCAACCTGAGGATGGAGGGGTCCTTTTACTAAGGTGCGCTGAAAAATGGCCTGTGGTAGCGTAGATACATCTTTTGGGCGTGCGCAGAAGGATTTTTTTTAATGCACCTACAAAAAAAATGCCTTTTTTAAAATTTTTGACGAAAGTGGACATGCGGCAAAATGAAAATTGCCGCGCATCCATTTTGGGTCTGAGACCTTACCGCAAGCCATTGACCTAGTGGTAAGGTCTCACGCGGTAACCGGGCAGTAAAGGTCTACGCGCATCAGAAAATAAAACATATTTTTCAGACGCGCATAGCGGATGCAAGCCAAAATTGAAAATACTGCCGGTGCCATGCGGTAACTACCAATTTGGCACGCATTGGACCTTTGTAGGCAGCTATGCGACTTAGTAAAAGGGCCCCTGACCGAGGCAATCGATGAGAAGATGAAGCATAGCTGCGCCCTGACCAGTCTTTTACTCTGCCTCTCTAACAGTGGGAACTGGGTATCAGCAAGGTGCACTGGACTGAATGGTACAGACCAGGGGCGTAGCCACGGGCCAGGCCCAGCCACTTTTGCTCCAGGCCCACCCACCATAACTAGCCCCAACCCAACCAGTGGCGTAGCTCTCCCAAGTGAGGCTCCAATCTTTTCCTGCCTCTTCTGCCCGCTCTCCCCGTCCGTGTGCTCTGCTCACTTTTACTGCCCTGAAGCACCGGCGATTCCCATAGCCAGCCTTCTGCCAGCGTGTGTCGTCGGGGCCTCTCCTCAGGCGCATCCCGCCTACTCTGCAACTTCCTGTTTTCCGCAAAGGTGGGACGCGCGCCTGAGGAGAGGCCCCGATGATGCACACTGGCAGAAGGCTGGCTATGGGAATCGCCGGTGCTGTAGGGAGAACGGCGCTTCAGGCCAGTAAAAATGACCAGAACTGACCATGTGCAGGGAGCTGTCGGCATCTGGAAGAACACTGCCAAATGCCCTGTGTTTGAAACAGTTGTGGGGTGGGGTGAAGGAGGGCAGCGGGTGGAGAGGAAATGCGAGGCCCGTGCCCACCCAGTGCACCTCCAGGCCCATCTAAAAATTGAACTCTGGCTACGCTACTGGTACAGACCGACTGAAATCACCCTGGGGAATCTCTCCACTAATGTCTCCTGCTGTGCATATGTGCAACACCCACCAACACCTTAGGCTGTTCTCCAAGACTTGGTGAGGAGCTCTCATAAATCATTTAGTTCTGAGGGCAGGTTTTTGGTTGGGTGCCAGAGAGATGAGGCTGGGCTCATAAACCATAGCTCTGGCCTGAGGAGTCCCCAGGGCAGCGTTTTTCTCTGCTTCTTCTGAAAGAACAAGATTTGCCTGCTTTCTTCTGTAGTGTTCCCTACACAAAGCACAAGAGCAGAAAATAAAGTGTCATTTTCTTGCCGCCTGTTGCTTTTACTCTTCTGCAGCTATAAACTCCTGTGTCCTCAACAGCCAGCACCTCCCCAGGATCAGTTAAAAAAAAAAAAAAAAAGTGGGAAGTAGTTCCTCTTCAGCATTATCAGTGCAGAGTATATACCTTTAATAAACTGGCTCCTTTTCACTCTTATCAGTGCAGTGTGTGCTCCTTTGGTAAACTGGCCCTTTTTCGGTCTTATCTGTGCAGTGTATGCTCTTTTTCAGTCTTATCTGTGCAGTGTGTGCTCCTTTGGTAAACTGGCTCCTTTTCAGTGTTATCAGTGCAGTGTGTGCTTCTTTTCAGTCTTATCTGTGCAGTGTGTGCTCCTTTTCAGTGTTATCAGTGCAGTGTGTGCTCCTTTGGTAAACTGGCTCCTTTTCAGTCTTATCTGTGCAGTGTGCACTCCTTTTCAGTCTTATCTGTGCAGTGTGTGCTCCTTTGGTAAACTGGCTCCTTTTCAGTCTTATCTGTGCAGTGTGCACTCCTTTTCAGTGTTCTGTGCAGTGTATGCTCCTTGCTGAACTGGCCATTTGTCAATATTACCATGCAGTGTACTCTTCACTCAGTGCATTTGGTTGTAGTTGCCAGGTTATTGCGGTGCTGTTTCAGTGCCAGCAAAATATTTTTGCAATTTATTAGTTAGAATATTATGGCGAGAGCTACAGGACAGTGAAGAAAACATCTGGGTTTCAGGGTGGACAGAGGAGATGCTGGTGGTTTCCTGCATTAATAACTTGGGGGCCAATGCACAAAGCCTTGAGTTAGTCTTCACGCCACTGAAAAATTAGTGCTACAAAAGTTCTTTGGCATTGAAATTACAGTTGCATTACAATCGCAGCAGTAATGCACAGGCTGTTTGCTAAATGTCAGCTTTCCTGTTGGTGTGTGAGAGACGATTGGCTCTGCACTGAAGGGATGGGTTGATATATATATATTTTTAAAAACAACACACATACAAGCATGCTGGGGCATTCATCAGCCCCTCCTTCACCCGAGCCCCAACAAACATCGCCCAACACACCTCTTATGACCTCCCCCCTGCCAAAAAAATACCCCTAGTATCTAGAAGCACCCATTCAGCCCCGGCCCCATATACCCAACCCCCATCCTAATATTAAAAAAAAAAAAAAGCCCTGGTGGTCTAGTGGCTCCCCCGGCCTCCCATCCCCCCCCCCCCCCCCCCACATACACACAAATTCCTTGGTAGTTTGGTAGGTCCCCTCCCTCCCTCCTCTCCATCCCAAAAAGAATCCCAGGTAGTGCAGCATTTCCCAACCTTTTTGGACTCAGGAACTGGCAAATTGGCTGAGAAACTTTATGGACCAGGGTGGTGGGAAGGTAGATTTGGAGTTCTTCCTTCCCACCCCCACCCACCCACAACTGTCCCCTCCCTACTCAAGTTAAAAAAAACAAAATAATACTTGAGCTGGCAGAGATCCCAAGCCCCACTGGATGAAGACCCCCCCCCCCCCCCCGGCACCAAAAAAGCTAATCTCTACCTCGGCAGTCTGTGGAAGCTTCCTGAGCGGTCAGTGGCACATGGGGAGGGTCAAGGTGGATTACAGCAATATAACTAGGCCTGCCTCTGATGTACAGTCAAGTATAAAGTATTAAAATCACATTTTCTTCAACTCCTATTCTTAAAAATACACTATTATGGTTTTACAAACTTCTGAAATTAAACTGAACCCCCAAGAAGCCAAACTCTGCATATTACACAGCACTAGAGAGCAAGAAAACAGTGACAGGTGGCTTCCTGTATTGTGCAAAATGTAACGACGGCAGGTGTAAAATTTCAAAAACGAACATACTCCAATCACATTACTACTACTACTACTACTTGACATTTCTAAAGCGCTACCAGGGTTTCGCAGCACTGTACAATTTAACATGGAAGGACAGTCCCTGCTCAAGGAGCTTACAATCTAGAAGACAATCTAAAAACAAGTATAGAGTATAGAGTCCGTCTGATAGGGAATACTATAATTCATAAAAGGTTAGGTGCCGAAAGCAGCATTGAAGAGGTGAGTTTTAAGCAGAGATTTGTTATCAATAGAAATCAAACAAAATAAAACATGAAAAAGAAAGTAAGATGATACCTTTTTTATTGGACATAACTTAATACATTTCTTGATTAGCTTTCGAAGGTTGCCCTTCTTCGTCAGATCGGAAATAAGCAAATGTGCTAGCTGACAGTGTATATAAGTGAAAACATTCAAGCATTACTATGACAGTCTGACAGGGTGGGAGGATGGGGGTGGGTAGGAGGTATGCATGGGGACATCAAAGCATATCATTGATATTCTAACAGGATGGGTGTGGATAGGTGAGGGGTGGGGTGATCAACGGAGACATACAGCTTTATGGTTTATAATGGGCTAGGAAGCTAATCAAGAAATGTATTAAGTTATGTCCAATAAAAAAGGTATAATCTTATTTTCTTTTCCATGTTTTATTTTGTTTGATTTCTATTGATAACCTTAAGAGTGGACTAACACGGCTACCACACTCCTCTACTTAAGCAGAGATTTGAAAATGGGTAGGGAGGGGGCTTGGCGTAGGGGTTGAGGAAGATTGTTCCAGGCAAAGGGTGAGGCAAGGCAGAATGAGCGGAGCCTGGAGTTGGCAGTGGTGGAGAAGGGAACTGAAAGGAGGGATTTGTCCTGTGAGCGGAGGTTACGGGTGGGAACATAGGGGGAGATGAGGGAGGAGAGGTAGTGAGGAGCCACAGACCGGGTGCATTTGTAGGTAAGGAGGAGAATCTTGAATTGTATGCGGTATCTGATCGGAAGCCAGTGAAGTGACTTGAGGAGAGGGGTGATATGAGTATATCGGTTCTGGCGGAATATTAGACGTGCGGCAGCGTTCTGAACGGATTGAAGGGGGGATAGGTGGCTAAGTGGGAGGCCGTGAGGAGTAAGTTGCAGTAGTCAAGGCGAGAGGTAATGAGAGCGTGGATGAGAGTTCGTGTGGTGTGCTCAGATAGGAAAGGGCGGATTTTGCTGATGTTGAAGAGGAAGAAGCGACAGGTCTTGGCAGTCTGTTGGATATGCGCAGAGAAGGAGAGGGAGGAGTCGAAGATGAATTATCAAATAAAAATAAAACAAATAGTGGAAATTAGGTGATGTATTTTTATTGCACTAATGTAATACGTTTTTTAATTAGGTTTCAGAGCCCAAAACCTCCTTCCTCAGATCAGGACACTTTGCTGCTCTTACGCTGTCCTGACCTGTGCAGAGAGCTTGTGGCTTCTGAAAGCTAGTAAGTAACATATATATCAAGTTAGTTGAGATAGACATGGGGGGGGGGGGGGGGGGGGGGGGGGAGCCACTGTTTGCCCTGGGATCAGTAGTATGGAATGTTGCTACTATTTGGGTTTCTGTCAGGTTCTTGTGACCTGGATTAGCCACTGTCTATTAGGCTTTTTTACTACCTTTTTGAAGGAATTCACTCAAGTAAGAATAAATCAAACATAAGCAACAGATAATTACAGCAGTAAAAGTATTCAAATAACAATACAAAGTATGGCAGAGTTACTACTTATAATGTCAACACGATACGTAATAGGACACATTTTAATTGACAGTGTAAGATATAAACAAAGATGGAACATTTAGATAGGTAAGAGAGTAAGAGGAGGTAGAAAATGAGGGGACTAATTTAAAGAAAGTGGAATAGAGTAGGATATCATGACTGCAACACTTTATCCAAAATTAAAAATAAAATTCTTTTTTAATTTTTCTAATTATGTTGATCCCAATCTCTGCTTTCCTCTGTCTCCTCTTAATTCTCTTACCAGGGTTTCTTGTCCATTTGTCATTCTTCTCTCTCTCTCTCCCTCTTCCATCTAAGGTCTCCCCCCTTCTCCCTTCTATTCAGGGTCTCCCCCCCCCCCCCTCTATCTTTCTTCCATTCAGGGTCTCTCTCTCTTTCTTTCTCTTCCCCTTCCATCCAGCGTCGTCTTCCCCTTCCATCCAGCGTCGTCTCCCCCCTCTTCCCCTTCCATCCAGCGTCGTCTCCCCCCTCTTCCCCTTTCCCTTCCATCCAGTGTCATCTCCCCCCCTTTCCCTTCCATCCAGTGTCATCTCCCCCTCTTCCCCTTCCATCCAGGGTCTTTCCCCCCCCTCCCCCTTCCATCTAGCGTCATCTCCCCCCTCTTCCCCTTCCATCTAGCGTCATCTCCCCCCTCTTCCCCTTCCATCCAGCGTCGTCTCCCCCCTCTTCCCCTTCCCCTTCCATCCAGCGTCGTCTCCCCCCTCTTCCCCTTCCCCTTCCATCCAGCATCATCTCCCCCCTCTTCCCCTTCCATCCAACGTCGTCTCCCCCCTCTTCCCCTTCCATCCAACGTCGTCTCCCCCCTCTTCCCCTTCCATCCAGTGTCGTCTCCCCCTCTTCCCCTTCCCCTTCCATCCAGCGTTGTCTCCCTCCCTCTCTGTCTCCCTTCCCCTTCCATCCAGGGTCTTCCCCCCCCCTCTCGCTCTCTCCCCCTTCCATCCGCTGCCTTCCCTCTGTGTCTCTCTTTCTGTCTGTTCCCCTTTTCATCCAACATCTCCGTTTGCCCCCCCCTCACCCCTCTAGTCACTAGTGCATCCCTCTTCCTCCTTGTTCAATTCAGCATTTCCTCTCTCTTCCTCCTTCCATCCAGTGTCTCACCGATCTCTGTCCCCTTCTAGCCATCATCTTTCTTTCCTCTTTCCACCCCCCTGCTTACATCCATACATTCTTTCTTTTTCTCCCTCCTTCCCCCCCCCCCCCCCCTTGATGTTCCCTGTTCTGCAAGCAGAATGGTTGAGGATGTCTTGTGCCCTGCAGTGTGAGCATAATTGCTCAGCTTTTGACTAAAAAGTGGTGAAATACTTCAAAAGCTGGAGCATCACATTACTGGAGGCAGAGGCGTTGACCCACTTATCACAGTTAAAGGAGACAAAGGGCAGCCCAGGAGTCTTTCAAGTGCTTATTGATAGGGCTGTGCTGAATAGGAAGTGTGGTGTTTGTGTACAGGGGAGGTAGAAGGTAAGAAAATTTGGATTTAGCTGAAACTAATAAACAGTGGCCCAAATGCTCAAAACTCTAGCGCTCTTCCGAACAGCGCCATAAAAATACTGTAAAAAAAAAATGCGCAACACTAATGAGATGCAAATATTGGCGCGCTGATAGCGTTGAGCATTAGGGAGTTTGGTGGGAGGATTGTGTAAGCTCGGCTCCTGTGCGCATGCGCCTGGCAAAAACCCAAATATGAAGCACATATTGGAGTCTGTTTTCTGCGGTCTAAATATAAGCGTTAAAAAAATTTTTTTAGCTTGGATGATGATATATTTAAACGCAGGAAACACGCCAATGGGCGCTTTCACTTTTGGGTCTACTGTGACTTGCAGATACTCGTTCCTCACGACCAGCTCTTGAGGGCTTGCACGGGCTTCCTTCTGCTTTCAAAAGCAATCAAAGCTGGCAGATTTTGAAGAAGGAAACATGAAAAATCCTCTCCTCCAACACCCTAAAGCCTGCTCTGGCTTGGCGTTATTTTTTTGCAACGGTAATATAGTTTTGTTTTGGGCGCTGTTTTCTGAGCGTTGGGGAGGAATACAAAATGAGTGGAGGAGTAGCCTAGTGGTTTGACCCTGGGGAACTGGGTTCAAGTCCCACTGCAGCTCCTTGTGACTCTGGGCAAGTCACTTAACCCTCCATTGCCCCTGGTACAAAATAAGTGCCTGTATATACATAAACCGCTTTGAATGTAGTTGCAAAAACCTCAGAAAGGCGGTAGATCAAGTCCCATTTCCCTTCCCTTATGACATCACAATATCAGAAGTGAGCCAAGTATCGGGCAACCAAGCCATTGTGACATCTCTGATGAGGTTGGCTCTTATTGGTGGAATGAGTGGAGGAGTAACCTAGTGGTTAGTGCAGTGGACTTTGATCCTGGGGAACTGAGTTTGATTCCCACTGCAGCTCCTTGTGGCTCTGGGCAAGTCACTTAACCCTTCATTGTCCATGGTACAAAATAAGTACCTGAATATATGTAAACCGCTTTGAATGTAGTTGCAAAAACCTCAGAAAGGCAGTATGTCAAGTCCCACTTCCCTTTCCCTATTTCAGATTCTAAATGGAATATTGCTACTATTTAGATTCTGTTGCTACTATTTGAGATTCTACATGGAATGTTGCTATTCCACTAGCAACATTCCATGTAGAAGCCTGCCCTTGCAGATCAGCAATGCGGCCGCGCAGGCTTCTGTTTCTGTGAGTCTGATGTCCTGCACATACGTACACATGTGCAGGACGTCAGATTCACAGAAACAGAAGCCTGCGCGGCTGCATTGCTGATCTGCAAGGGCAGGCTTCTACATGGAATGTTGCTAGTGAAGGAGTAGCCTAGTGGTTAGTGCAGCAGACTCTGATTCTGGGGAACTGAGTTAAATTCCCACTGCAGCTCCTTGTGACTCTGGATAAGTCACTTAACCCTCCGTTGACCCAGGTGCAAATAAGTACCTGTATATACTACATAAACTGCTTTGAATGTAGTTGCAAAAACCTCAGAAAGGCGGTATATATCAAGTCCCATTTCCGTTTCCCTTCCCTTTCTCTTTCATGAGCTTGACTACGTTAGCATGCTACTTACACTGTTCATCTGCACGCTTATTCGCTCTCGCTCTTTGGGCCTCTGAACATTCTGCGCAGGTATATGCCGGTGCTAGTCTGACACTCCAGGGCTTCTAATTCCCTTTTAAATCATTTTTATTGAGCTTTTGTACAAAAACAGTGTAATAAGGTAAGCCGAATTGTAAATATCAATGAAATGGCATAGATTTCCAAACTATATGCTTAAATGATATAGGTAACGATGATATAGTTAGAACGTTGCAAGATATCTAATATTTTAGGCCAAATATCCAGCCAAAATGTATAGACATTATTGCATTCAAGCAATACATGTTTGAGTGTACCCTTCTGATTGGAGCAAGACCAACATAAATCATTGGGAGATAATTTACTTTTAAAGGATTTAATAAGAGTCCAATGAGCTCTGTGTTGTAAGGAGAGGAAGGGTCTTGGACTATTTAACCAGAAGAGAGACCATTGTTTGCTTGACAAATGTTCACTAGTATTTTCTTCCTATGCTTTTTGAGAAGAAACGTTACATTTTTTTTAGACATAGTATGAAAAAAATATATAAAATGAAGAGGCTGAAGTTTGAGTAGGAAATAGATTAAAAAATGATTTTAATGGAAGGGAATTTGATACAATTTTAATATTAAGGTGTGATTGTTTAATTTCTTGCTGTAGTCTATACCAGTCAAAGAACTGAGAATCAGGTAATTGGGATCTTCCCGTGTTTACTTTTGAGTGTACTCGAGGAACAGAGGATACTGCAAGCTATGGGATCCTGTCCCAAAGGGATTACGTAACCCTGTGAAGGACTCAAATGCGCTGGGTCCTCTCTAGCCTCAGCTTAGCTCAGTGTTCATGACATCACATTAAGAAAGAGACTGGGCAAAAATCGGATTCATGGAAGAGTAGCAAGGTGAAAACCCCTGCTATCCAAGAGTAACATTAATACTTGTCTCAAACACACACATGCATGATTCCCAAGCTTTTTGGGATAATGTTCTATGGCTAGATGAGTAAACTTTGGACAACACGGGTCCCATAATGTCTAGCGTAAAGCAAATAGAGCATTCCACAGTAAACCACATACAGTGTTTGGGTTTCTGCCAGGGTCTTGTGACCTGAATTGGCCATTGTTGGAAGCAGGATACTGGGCTTGATGGACCTTCAGTCTGTGCCAGTATGGCAACACGTACATACTTGGGATTCTGAATGGAACCTTGCTACTCTTTGGGGTTCTAAATGGAATGTTGCTACACTTTGAAACTCTGCATGGAATCTTGTTATTCTTTAGAATTCTAGAATCTTGCTACTCTAAGGTCCTACATGGAATGTTGCTACACTTTGAAACTCTGCATGGAATCTTGTTATTATTTAGAATTCTAGAATCTTGCTACTCTTTAAGGTCCTACATGGAATGTTGCTACACTTTGAAACTCTGCATGGAATCTTGTTATTCTTTAGAATTCTAGAATCGTGGTACTCTTTGGGGTTCTACATGGAATGTTGCTACTCTTTGGGTTTCTGCCAGGGTCTTGTGACCTGAATTGGCCATTGTTGGAAGCAGGATACTGGGCTAGATGGACCGTTGGTCTGACCCAGTATGGCTATTCTTATGTACCAAAAGTCAAATGGTGGTAATGGTAGTGTGACGTGTGGGAAATTTGTCATTATTGAAGGAGCCATGAATTCTGCACAGTACCAGAAAATTTTGGCTTGTCTGTCTGTCTGACCTGAAGCTGAAGTGTAATTGGGTTATGCAGCAAAACAATGATCCAAAACATCAGAATGGCTGAGGAGAAACAAAAATTATTCTGGATTGGCCTAGTCAAAATCCCGACTTAAATCCAATAGAGGTGCTGTTACAGGACCTGAAATGAGCAGTACATGCGCAAAAACCTACAGATGTGTATGAATTGAATAAGTTCTGCAAAGAGTGAGCTGAGATTCCTCAACAGCGATGTGAAAGATTGATATTAAATTATAGGAAGGTTTGGTTGTAATTATTGCTACTAAAGGTGGTGCAACCAGTTATTACAGTTAAGAGACGGTTAGGGGATGAAATGCTGTTGGGTAACTTTGTTCCTTAAATAATAATTTAAAATTGTGTGATGTGTTTAGTCAGGTTCCATTTGTCTGATATTACATTTTGTTTAAAGATCAGTGTGAGATATGTGCAATAATAGGGAGAAACAGGGGACGGGAGGACTTTTTCACGTCACTGTATGTGTACATAGCAGTGGCGTAGCTACGTGGGGCCACATATCTCGCCAAAACGTTTATGTGGTCTTCATCATAAAGCATATGAGGACACGCTTAAAGGTTTAACAGTGTCCGCCCTGGAGGAAAACCATGACAGGGAACATATGTGAGATATTAAAATACTGTCATAGTAACATATTAACATAGTAGATGACAGCCGAGAAAGACCTGTACGGTCCATCCAGTCTGCCCGACAAGATAAACTCATATGTGCTACTTTATGTGTATAACTGACCTTGATTTGGATCTGCCATTTTCAGAGCACAGACCATAGAAGTCTGCCCAGCATTAGCCCCGCCTCCCACCACCGGCTCTGCCACCCAATCTCGGCTAAGCTTCTGAGGATCCCTTCCTTCTGAACAGGATTCCTTTATGTTTATCCCACGCATCTTTGAATTCCGTTACCGTTTTCATCTCCACCACCTCCCGCAGGAGGGCATTCCAAGTATCCACCACTCTCTCTGTGAAAAAATACTTCCTGACATTTTTCTTGAATCTGCCCCCCTTCAATCTCATTTCATGTCCTCCAGTTCTACCGCCTTCCCATCTACGGAAAAGGTTTGTTTGCGGATTAATACCTTTCAAATATTTGAACGTCTGTATCATATCAGCCCTGTTTCTCCTTTCCTCCAGGGTATACATGTTCAGGTCCGCAAGTCTCTCCTCGTACGTCTTGTAACGCAAATCCCATACCATTCTCGTAGCTTTTCTTTGCACCACTTTAATTCTTTTTACATTCTTATCAAGATGCGGCCTCCAAAACGGAACACAGTACTCTAGGTGGGGCCTCACCAACGGCTTATTACAGGGCATCAACCCCTCCTTTCTTCTGCTGGTCACACCTCTCTCTATACAGCCTAGCAACCTTCTAGCTATGGCCACCGCCTTGTCACACTGTTTCGTCACCTTCAGATCCTCAGATACTATCACCCCAAGATCCCTCTCCCCGTCTGTACATATCAGACTCTCACCGCCTAACACATATGTCTCCCATGGATTTCTACTCCCTAAGTGCATCACTTTCCATTTCTTCGCATTGAATTTTAATTGCCAAAACCTTAGACCATTCTTCTAGCTTATGCAGATCCTTTTTCAAGTTTTCCACGGGTGGGTCTGGTTCAGTGGAAAATGAGAGTGGGCTCAGGAGGAATGCAAGGAAATATTTCCTTAAGGCAAGGGCGTAGCCAGACAGCAGATTTTGGGTGGGCCTAGGCAAGAAGTGGGTGGGCACCAAGTGTTCTTCCCCCCCCCCCCCCCTCCCCACCAAAAAAATAGCTGGTGGGCAAATGCTTCGCTCCACCTTGGCAATCTGCAGCAGGCATGTGCTGAAAACTGAGCATGCGCAGGTGCCAGTATCGTGGAGAGCAGCATTTTTGTTACCATCAGGGGGGAAGTCTTCAACTGGCAGAGCTTGGGATCCCCGCCAGCTACCGCTAAACATGTACTACTGTTGGGTGGGCCTGAGCCCTAAGTGGGTGGGCCCTGGCCCACCCAGGCCCACCTGTGGCTACGCCACTGCCTTATGGAAAAGGTAGTGGAATACTGTAGACCACCTTGAGTGAATTCCTTCCAAAAGGCGGTAAATAAATCCTAATAAATAAATATGTGGAATATCCTCCCAGTTGAGGTAGTGGAGATGAACTGGATGTGAATTCAGGAAAGGATGGGAGAAGCATTGTGGATCTCGGGAGATGAAAGGATTGTAGAGCTTCTGTGCAGGGCCGGATTCATGAAGACCAGTGAGGAGAGGAGATTCCTACCCAGAGTTCAGATATCACAGCCCTAGAGCAAGCAGAATTGGCCTCTTGTCTAGCCCAGGGATTTGGTTCCTTCTAAGCCAGCCACCTTTGCCTTTATCAAGGCTAAAGAGATTGGACTATTTTGGAAAGGCACCTGGATAAGCCGTCTGGTCTTTTTCTGTTTAGTGAAGTTAAAAGTTTCTTGGGATAGTACAAAACAGTGTGATATTGCTGCACGACAACTGTTTAATGTATAATGCAGCTAACATTGCGATAAGAAATAAAATTCTGTCATTAATTTTTCATGGTTTGTTTGTTTTTAGGAATCTAGCAATAGGAATTGGAATTCAGAATTTTCCGGAAGGTCTGGCGGTGAGCCTCCCTTTACATGGGGCTGGTGTTTCCACATGGAGAGCCTTTTGGTAAGGAGAATCGCTACAAGCTTGCCTGTCTGTGCTTCTGGTGTCCTTCCCCCTCCAACATGACCAACTCCCTTCCTGCTCTGACCTTTGAAAAATGTCCCTGGTGTCTTGCGTCACCCACCCCCATCCCGTCCCGACTCCTGAAAAATTCCCTAATGTGGCAGACTAACCCCACCCGGGTACACCTCAGGATACGTGCCGGGGAAAGGGTGCCACCATTCTGAAGATGATGGTGCTGGAGGCTGAAGTGAGTGGGCATTGCTCCTGCTTCATTTTAGAATATGGGGTCTTGGGGAGGCGGGGCTTGGGAAGGGGTCCCCAGGAGGGTGTTCCCACTAGACTTCAGGAACTTTGTTCTTTGTGGTTGGGTCAGGTGGGGGAGATGGAGGGGTGCCACTAGAAACCAAGGATATTTTTTGGGGGGGAGGGGGTCAGGCTGGGAAGGGAGGGATTGGTCATGCCCAGAGGGAGGGAGGTGCTGCTAGACAGGGATATTTTTTCAGGGGATAGAGGGGTGAGTGGGGGGGAAACGGAACAGGTGTCTGGTTTAGGACAGGCTTGTCAGGGCATTGGGTTGGGGGGGGGGAGCGAGTGAGGGGCTGATGCAAAGTTCTGCAGAATGCTTGCCCACAGGTTCTTTTGGTTTTTTAACGTTACCCTTCCTGTTAGTGCCTGAGCCAATCAGAAAGGTGACATTTAGCAATGAGCTGTGGATTACTGCAACTCTGTAACATCTTTCCTTTTGTAAATAATTTGAAAGCGTTACTCGGTGTTTCCAGATGTAAATGGAATGTTAGTGTCATCCAGTCAAAATTCAGGACATCGCTGCTCACAGTTGTAGGCCATTCCCATGAGGTTTATCATTCCTTGCCTCACTGTTAGAAGTGGAGTGGAGGAGTAGCCTAGTGGTTAGGGTGGTGGACTTTGGTCCTGGGGAACTGAGGAACTGAGTTCGATTCCCACTTCAGGCACAGGCAGCTCCTTGTGACTTTGGGCAAGTCACTTAACCCTCCATTGCCCCATGTAAGCCGCATTGAGCCTGCCATGAGTGGGAAAGCGCAGGGTACAAATGTAACAAAAATAAAATAGATACTATTGGAGATTCTACATGGAATGTTGCTACTATTGGAGATTCTACATGGAATGTTGCTACTATTGAGATTCTGTTGCTACTATTGGAGATTCTACATGGAATGTTGCTACTATTGAGATTCTGTTGCTACTATTGGAGATTCTACATGGAATGTTGCTACTATTGGAGATTCTACATGGAATGTTGCTATTCCACTAGCAACATTCCATGTAGAAGGCTGCGCAGGCTTCTGTTTCTGTGAGTCTGACGTCCTGCACGTATGTGCAGGACGTCATACTCACAGAAGCAGAAGCCTGCGCGGCCACATTGGTGATCTGCAAGGGCCGACTTC